>NW_003852419.1:14771457-14785027 GCF_000181295.1 Otolemur garnettii
ATTGGTCCTATGTTATTTCTGTGAAACAGCCTTAATAGCTTCAGATAACACAATCTCAGGTCTGTACAGTATTAAAAAGTTTCATCTCGGACGTTGTAAATTACAAGCCAAGACAGACTGAGAGGCAAATAAAGATTTCTCTTGGTTTTCTGACTGTCATTGAAAGGAAGGTGAAAACATAAGAAATATGAATAATGTTAATTACACTTACTTGGTATTTTCAAAATAATAGCTAGTCACATGAATATTACTCTGAAACTTTATTATCTGTCTGAGTTCAGAGACTCTTTTCAGATGAATTCTAAACAACTCTCAGGATTATGATTTTAAACTGCTAAATTTTTATTATAACAAATTTTATTAAATATGAAAATGTTTAGTAAGGTAGGCACTTTCTGAAAATACTGTAAATGGGAGAAGTGGTAAGATCCTCTCCTGATGACTTAGAGTCAATAAATTAATCATTTTCAGTTACCTCTGACATGATTAAGTTGTTTGGCACAAATGAAGGCATATATAAAATTGATGGGCAATTTCTTTGGAATTACAAGAAAGATGGGATGAAATGCCAAGATTCCTTTTATGAAGCAATCTCTTAAGTGTCTCTTGGGCTGAAATTCTTGTCAGAAAATGTTAAACTCAGCCTGTGCTACTTGTTTAAAACATACAAATCTAGCATACACACCCCACTGAAACCAGTCAAGAAATGCCAGATTTCTATTCTTAATTATTTAAAGTAGAATCAATTCTAACAACATCAAAGGAGCCCTGGCAGAGGAGTTAGGAGTCTTGGGTTGTTAGCTAGACTTCTATCGATGGCTGTGTGATCTTTGGCAGAACACTAACCCTGTCTGGCCTTCACTCTCTCATCAACAAGAGACGAGCCAATGGCTTTCCACTTCACAGTTTGTTGTGGGTTGAACCGTGTTGCCCCCAAATTCATATGCTGAATCCTAACTCCTAGCACCTCAGAATGTGATCTCATGAAATTGCGTTGTTGCAGATGTAATTAGTTAAATTAAAATGAAGTCATACTTAAGGAGGTTGGGCCATGCATCCAACATAATTGGTGTCATTGTGGAAAGATACAGCAAAATGGGACAGCCAGTTAACCAAGAATGAGATAAGATATATCAACAAAATAGCAAGTACTTTTTGACGAATTAGAGTCATGGCTAACAAGAAGCATAATTTAACTATTCTTTAATTATAGATAGTACAAATCTTAAAAGTGTTGATTTTGTTTGGGAATTATGCATTTTAACTAGTAAAGGATCACATGTTAAATTATAGACAGAATACTTTTTTTTTTGATGGAGAAAATGCTGGCATAGTTAGGCAGATAGGACTAAAATTTAATAGCCTGAACACTGGCACCCAAAGATAACTAGATCCTACCCCCTCAAACTTTCTAATGTTTTAATATGGCAATAGAGGCATGGCAAATATAATTAAGAATATTGATATGAGAAGATTATTATGGATTAGCTCAGTGGTACTCAAATGTAATCATGTAGACAGGGCAAGAGATTGGCATGATGCGAGGAAGGAGTCACAGCATAGGAAATTTAGTGTCCTTCGGAAACTAGAAAAGGGAAAGGAATGAATTATTCTCTCTGAGCCTCGGGACCAATCCTGCTGGCATTTTGACTTCATCCCAGGAAAACGGACTTCAAATTTATGACCACTAGAACTGTAAGAGAATAAATTTGTGTTCCATGTAAGATTATATTCTGATAATTTGAAATACTTTTAAAATAGAAATACCACTTTTATTCTGATAATTTTACTGCATATGCTAATAAAATGTCAAAATAAAACAAGAGAACAGGTAAACTGGTTAAATGCCTAGAATAAAAAGAACATTTAAACAAACAGGCAGAAAAAGTAACACATTACCTATAGGTAAAAACATACAATGACTAAAGATGTCTTTTGGGGAAAAAATTCAGAAGACAATAAAACAATCATTTTTTAAGTGATAAAAAAATGCCATTACAAAAGTTAATAAACTTGGGTGGCACCTGTGGCTCAAAGGAGTAAGGCGGGTTCAAACCCAGCCCCTGCCAAAAACCGCAAAAAAAAAAAAATAATAATAATAATAGTAAACTTCAATAATTTAAGAGGAAAAAATTATCTCCAGCAGACCCATATAATATTTTATAAGAAATGTTAAAAGAATTTCTGCAAATAACAGGCAAGTGGAAACTTGTTTCCACGCAAAAGAATAAAGAATTCCAAAAATGGTAAATACATAAAAAAGAGAAGATAATTTTCTCTTCAATTTTCTTAAAAGTAACTGTTTAAAGCCAAAGTGGCAACAATGTAGCATGTTTTTATAACATATGTAGAGGTAGCAGCTATGATAATATCACAAAAGATGCAACAATGAAAGAATGTTACTAAAGTTGTCTTATATTTTACATGTAATATCAGAATAATATTATTTGGAGGATACTGTGATAATTTAAAGATATTTAATGTAAGCATTAGAGAAATCACTAAAATTAAGGAAAAGCATAGAGTTAATGGTACAATAGTAAAATTGAATCTAATTCTAAAAAACATACTCAAAGAAGACAGAAAGAGAAAGATAAGGAACACAGATGCTACTAAAGAGAACTATCCAGATCTTTAAACTTTGGAGAAATTTCTGCTACATGTGGTACAGATATAACTAGAGTTTCTAAAAAAAAAAATTTGTCAAGGACTTCTCTAGCCTCCTGAGAAAATAATGGCAGAATCGTTGTCCCAGACAAACCATGAAGGTTGGAGGAAAAGTGCTAACGATGGAGAAATACTGAGAAAATGCCAAAATTGGCCGTACACGGGCAGAAGTAGAAGAGTAGTGGTGGTCATAGGAAATCAGAAAATTTACTTATGGCAGGTGTAGTGAGGGTGACATTTCAAGTGAGTAGGTGCTGGGAGACTTTGATCACAGGTGAAGCCCTTTAAAGAAGCAGGCCCTATTAGCCTGTGCTATTTGTTGGGTGGCAGCTCTGAAGCTTGTTTCCCTGAGACCAGTGTGCTTCTTCACAGTCACAATGATCATCACTTTCATGGAAGCCAAAGTGGCAGGCCATAGACCTGCTTCCTACTGTCACAGCATCTCAACTCTGATATTGATCTTTGATCAATAGCCCAATGCCAGGTAAACCCCATACCCTGGGTGACAGAAGAAGCCAGGCAAGCAATTAAGAGAGTAGAATGTCACCGTTGCTAACAAATTATAAAATAATTACCCCAAAGGAGACCTCTCCTTTTTTTTCACATAACCAGAGTTCCCTCTCATGTAAACGGAGCTATCAGGTGAAAAGGAAAAGTCAACTTTATGTGTAACATTGTATTCAAATAGATTGCACAAGGCACCTGGAAACACAAAAGCATGCATAACCTAAAAGTCCAGGAGCAAGAATATTCCACACTCTGTGTAAACTTCCAATCTCACCCAAGGGGAAGCCAGATAAAAACATCTCTACTATTGAATTATCAAGAATCACAAACCATCAAGGAAAATACTAGCAAATCTGATATGTTAAAACTTGAATTTTCTATAATAAAAGGACACCATTAAAAGATTAAAAGATAAACCAGAAAATAATTTACATACAAAATATAGAAACCTTTCTAAATTGTTTCTTCCTAACTAAAAGTCCCTGACTTCCTTTTTATTTGAGCATTTACTTTAGAAAACTTACAACTGTAAATATTCTATCTATCTCATTTGGAGATATAAATCTTCTCCCAGCCTCTTGTAAAAGAGAGGCAAACCAGAAAAATCTTTCATTAAAATGCAGTCATTAAAGGAGATAGTATACCCCCATCTCCCATTCTCTGTGGAGCAGAGGACTCTAACTTTGGTAACAACACAATGGCCTAATCACATTGGCCAGCCTCACCTCTAACTTTCTCTGATACTTTCCCACTAAATCATTAGTAGGCTTAAAAACTCTCCTTCATTTTCTTTCAGCACATTCGAGTTTCATCTGTCTCACCTGTTGGAATAGTGTTGATCAAACTATTTCTTGCCCGTTTAACTTATCTGGTGCAGTTTTTCTTTGAAAATCAATAATAAAATGATAAACGATGTACTAGAAAATGATCAAATGACTTCTTCCAGAGAAAGTATGAATTGCCAAAAACAAACAAACAAACCTTTACCCTATAAAGATATGCAGCTATTCTGTACCCATAATTTTAAAAATAAATTTAAAAACAAAACAAAAAAAATGAAAGTATGAATTGCCAATGAGCTTATGAAAAGTTGCTCAGTCTTACTAGGAAAACAATAAGACAGTGGCATATGATGTAACAATCATCAAATTTGTAAAATTTAGGAAGTCTGAGACTATAAATAACACACAATTGATTTTGGAGTACATAGGTAAAGTTATTTTAAGAATCATTTTGCAATATTACATTAAGGTAAAGAAACCATTTTATATTAATAATTGCAGGAATTTCAACATATAAAAATGTAGATCAGAAGAAATGTATAAAGATATTTTTTGAAGCATTGTTAATAATAGCCAAAAAGTGAAAAATAATCTAATTGCCTATTGATAGACTCTGGGTGGCATATACTCATAGGTTTGAATATTATACTATAGCTAAAATCAATTACATTTGCTAATATGTGGAGTCTGCAAAAACATAACAGGGTCTAAAAAAAGTTTAAAAATGATAATTGTGTGATAGCAAACATATGAATTTTAAAACCTGCCAAAGTATACTTTTTTATATTAACACACAAATATGATTGAAAATTATAAAAATACTTTATAAAAAAGACAATTAGGAGCGGCACCTGTGGCTCAGAGGAGTAGGATGCTAGCCCCATATGCCGAAGGTGGCAGGTTCAAGCCCAGCCCCAGCCAAAAACTGCAAAAAAAAGACGATTAATTTATTACAGTGGTTATTTAACACTGCTGAGGTAGAGTAGGTAACAGTGGCATTTTAATGATCTTGTAGAAATAAATGAAGATGTCACAGGTGACTTTGCTATAGCATAGTCATTGCCACTTACATTTGGCAGAGACTCGAAGGCAGAGGAATAGGATATCCTTCTAGTAGCAAAAAAGAAAAGGCTTCCAGTGTGCCCAGATTAGTGGCTGCTGGCTGAGACGGCCAGGGGAACTAGAATCCAGGTGTTTTATCTGATTGCTTGTGAAGCATAGTTGGCTTTCTCCATTTGTTCCTAACTTGAAAGCAGGTGCAAAATTTCAGGAAGCTTTTTAGTTATTTATTAAACCCTGATATTGCCGATTGCCACAGGGGATATTTTTTAGCTTCCTGGACTGCTTGAGACAGATAGTGGTTTGGTTTCATAAGCTGGCTGTGGCAGGTCATGAGTCAGAATTCTACTTTGATATTTGGTCTGACCACTATCCATTTGTCTATTCAGTCCATCAATATGGAAAGGCTCATTTACTAAGGAAGATTTGCAATAGTCCTATAAACAAAATGCAATTCAATAGACAAAATATATATGTTACAAAAGTATAATTTGATATAAATAAAAATAAATTTAAGATTAACCTATATACATTCTGGCATTTTGGGGCATTTGCTGAAAGTTATCATTTACATGCTTGTGCATGTAAATAGAATTTCTAGGCTAAAACTATAGATATTTTTCAAAATGCTGATTTTTAAGCAATATAGCTCAAGATATAGTTGACACTCACAGTACACATAATTAAGTGATTAAACATAACACTTTATTAGGTACATTTCATAAATGAGCATTATAATTGTGGCTGGATAATGCAACTACCATACTATCTTTTTCAAATATTTGAATAATGCTCATTCATTTTATTGTTTACTCTTATCTTTAATAGTTCAATAGTGGAGCAGAAATCTGTGATATTAGTTATTATGGAAAGCTGTTGGGTACACAATTGTTTTGCCCCTTAGCTAGTATTGCGTGAGTGTTTATATACAGCAGTAACATGTAAAAAGAGAAACATAAAAAAATTACATGTACTGAATGCCTCCTTTAAGGACCAACGCTATCTATTTGCAAAATGGAATGTTGTCCAGAAAAAATTCTTATTATTATCAAGCTGAAAAGCTAGTATATTTTCAAGTTTGGTGGAGTATTAGGGCCCATTTTGATTCCTTCCTTGATTTCACCTTAGATGTTATAAACTTTATTTGAAGAAAAAATGGTAGGGTTTGTTGTTGAGGAAATCATTGTACTTTATAGAGGAACTGACTGATTTGGGAAGGAAGAGGGATAAAGATTTGCTAATGGTGTGCCTTTTTTGTTCTTAGAATCCATCTCAATGATTGGAATGCTTGGCATGATTGAAAAGATAACAGTGCATGATTACTATTAGTCTTTTGAGAAATTTTTGTCAGTTTTATTTTTAGGGGGACAATGGTCTAGTCATCCAAATGGTATTAACAGAGATTGAAAATTATTTCTTCCTATTCACTCAGCTTCAAAATCAGGTCAGGTTGTTCTGTAAATGAAAACCCCATGAAAGCTGTTTCTCTTATCCTCTTCTTTGGTTAAATCAGGATTCCAGACTTCAAAGCTAAAAATGTAGACTTTTTCGGGAACAATACAATCAGTGCAGACAAAAGTAAAACTCATAGATAAGCCCCTTCAAACTTTGAAACTAAGATGAAAAGACCCATTTTAAATTCTCTGGGCAGTAAAATGCTATACTAATCATGGAAATTTGACCTATAGATAAAATTTTCTTTGATGTGTTTAAGAGTAGTGGGTTTAGTTAAGCAGTCATTAAACTAAGATAGTTGAATGAGTTTTGCTGTAATAGAGGTAATGTATAGTTTCTGCAGGTCCATTAGAACCCTGAAGTTTATCTTCATCAACACGTTTTCTTTATGTGTCATAATTGATCAGTGAAAACCTTCTAAACGGCTTTAAGGAACAAATTACCCCTCAGTTCACCATTGCTGAGTTGTCTGTCCTATAAATTTTAGATCAACCACGTCTTCTTTATATTTTATCACCTGTATAGAGGAAATAAAGGGAAAGCTCTTTTTAATAGGTTGAGTATTTTATCATAAATCTTAGAGAAATATGAGAAATACTATTTTTAAAATGCCCATGCTCTCAAGCATCGCAAGTATGTGTATAGTACAGAAGCCAGATTTATATTAATGTATATCCTACAGTGTAGTTAAATTTTATTCTAAAATTGATAATACCGAAATAAAATCATCAACTGTCTAGAAAAATTGACTAATGAATTGCAAAGAAAACAGTTTTTAATATGAATTTGGAATTACTAAAAAGAAAAAAAAAAAGAATTCTTTTATCACAGGCAAAAGCCTGTACAAAAAGGGAGGAAAAGACAGTGTATTTGAAAAGGTTCAGACTGGCTGAGGTATAGAGCCCATTCCTGAAGAGACTTTGTAGGGGGTACTTTTCATGACATAACACAAAATCTGACCATTGGCTTGTAGGCAATGAACAACCAGGAAAGCTGGTATTTCACATTCTATTTTTAATGCATTTTGTTAGATAACTAGCAATGGTATCAAGAGCTATGAGTAGAGAATAAGCCATGAGAATGAGAAACAGGTGGCAGGAAATTGGAAAAGAGGGTACTGTAGAAATGAGTAATCTAATTCAAAAACCTGTTGGATAGGGAGGAGGTCAGAAACCCAGTCTCCACATCCGAGGCCGCAATTAGTGACTGAGTTGTCACAGACGAGAGAGAAAAAGTTTGAGATGAAGATTCTGGTTTAGAGGATACACATAATCAAGATGGGAAATATTACAGGAGGAACAGGTGGAGAAGGCTGGGGCAGACCATGAAATACACAAGTTCTTTGCACACCTGGTGGTTCTGAAATTTCTAAAGGATGTAAGCATGGAGACATTCATTACAGAATTAGAAATTGTGGGTTAGTGTCGTAACTCATAAATCTATAAACTTCGTATTGGATGTTCTGTCAGCTGGAGAGATGACCTAGGAAGAATATAACAAATGAGCAGAAAAAAGGTCAGGAATAAAACCCAGAAGAGCAATGAAATGCAAAGGCATGTGAAGGAAGGGAATCCAAAGAATAATAATAAGTTGTAAAATTTGAAATTGCCATTGGTGGTGATATTGTTCTGAAAGCCAAAGGAAATAATTTCCAAAAGTCCATAATCAACACTATTAAATGACAGCACATCGATCATAATGTTGCCATGTTAAACATCGGAACACTGAAATGTATTAAACAAATATCAACAAATCTAAAAGGAGAAATCTATAGCAATACAATAATAGCAAGAGAATTCCAAATCCCACTGTCGGTGAAATATCCAGACAGGAAACCAATAAAGAAACAATAGGCTCAAATAACACTATAGACCACTTGGTCACAACAGACATTAACAGAACTCCACAGAAGAAGAATACACAGTCTTCTCAATCATGTACAGAATGGTCTCCAGGACAGTTCACCTGTTAGGTCACTAAACAAGCATCTTAACAAATTTAGGAAGATCAACATTATACCAAGCATCCTTTCTGAAAACAATAGAAACTGGAAATCAATTAACAGGCTGAAAATTAAAAAATTATCAAATACTCGCAAGTCAAAAGACACAATCTCAAGCAACCACTGTGTTAAAGAGAAAATTAAAAAGAAACCTAAAAATATGTCAAGACAAATGAAGATAGAAACAAAACTTACTAAAATGTACAGGATGCTGTAGAAACAGCACTCAGGAAGAGGTTAATATCAAAAAAGTCTATTTTAAAAAATAAAACCTCACAAAAGACAAACTCATTTCACACTTCAAGTAACTAGAAATATAAAAAAACAAACTAAATCTAAAATAAGCAAAAAGAAGGAAATTATAATAAGATCAAAAAAATCAATGAGAGAACATAAAAATGATAGAAAAAACAATACTGAGTTGGCTGTTTAAAAAGATAAAATCGACAAACTCTTAGCTATAGTAAAACAAGATAGGCAGCTCAAATAAAATTAGACATGAAAGGGCAACATTACAACAGAGGCTCAGAAATAGAAAAGATCACAGGGATTATTTTAAGCGATTATTCATTAACAAATTGGATGACCTGGAGGAAACATAAATTCCTGGAAACATGCGATGTACCAAGGTGGAAGCAAGAGGAAATAGAAAATCTAACTGACTAATAAAAATAAAATAAAAAAGGAGAGAGAGAGAGAGATAAATTCCCAACAGAGAAAAGCCCAGGACTTGTTGCCTTCACAGCTCTATTCTACTAAACAATCAAAAAAGAATTCATCATAATCCTTTTAAACTCTCCCCAAACAACAGAAGTAGAGGGAATATTTCAAAATGCATTTTATGAGGCTAGCGTCACCCTAGCTATGGGTGTGGCTACTGTCTGATATAAAATCAGACAAACACATTACAAGAAAACAAAACTATAGGGCAATATACACTAGTGTATTGAACATAAATACAAAAATTCTCAAGAAAATGCTAGCAGACCAAATCCAACAACATATAAAAAAGATCATATCCACGACCAACTGGTCTTTATTCCTGGGGTGCAAGTTGGCTAATACACTACGTTAAAGATGAAAAAATATGATGCAGAACAAGCATTTGAGAAAATTCAAACGTAGGTATAGAAGGAAATTTCTTCAATAAAATAAAGGTCAAGATATAATTTCTTAAATACATTAGAATTATGCTGAACCAAATTTACTTTAAGTTGGGATATGCTAAACGCTAGATACTTTCTACCCAAGAATTAATTAAGAATCTCTAAGGCAGTTAGATGGAGAATATAATTTTTAAGTTGAAGTATAAATTTAATGTATGAATGAATTTTTGCCCCACGATATGTTGTGTGCTTTGAAACCTTTCCATTGCTGAGGCTTGATGAAAGGCAATTAACTACCTCTAGGGGAGTCCTGAGTATTCAAGCAGGCCCTGTACAGAGACGGTTGATCACATGGTTTCTCTGTAAATAAGGCCTATTGTGATTATAATGTCACAACCTTGGATAGATTTAGGAGATGACTTCTTTGAATACCTCAGAGGAGTATCTATTCTACCTACCCTGTGCCAGGCAGTGTATTATTGGGGTTTCAGAGATAGAAAATATCCAGCCCTTACTAAATTGAAGATCATCCAAATAAACAGATCATTTACCATAATTTGGTAACTTAAGATCCAAAACAATCACTTAGACTATGGACTTACAAAATGCCTAGATATTTTTCATCTAAAGATTTCAGAATATTCAATGGCCACATCATCACTATATCCGTTATTGGTTCTTCCTTATTCCCCAAGCTCTCAGTCTTTGTTTCCTTTCTTCTTACATCCTTGTCTTTTTTTTTTTTTTTTTTAAGAACTAGGGCATGCAAAAAGTGTAATGAGTTTTAAAAATCATCTCTGTGTTGATGACTCTCAAAATTATAGATCCATTTCAGCCCTCTCTCCTAAATTCCAAACTAATATATAATAGAACCTACTGTTTATTTCATCTCTTTACTTACATAGCTAATAGGTTTTCTAAATTGTGATATTTAAAATTGAGCTGCTGCTTTATCTTCTCAAAGATTCTCCTTCCACAATCTTTTTCACACCACTAAGTGGCAAAAGATAATTTTTTCCAGTTGTCTGAAACCTACAGCATTTCAGTCATCCTGAATTTATCTTTATGTAGTCTAAGAACTGATTTTAACCTTTAACATCACCAGGAGCAATATATGCTTTTAAAATAATTTTTGAGTATGAAGGAAAATACAATTAAACAAATCTAAAATAGCAAAACCTAGAAATAAAACTAATCTAGCAACAAATTTTTGAGTATGAAGGAAAATACAATTAAACAAATCTAAAATAGCAAAACCTAGAAATAAAACTATTCTAGCAACAAATTGCTACACCAATATTAAATAGTACAGCGCAGCTTTAAGACATCATGACAACTGACAAATGGAAACAGTAGGTGGAGAAGAAATATTTGTTTACATATATAATACTTAAAAGTTAAAATTCAGAATAAGTCAAGATCATATATGATAAATCAGAAAAAGTTAAATAGTCCAGGAGGCAAATGAGAAACCTCACTGAAGAAAGAAAATTGAAAGTCTGCTCTTTAAAATATATTTGAAATCACTAGAAATCAGAAAAATGAACAATGAGGAACTACATTATTTTCACTCACAAAATTGGTAAACTTTTTTCATACTTGAAAATTGATAGTTCCTAAATTAGATAATCTCATACGTGTACTTAGTGAGATGTAAATTGACAGTTACAACAGTTTATTGTCAGTGTGACATGTTAAGACAAGATATAACACAGATACCAAATTAAACAAACTAAAAATCGTCCACCAACAGGAACAAAAATAAATGAAATACAGAATAACCTAACCTTTCATTAACTATAACGGGGCAGTTTAAAGGACTATACTAGATTCAGGTATATCAATTCAAAAAGCACTTATATATTATAAAATATAAATATATTTAAAGAAGTTTTTTAAACTTGCTGAATATTACTATGATGTCCTTGAGGATTTGGTAGATTGATATTTTGTAGAGATTTTATCTGTATAGGTAATTTTAAAAATTTTAAAAGAAAATCACAAATTTATGAAGAAAAAATATAAATATGAATATAGAAGTAAAAGTAATGTTACAAATATATGTTTATATATATGTGTGTGTATATATATGAACATGCCCCCAGTGCTTATGATTAAAAATCTGAATTGGAAATTTATGGCAGGACAAGTGGGGGGTAAGTTAATAAGTGTAACAATTACTCTTGCAAAGCATGCTCTGAAAAGAACCCATTTAAATTTGGTGTGCAGAAAAGGGAGATTCAAAAATATATTTTAAATAGTCACAGTAATACTATTTAAGAGTGTAACTAGAAAGATTAAAAAACAAAAAGAAGAGAGATTGTTGAAATTCCCAATAGAAATTCCTGTAACAGAAAGAAAAAAACTAGAAGGAAAACATAGAGCACTGCTCAATGACAAAATTTTAACCAATTAGTTAATATTAAATTTTAGGAAAATGGGTTCATTCGGGAATACAGAAATGCTTCAATATTAAGTAAGGTAATCTTACAATTTAAGCTGTTAGATAAAGAAAGAAAGCATTTAGATAATAGCATAGATACAAACAAGAATTTGATAAAATCCAATTCATTTCTGATTTTAAAAATTCTTAGTAAAATAAAAATAGGTTCAGTAGAACACTTTTATACCTATTTTTTTCCTGCATTTCCGTCTTTTGTTCCTTTTATTTTTGAGGAGTTTCACTTTTTTTATAAGGCTAGAGTGTGGTTGTACAAGCATAGCTCAGAGAAGCCTGCAACTCCTAGACTCAAGTGATCCTCCCACCTCAGCCTCCCCAAGTACTTGGAATTATAAGTATGAGCCACTGTGCACGGCCTACCTCTACCTATTCTATTCTACACCTGTATCTATACCTGTTTCCAGTATTCCACCACTACAGTCTACTCCCTATATGACAAATAGAGAATTTCGCTAGAACTTGTATTAGATTCTACCACTCTTCTGTTTTAAATGCATTACTGATTTCCAAAATTATTCATAACACTTTATCTCATTACCACAGTCAATAAGACCTGTGTGAGCTGTCCCTTACCAAATTTCTCTGACCTCATCTCCATAGTGGAAGAAATTCATTTCCTTCATAGGCCAAGACATCTTCAGCTTCTGCTTCAAATGTGTAAATGCAAAATTCATATTTTCAAAGCCCTGGCTGCTTCTGTTGGATTGGCAAAGTTTGACAATAGTAAAAATTGGCAAATGCTTGAAAAATAGGTATCTCCATTCACTGATGATGAGACTGAAAAATGGCTTAAGTTTTTCAAAGAAATACAGTTATAACCAATGCCATCCCTAGTAAAACACCAACATCCTATCTTCAAGACTTGGAAAAAATGACTCTGCATTTTGTATGGAACCAGAAAAAACCTGTATAGCTAAGGCAGTTCTTAGTAATAAAAACAAAGTCAGGGGTATCAGCATACCTTAAGCTGTACTACAAGGCAATAGTGGTCAACAGCATGGCACAAAAATAGAGACAAAGACATTTGGAATTGAACAGAAAACCAGGACATGAAACCAGCAACTTACAACTGCCTAATCTTCAGTAAGCCTAACAAGAACTTCCACTGGGGGAAAGACTCCCTGTTCAATGAATGGTGCTGGGAGAATTGGATATCCACATGTAAAAGACTGAAACTGGATCTGCACCTTTCTCCACTCACCAAAATTGATTCAAGATGGATAAGGCACTAAGAAATAAACCAACAATGCCATACATCAGTGGGGAAGAGAGATGAACAGAACCTTCTCTAAAGAAGATAGATGAATGGCTGTTAAATACATGAAAAAATGCTCATCATTCCTCATTATTAGAGAAATGCAAATTAAAACCACCCTGAGATATCATCTAACCCCAGTGAGAATGGCCTATATCACAAAATCTCAAAACTGCAGATGCTGTGTTGACCAGTTTGATGGAAGTATTTCAGATTGCATGTGAAAACCCCACACTGTACCCCAGAAGTGCATTAATGTACATAGTTACCATTCAA
>NW_003852419.1:14785515-14794117 GCF_000181295.1 Otolemur garnettii
GAGCAGACAGAGAAGGAGGGAGGGGGTGAGGGCAAGGACAAGAAAAAAGTGACTAATTCCTATATAAATTGGATTCGATTTTGACTAACTACATGACTTAAACATTAATTTTTACTTGTTAATATGTTGTTTAGGATACAGGATACTGCATCCTCATTTAAAAGTGAATTATGTTTGTAATTTCCCCTTTATAATAATATATTTTTTCCAATTTTAATATCAGGTGTATCCAAATTAAGCAGAATGATTTTGAAGTATTGCTTCTTTTTCTATTGTCTATGAGATTTGACATGATCTGTTTTTTGAAATTATCTTTTATTTTTATTTATAAATATTAGTTGTCTATTTTTTGAGACTTTGGGAAAAAATAAGATAATTGATGACTCTATACTGAACGTCAGAGTCAAAGCATTCTATTACAGTCATACTCTTATTTGACAATGTGAATGTTACTTTCTTTGCATTACCATTATTATTATTGCTTAATCCTTCGCTGCGGCAATCGTCTGATTTCTTTTCTGAATGTATTTATCTTCATTCATTCTTTATGAGGTTTTTGTTTCTAGTCCTTATCTTAAACATTGTTATTGTTGGTAAATTTGAAGCCTTTTTAATTCTGTAAAGGCAAAAAGTGGAAACCTAATAATCACATGTATATGTAAAAATAAAAAAATAATTTAAAAAAACTTCATATTATTCTGGAAACACTGGCACTTTCCTTTCAGTGGGTACCAAATAACTATGGATTAAGTCACCATTTTAATGATTTCAATTCAATAGCAAGAATGACCTGGAAAATATTTTCAGTACCATCTGAAAACAGGGAGGGAGGCTGCCAATAAGGTCTACATGACTGGCCCCAAAGTGTAAATTTAAAACCGGGTGGGATAGCCATCAACCTGAAATTTCTTACTCTAGGAAACATTACCAAATCAAACCAATTTTTTTTAAATTCAAGGTTTTCTTTTTCTTCCTGCCAAAGCACAGTATTCTTCTCTAACATATTAGTCGGGGGGAAAAAAAGAAATAGTTATAACCATTAACATCTTAAAATGATGTATTGTTTGTCTCAAAATTCTGTTCTTTGGAAGGCATTGAAACTTTGAAACTGTAAAACTCACCATGAAACATATTTAGAAATATTTATTGAAATATATATTACTACAAAAAACTATAATTACCAAAATTCAAACAGTAGTAAATAGAAAACCATGCAAATGCTTCTAAAGAATAAATTAGATAAGTATGTCTAAATACAATAGCACATATAGAATGATCTTGCTTATATTCAAATGTTATTAATGTGTGTGTGTACACACACATGTACAGAGAACAGTTATAGATGGTAATTTAAGAAAGTATAGAGTAGCTAACTCATGGGTTTAGGACAAGGAGACATCAGGGGAATGCAATAGAAATATATTATATCTAACTCTTCTACCCTACTTGTATTAAACCCTATATGTACGTGGTATATTATAAATCATAGAAGATAATTGCTGAATACAAAGATACAAAGTCATGTAAGGTTTGTCACATGATGAACAAATTACTATTTAAAATTTGTTCTAAATTATATTCCCAATAGAACTATAAAAAGTTTTCGCTTTCTCTACATACTTATAAATGACCAGTTATAGATGTTGTCAATTAACTATATATATATACACACATGCATGCATCACAAACTATATATATATATATAGATGATCTGAAAAACTATTGAAATTTTGTGTGTTCATTGGGCAATGGACATTTTCTTTTACAACATTCTGATTTATTTAATTCATAGCTTAGGATTTTTCTTAGATTGAAATGAATAGACTATTAAATTAAATGTGATTGATTTTAATAACTGGAAGGGAACATCTATTGCATTTTATTGTTTCTTCAAATTATACTTTCTATAACGCACTCCTTTTTCATCATACAAGTATGCATCCATTTTCAAAAAATCTATGGATTTCCTGTCCATATTTGCATTTATCCTTCTCAGAAATAATAAAATATGTCATTGATTGGAGGTGAGGAAACTAGCAGTGAGACTATAAAATCAGTAGTAAAACTCCATATTTCATGTACAAATAAAGACATCTTTTTGAATATCTTCAGCATTACATTATTATTTTCAATGTATTAAGAAAGATACTAAATATCCAAAAAGATTTTATTCTACAAGTTAGAGTTGTAGGTTTTGAGTGATGTATTTTTAAAAATTCCCTCCCTGAATACTATTCACTAATTACTTGTAGTCTCTTCGATACTTTTATTTTTCTTGTCCTCAAGAAGCTTCAACTATGCACATACATTTTAACAATAATAACAATAATAAAATGATGACTTCTATGAAATAAGTTCTCCAAGCCCCAGGAGTTAGATTTTTCGTGCCTTACATATAATGGTGTTTTACATTGTACTTTAAAGGGCAATAATAGATGAAAGAGAAAGTGATCACAGCAGATAAACTCTCCATGGAAACCCTAGTTTGATTTTGTGAAATTCCAAACACCCATGAACTGACCAGACATAGCTTCAGGGAAGAACTGCAACAAGGATAGAAAGTATTAACAAGCATTCTGACCTCAGGGGCAACAGCCATCCGAAGGGAAGCAGAATACTGGAAGCAATTAGTTTTAGAAAGTCTACTGCGTGGCATTTTTCTGGCAATGCCAGTTTCTGCTATGTGTCTAAATATTCAGCCAGGGGAAAACAAAGCCCCCCATGCCTATAAAATTAGCCTGTTTTGTTGTTCAAAAATCACAGTAGCAATACAGACAATGACACCAGCATCCAATGATACCTCTGGTACAGTAAAACTATAAATCTGCTCTTCCTTCTCGGTAAGTGCCCAAGGTCATGGACCCATTGACAGTGTTGAAATCCTCCAGAAGAAACTGTAATAGACCCAGTGTTACAGCTTGATTTCCCTCTGACAAAGAGAATTGAAAGAAGACAAGCTGTGATACAGCCAGAATTGAAAAACAGTCAAATACAGAACATAGGCTTTAAAATTTCATTTAGTCTACTTCATCTTGGTTTCTGGTCAAAGTCCATGCCTAGAACAAATAACTATGTAAAAGAGTAAAAACTGGAACTAGCACTAAAAACACCCAGTTATTATTACAGATGGTCCTTACAAATCTCAGGATTTGTAGAAAATACTCATGTCATGTATTTGGGTCCTCTCACCTGTCTTCTTACCAACTATTCTCGAGCACCCTCTCCCCACCCTGCAACCCCTCCACAGTCTCCCTACCCTGTGTACTCTTGCTGACTGGAACATTTTTTAGAGTTCATGTTTTATCCCATAAACAAAGTTTTAATGAGGATTGATTAGCTAAAGAATTTTTAAAGTTCCTATACATTCTTTTGGCCTGGATTAATATGCAATCTCTACCCCTTTTTTAAAAAAATAAAGAAATTACTACAAAGAAGCAAATGGAGAAAAGATTCAGAAAATGGAGATGGGTGTATGAGAAAAGAACTCCACCCTTCCAGGTCTGAGAAAAGAACTCCACCCTTCCAGGTCTGAGAAAAGAACTCCACCCTTCCAGGTCTGAGAAAAGAACTCCACCTCTCCAGGTTTGCGGGTGAAACTGGCACTGCTGATGATCCTAAAATAAATTATCTGGATACAGAAGTCATAGATTTCTGGGAAATGAAATATTTTTCTGGGAACATTACACATCTAGGCAAACCTTCATCTTGGCACTAAGTAAGTAAGAGCAGGAAACAAAAGTTCTCAAGGTCCTGGAATTCAGTGTCCTGTGCTGGAGAGACCACAGCCCCGCTGCACCCCCCAGGAAGGCCGAGTCCGCCTTTCCCATCCCCTCAGAGGGGTGCAGGCTGCTGCTGGGGACAACATCGCTGGGGTGGCCAGAGTTAAGGGGGCATTCCTCATTCTGATGCCTCACACAGGAATGTTACTTTCACTGGGAACAAAGGTATTGTATCCTTTCTAATCTCTATAAATGAATTTAGTTTAATAATCGATTCTGTGCCAAATTCCTTAAAAAACAGCGAGCAATTGCACTTCTGTATGGAATGCATATTCTGCCCCTTGTCCCCCTGCTTTGTTAAACGCCACTCTGCTTTTTCAGTTCATTTTTCTTCTCCACTGTTCTCTTACCCACCAGCGCTGTCATCTCCTAGTCACACATCTCATTTCCCATTGTATAATTGCTCTCTTTGATGACTGTTTAGTTCTGTTACCCAGATTTTTTTCTCTCAAAATCTTACCAAAGTTAAGACTTGTTTTGATCATCCTCCATCCTTATCAATTCCTCAGTGAGAGGTGTTAAAATCACAGTTATGATGAGAGAACCATTTGTTTCCTTCTCTAATTTCATCAGTTTTTGCTTCGAGTATTCTCATCTCTGCTATTAAGCACCCATGCAGATACAATTATTATGCCCTCTTGATGAAATATTTTGTCATTCTAAAGTGACCCTCTTTGCCTTTAATAATTATCTCAGTTCAGAATCCTGTTTCATCAGCTATTACTGTAGAACCCTGAGATTAAAACCACAATGAGATGTTACCTCAGACCTGTCAGAATGGCAATTATGCAAAACATGAAAAATGATGTGAAAAAAAGGAAACTTTGTTCAAGATTTGTGAAAATGTAAATTAGTACAGCCATTATGGAAAACTGTATGAATATTTCTCAAAAAACTAAAAATAGAATTATCATATGCTAGTAGTCCCACTTGTGTATACTTCTGTATACTGTCTTATAGACGGTATGTAGTTGGATCTTATTTTTGTATCTGCCTGATAATTTCCACCTCTTAACAGTAGAAGTTAGTCCATTTGGATTTATATTAATCACTTATAAGGGTGGATTTAAACCTACCATTTTATTGTCTAATATACCTCTTGTTTTTCTGTTTGTTAATTTGACTTCTCCTGCCTTCATTTGAATGTTTTTAAATCCATTTTAACTAGCCTATAGACGTTTAACTAAATCGCTTTGTATTATGCTTTCTTCAGTCGCTTTAGCGATCCTAAGTACACACTTAACTTTTCAGTCTAATGAGTTAATTTTAATCATTTCACTTAATGGACACAAACATTGCCCATTGGCAAGTTTATTAACCATTTTCTACTCCTTTATGCCTTTGGTTTCACATATTAACATCAGCCTATAATATGAGCCTCCAAAGAAAATGTTGTAATTTCTGCTTTAAACAGTTGTATTTTAAACATATTTAGAGGGAAAAAAATTTATATTTATCATGATATTTAATTTTCTGGTCCTTTTCTTTCGTATTTGAAAATCAGTTTTCTTAAAGTATCATTTCTCTTTTAACTAAAAAAGGAAGGTCTATAAATTTTGATAGGCTTACTTTATCTGAAAATGTTTATGTTTTCCCTAATAACTGAAAGATATTTTTGATGAACACTGAAATTTGAATTGACATTTTTTGCTAGAGCTTTAGAAGTATTCAACCGTGTTCTTCTGCCTTCATAGTTTCTGATGAAATGTCCATGGTAAATTAAATTTTTTGTATCCCTCCACTTAATGGTAGAGGGCAGTTCTCTCGAGGGCCTAGGATTGACCAATTTTTCCTCACTTGTACTGCAGAATCCTAAAGAAAGTAGAGACCTGGCAAGACCAGCCATACGCTCTTCTGGTTTCTGGTTCCACCCTAGAACAAGATGTCTTTCAACACCTTAAGCTGTTGAGTCATTTAACCCCAGGGTGAATAAGTTGGGGTAGGTTCCTATTTGGGGTCCTTCATCTGTAGTCCAAGTGGGGAACGCACATTAAAGTTGTCATTCACCCTGGGCAACTTTCGAAGCCTTGGGGAACTGGCTTATAATTAATCATAGGTTTCTGTAGTCCTTGACTGTGTATCTGTAATTAACAAGTCTGATTCATATAACTTGTTGCATGTAAGTGGATTCTATTTTACTGGACTCGGATAAAGCTGTTACCAGTACAGGTGAATCCAGCTCACCGGGGTTTCATTTTATCTAGCCATTTCATTAGTTTTCTCTTGTGTTTGACAATTTGATTATAACATATCTAAGCACTGTTTTCTTTTAAGAATTTAAATTTGAGCAAGTTCGCTGAATTTCTTAAATCTGATATTATAAAGTTATATATTACACCTAACTTGTAAGTTTCCAGTTATTATTTCTTCAACTAGTTCTTTTTGTTTTTTCCCTCTCTGCTCTGGAACACAAATTACCTTTATGTTTACTTTTTAACATTTTCCTCTAAGTCACTGAGGTTCTTTTCATTTTTAAAAACTATTTTAGGGCAGTGCCTGTGGCTCAAGGAGTAGGGCACTGGCCCTATGTACTGGAGGTGGCAGGTTCAAACCTGGCCCCAGCCAAAAACTACAATAAATAAATAAAAATAAAAATGTTTTATCCTTGCTGTTAATTGAGTTTTCTTAATGTACTTCCAAGTTTAATTACTCTATCTTTCCCTTTTATCAGAAATCTTAGGGGTCAGGATCAGACATCTTTCAGAATCTCTTTGTAACAGCTCCATTGAGACATGATTTATATACTATGCAACTAATTTATTTATAGTGTAAAGCAAATAGATTTTAGAATATTCACAGTTTTGCAACTGTCACCTCATCACTCTAAAGAGAAACCCTGTGTTCTTTATTTAGCCCTCCCCAGTTATCTCATTCTCCCCAGACCTCAGAAACAACTCATCCATTTTCTATCTCTATATAGTTGCCGATTCTGGACACTTTATTTGATATATACAATCATTTGTGATATATATGACCTTTTACTTATCATAATGTTGTCAAGGCTCAGCCTTTCTGTATAAGGCATCAGTACTTCATGCTCTTGTGACTATAGATCACATTTTATCTATCATCCCTGTATAGACACTATAGTAAATACTCACTTTATGTCGAGTTCCTCAGCTATTTATTCTCAGCAAGTCTCCCAGGGTTTGTTATTGCTTCCCATTGGTTTGGCATCATGTTGGAATCAGGTCAATCATTTTAATCGCTTTTTGTTCTGTTTTTGTACTTGCATTTGTTTGACAAACGGTCTAAAAGTGACCCCTTTCCCGACTACCTTCCTATTGACAAGAATATTTACTTGTAAATATAGTGAACAGAAGAAACACTGAAAGAAAGATTTTCTCATATTTCAAAGGAGAAATGAGAAAGAAAAATATGTTGATTCTGATCCATAAGGATATTCTGAGGAAGAAAAAAGTACCTAAAATACTGCTTTGTCTTTCAACATTCAAGGCGAATTGACTGGTTCCAACTTCATTAATCTCTGGCAAATATGAGTGCTGTTATGCTTATCCTAACCACTGCCATCTTTGCTCAACCTCTTTCTCAGAGTGAACATACCACACAGGTGGTAGGGATTTTAAATAATGGATACATTTTCCTAATCTGTCAGCCCTTAACTGTACCCTAGGCCCCTTTACTAACAAAAAATATAAAAAAAACAATTTTTCCTGTTCTGTGATACCCCTTGTGAAAATTTAACTTATAACATCTACATCTCTCTCCCTCTCTCCACTTACTTTACAAATGGAATTATACTACTACAATCTCCACTTCTTTATGGACTACACCTAGACTGAACAGCTTCATAACAAGAACGTAAGCTAAAATCCCCCAAAGCAGACTAGCTAACTATTAAATGTACAGCAGGAAACTGTTTCTTGGTGTTCCAGAAAACTTCTCTATTCATTATCAAGTTGTATCTGCTCTAAATACACCTTTTTCTTCTTCCCTCTATGCAATGCATACCTTAGTTAAAGATTTTGACATCATACTTAATACCCTACAGGATAAAAATTCCACTGACATGGGAGAAATAATTGGATAACATTTTACTAATGTTTAGACAGATTCAACCAAATTTTACATAAACTTCCATAATGTCCCTAAGTCAAAAGCAAAGTAAGGGCTTCAGTCTACAGCTCAGGCTTATATCCAAAGGTCTTCTCATACACGGCAGTAGATCTTATAACCTCTTGGCCTATCAGCAGAGAAACAAAATAAACAAGAGTTCATTTGTCAAAGCCCTCAGAGTTATCAATAAAATGATTGCTTCTTGCTTCCTGGTAGCAACTGTAACAAATCACACTATCATCAATTTTGCCTGAAGCACTTGTTTCACTGTGGTATCTCTCTAATATTCCTTTTCCAGAGTGTCACTTGCTCAGGACAGTCAATATATTTTTTGCTATTGCCTAAGACAGACAACAATATACTAGAAGAATCCTACCCAGGGATCCACTGAAGCCCTTCTCATTCTTTTCCCAGGTTCTAAATCAAAACTTAAAACATCTACATTTTCCTTTGTGAATCCGTTCTGATACAGTATGTCTCTGTTCTTCTACTTTATTCAGAAAACTAGTAAAATTACAAAAAGGATCCCACTTATTTGTTCTTAACCTTAGCAGAAAAGGTACATAAAGTTCAAAAAAGTAAATTACAATCTTGCTAAAACACATGCCGTTATTAAAGGCATGACCTGAGGTGGGAGAAACACACTCTCTTCTGATAAATTAAAGGCTGTTTAAACTTTTCCTAGACCACAAATACACATACATACAGAGTGTTATGCCTTACTTTACACTTTTCTTTCTTTCTTT
>NW_003852419.1:14794398-14796327 GCF_000181295.1 Otolemur garnettii
CTTGAGCCACAGGCACCAAGCCACTTTACACTTTTCATACCACCCACAATCCTCTGAAAAGTTTGAAAAGACTAAAGGCATCCTTAAATTAAAATTGGTAAAACTTTCAGAAACATTTGAACTCCCAGCTTGGGCCAAAGGTACTCCAATTATCCCCATGACCATCTCCTGCTACAGAGATCCATCAGTTATCTGTTTAGAATTGGTAACTGAGAAGTTTATGCCTTTAAAAATTTACCTGTCATGCTAGACTGTCCTACAGTCCTACTGTCCTTCTCTTTCATGCAGGGAAGGCCAAATATTGCAAAGGACTCATGTACTAGCCCCCTTCTAATGTGATGCAGCAAGAACGGGGACTGAAGACTCAATACCTGTCAAGGGAAAGCACCCCCAGAAAAGGGGAAAAACAGGGAAATAAGCTGAGCAAAGTGGAATAAAAACAATTTAACGAGCTTACTTTTAAAATATCAGTTGAATTACCTATCTGGGCAGTTTCTGCTTTTACTAGAAGCCTGGCCTGTGAGGGTTACAGTTTACAAACACCCCTCTGGGTCTGTGAGCACCGTGAAGAACAATGGTTGTAGCAAAAGCTGCTACACAAAAGGCCTCAGAAGGAATATTAACCAGGGCAAACCCTGGCCAGTCAACAGTCCACAACCTTCCAGAAACAAATACCCATTGCGGGGATTTGTGTATCGGCCAGGACAGAAATCAAGGGAACAGCTCAAGCCCTGAGATATGGGCAAGGGGGCTTGTGCCCTAACCACAGCGGGAAACACTGCCAGCTGGAGATAAATGAAAAGTCCTCTTTCCCACTGATTTTTCAGAGGAGTCTGACACTGTCGTGTCTGGTCCACAGAGAAACTAGAGGGGTCTAACCTCCACCAAGAGATCTGTGTGTGTGACCACAGACAGAGGGCTGCCCCCATACGAGGCTCAGGTTCTAGATTTCTCTAGGCTTCCCAGACCCTTAAAGTTAAGGATTATAACTATAACTAACATGCTTAGTTAGTTATAACATTATAACTATAACCCTTAAAGTTAAGGATTATAACTATAACTAACATGCTTAGAAACTATCTATTTTCTTTCACTTCCTCTACTTACCCCCTTAGCTAAATAAGAAAATAGCCTTCATTAAAAGCTAGGTGGAACAAGCACTCATGGCCACTTGCAGAAGACCCACAAGCTAGTTAGCGGTGGGCCCCTGTACCCACTCTTTAAAACTCTCTTATCTCTGTGCCTGCCTCTTTATTCCTCACTGCTTTTACTTTCATTATTTCCAGTTGGTCACTGCCGTTTCCACAGGTCTCAAAGGACCCTGCACCCGGGACAGGACCCCAGCAGCAATTCTGAGGTTATCTCAAACATGATTCAGCGCCCTCAATTTTACTGACTACTGATTATGCCATTCATCACCAGACTTAAATGATTAAAGAAATCCCTGTGGGAAATTCTGAATGCATCAAATGAGACCATAAGAAATCACAGCTGATGCCATTTCAACTTACACCTATTTGAATAATTATGTTAAACAAACAAACCTACAGCATTGCTAATGTCTCTCTTTCCCTGAAAAAGAAAATCATTCTAATTATTGATCAGACTATAGGAAATTCTAAATTTGAATTCAACAAATACTTCACAGAGAACTGACAAATATTTCTTAAGACAATAGATAAACATTTGCCACCTAAAATCGTTTATAGGAAAGCCAAATATGTAACCAAGCTAATGTTAGATCTTGGTTATGGTCTTATGAATAACTCTTTTTTCCTGGATCACCATGTGCCCCTACTAGACAATATTTCCTTTGAGGTCAGTTTACCTCAGACATTTGCTTTATACCTACACTTCATGAATGTTAGGAATAATATTCCCAGACTTATGTGTACACAAAGATCCTAATTTTGTAAATCACCAGATTTG
>NW_003852419.1:14796854-14800919 GCF_000181295.1 Otolemur garnettii
ATTGTTAAGGAGAAATATAGCTCACTGGCATTAATCCCTAGGAGGGGAATGCTTTGCACCCATAGCAGTCCCAGAGGAGGACTCTAAACACATTGCTGATTTCTGGGAAGGCGCTTAGTCAGAAGAGAGGTTTGCACAAGACCAGCTGCCTCTTAGGGTTCTTACTCTGGCAGAGGCTCGAAGCACACCCAGAATGTGTACATTTCCCACTTACATTCTTAGGTCTAGTCTGGTGAGACAAAACACTCAGACAACTTGGGCCAAAAAATAACGAATGACAGTGGTGACACACACTAGCAAAATTTCTGACATACAATAAAAACAGTACTAGGAAGGAAGTTTAGTGCCCACATTAAAAATAAAGAAAGATCATAAATTAACAACCTCCTGTCATACCTCAAGGAACTAGAAAAATAAGAAAAAACAAACCTAAAACTTTCAGAAGATGGAAATAAGAAAGCTCAGAGAAGAAATAAAAGAAGCTAAAACAAACAAACAAAAAACTCAAAAGTATTAACAAAGCGAAAAGTCGATTCTTTGCAAAGATAAAATCAATAGATCACTAGCTAAATTAAACAAAAAGAGAAGAGGATTCAGATAAGCTCAATCAGAAATTATAAAGAAGACATTATTACTTATACCATAGAAATAGAAAAGATAGCCTAACAAGGGTCCTCAAACTTTTTAAACAGGGGGCCAGTTCACTGTCCCTCAGACACTTGGAGGGCCGGACTGCGGGCCCCGGGATGAGTGGGCTGCTAAGCAGGACAGGCAGCAGCAGCAAAAACACCCGGTGGCCTGGATAAATGTCCTAGGTGGGCCGCATGTGGCCTGCGGGCCTGTAGTTTGAAGATGCCTAGTCTAAGACTACTATCACTGTTTTTATGCATATAAACTATAAAGTCAAGAGGAAAAGAATACATTTTTGGAAACATACAACCTCTCAAGCTTGAATTAAGAAACGGAAATGCTTAATAGACCAATAAAGAGTAATAAGGCCCACTGTGGTGGCTCACACCTGTAATCCTAGCACTCTGGGATGCTGAGGCAGGTGGATTGCCTGAGCTCAGAAGTTTGAGACCAGCCTGAGCCAGAGGGAGACCTCGTCTCTAAAAAATAGCCAGGCATTGTGGCAAGCATCCATATTCCCAGCTACTTGGGAGACTGAGGTAAGAGAATCACTTAAGCCCAAGAGTTTGAGATTGCTGTGAGCTGTGACTCCATGGCACTTTACTGAGGGCAACAAAGTGAGACTCAAAAAAAAAAGAAAAGAAAAGAAAAGAAAAGAGTAATGAGCTTGAATTAGTAAACAACAACAACAAAAGGCCCCAGACTAGATTGATTTACAGCTAAGTTCTACCAGAAGAATTGGTACCTAGCTCACAGAAACTGTTACATAAAATTGAGAAGGCATTAATTAATTCTTCCCTAAGTCATTCTATAAAGCCAGTACCAATAAAGCCAGTATCACCCTGCTTCCAAAGTCTGGAAAGGACATAACAAAAACTATCGCAATTGATGAATATCATTCAAAAATACAAATGCAAAAATTCTCCACAAAATACTAGTAAAATAAAATACTAGTAAACCTAATCCAATAGAACATCAAAAAAAAAAAAAAATCACCATGGTCAAATGGGTTTCAACCCAGAGATGCAAGAATGGTTCAACATACTCAAATCAATTAATATGATTCATAACATAGAAGAATAAACAAACAAACCATGATCATCTCAATGGATGGAGAAATAACATTTTGATATAATCCAGCACCCCTCCATGATAAAATCCTTTCACAAATAAGGTGAAAAAAGAACATACCTCAAAATAATAAAGGCCACACATGACATACCCACACAACTAACATCATTTTAAATGGGATAACTTTCCTCCTAAGAACTGGAACAGATAAGGATGTTGAGAGTTATCACTTGTATTCAACATAATAGTGGAAGTCCTCACCAGGGTAATCAGGCAAGAGAAAGAAATAATGGTCATCCAAATCCAGAAGGAGGAAGTCCTCACCAGGGTAATCAGGCAAGAGAAAGAAATAATGGTCATCCAAATCCAGAAGGAGGAGGTCAAATTGATCTTACATCAAAACCCCCCTAATGATGCCTCCAAAAGACTCCTAGAATTAATAAATTCCGTAAAGTCTCAAGTTCCAAAATGAGATAAAATGTACAAATGATACATCCAACAAAGGACTAATATCCAGAATCTACAAGGAACTTAAATAAATCAGCAAGGAAAAAGCACATAAAACAATTGAAATGTGAGGAAAACATATTAACAGACATATTTCAAAAGAAGATAGACAAAGTAGCAAAGAAACAGGGTAAAATGCTCATCAGAATGGCCATTACTAAAATGTCAAAAAATAGTAGATATAGATACAGATGCAATGAACAAGAGAATGCTTATACACTATTAGTGTACATAATAGTGAACATAATTCAAAGTCTTCAAAGTACTAAAATTAGACCTACTATTTATTCCAGAAATCCCACTAGTAGGTATCTACCCAACGGAAAAGAAGTCATCATATTAAAAGGACACCTGCACCCAAATGTTTATCACAACACAATTCACAACTGTAAAGACATGGAATCAAACTACATGTCTATCAACTGGTGAGTGTATAAGAAATGTAATACATATGTGCCATTGTGGCTAGGCTTAATAACATGGAGAGGAGTGGGAGAAAGCTGGCCTAGGTAAATATGTTAAGTGAGGATTAGGAGGAACTGCACATTCTGAGTTAACACTTTATCTTAAAGAAAATAGGAAGTCACTGATGTTTTTGAACAGGAGTGCACAAAATCAGAGATCTACATTAGACAGTGCTGCTAAAATTGAATAATAATTAGTAATGCCGAATCTGAGAGACTTTAGTTTATTTCTACAGTAAGAAGAATGATAGCCCCCAAAAGATGAATATGTTATAATTCCTGGAACCTATAAATATGTTGGATTACATGACAATGGATAAATAAGATTGCTAATCATCTAAACTTAAAATAAGATCATTCTTTGTCACCCAGTTGAGCCTAATGTAATCAAAAGTGGTCTTTAAATGTGCTAGAGGGAAGGAGAATATTCAATGCCAGAGCTATGCAATGTGAGAAAGATTTGACTGGCATTGCTAGCATTAAAGATGGAAGAGTATCATAAATCACAGGATGAGGGCAGTCTGAGCAGGGGTGTCTTAGCTTTCTTTTCTGCCATACAATGGAAGAAAATTGTCTTGGGACACACATTATATACACAAACACTAATGAAAGCTGGTGGGCAAAAAAAAGATCTGTGCATAGTTTTTGTGATTTCTGACACCACACTTAAGCAAAAAGTCTTCACACAATCTTCACGCAGCCCATAGAACACAGGTTGGACACCCTGTGAGGCCTAAAGAGCTAAGATAAATGTTTCTTTATGAGAATCTCTAGAAAAGCTCAATGAACATCTTAATACTAGAACATTGAGACTCATTTCTGTCTAATCTCCAGAATTATGAGATAATAGATGTATATGAAGTTCTGACAATAAGTTTACAAATTCATTCTAGAAAAATTGCTATATACCTCATTGCTGAATATTACTATAGTCACCTTAAATGTACGCCCCTTGGGAAGCTATACACTGACATTGGGGCCTAGGTGATCCTTCAAAACAAATTTGGAACCCATTTTTTGGAATGACCATCAAAGCTGGAATATTACCCTTGCAGGCCTGAATGTCATCAAAATATCTCCCTTTAAATATTTCCCTTTATTCATGTAAAGAAAAAAGTCATTGGGGGATACATCAGGTCAGTGGGGAGGGTCTTCCAATACAGTTATTTCTTTACCGGCTAAAAACTTCTTGCCAGACAATGCTGTATGAGCTGGTGTATTGCTGTGATGCAAGAGCCATGAGCTGTGGGCCAAGATTTTCAGTAAAGATTTTGCTGTTTCTCTCTTGCTGTTTACTTGGTCCACAATGCTTCTCACAGTCAGCCAACAATTTTGATGCAAATTTGATAAATTTTTACAATGTTTGCATCAGTTCTACTTGTTACTGGCTTCT
>NW_003852419.1:14801225-14811917 GCF_000181295.1 Otolemur garnettii
TTTGTACAGTGCTACCAACGTAAACACACAGAGGAAATTTCATGGACTTAATTGTCCAACCTGGCATTGTTTTAAGTAGCCAAGTTTGTGGTTGTTACATCAGCAATAGGATGCATATATGTGTGTATGTAAAAATATACACACACACACGCATATATATGCACACACATAAGTGACTTTTGGTTAAGTCACTCAACTTTCTATTTCCCCAACTGTAATACAAGATACAAGAATATTATTTAACTTATTTTTTAATGAGATTGAAATAGTGCCTATAAGGCACTTTAACTGTTGTTAGTGTGAAATAAGTCATAGTAGCAAGTGGTAGTAATAGTAACAGAACTATTATTATTTGCAGTATTATTTCACCACTATTTGTAGAATTGTTAATTAAATAAGTAATATTGCAAGGAAAGAGTAAATTCTAAATTTATTCCAAACATGTAACATGAGTAGTTTAGGCTAGTGGTGGTGGGGATAGTGAGGAAAGAATGACCTGTTTTGGGGAAGAATCGAAGACCAGTTGGAAATGAATCTAAAATATGAAGTAAGACTTTTATCTTCCAGGTTCAATGGTAGAATATATTTTACAAACAGTAACACAGTGTAATAAATCATGTCAAGGTCTGATGCATGAGTGCCTATAATTCAGGCTGAGAGCCTTTCGAGAGGTTGTTTCAAGTGCAGGAACTTTTTCCACTTCTTTATGTGTCAAGACATTAAGTATCTCTGTGCTGAGCTGCAAGACAAACAGTCCACTACCAGGCCAGGCCTGCAATCCATTGCACCTGCTCTGCATGAGCCTCAATAGCATCTTCAAATCTATCTAATAACCCTATTAGCATATTTTTCTCTCTGGTAGCCAGATTCACCACATCATAAATAAAATCTTTACCCAGAGGGTGACCACACTGCTCCTGCTAGTTGTAGGTGCCTGAATGTTCTAGCCTAATAATTATCTTTCCCAAATAGCTCCCTTTTGAACCTGTCCTTCCAACAGCAGTTTCTTTGTTGCTATGGATTCTGGATATAAACTATTTTGTCAAATCTTGAACCTAATCCTCTCCTCCCAACAGCAGTCATCTAAAAGCAGATATTTTCTTTTACTTCAGTTCCTTGTTAATAGACAAACACACATTTGAGAACATACTTATCTGGCATCCTGCTGAGATTAGTCCTTGGACTTCTGCTGATTTTAATCTTTATAAATGATCTAGAGAAAGGGAATGACTGTGAACTAGCTGGAATTACTAATCAGCCAAAATTGCAGGGAAGAAAAGAAGTAGAAGAAGTTACAACCCAACAGGTGGGTTTCAATATGCCCTGTAGTTAAGTAAGTGTGTGGCAAACGAAACATAATAAGGGACCTTGTGAAGAGCTCTACATATTGGACCTACGTGATTAAGAAATAAGTAATGCCATTCAGTTAAAATGCATGTACTTTGGGGAGTAATTATGGATCAGTCACTTCAAAAATGTATTCACTGTATGAAGCTTCAATTAGACCAGAAAAAGGATAAGAACCACTAAAATGGTACACTTGGAAATAGAATTGCATTTCAATTTACTTTAATTTCATAAAAAATACTGATGGAGGAGAAAACCAAAATTATGTGCCAAGATTTGCTGTCAGAGACACATTACATAAACGGAGAGTGTGTAGATGTGCATGCATGTGTGTGGATGTGGAGTTCTGTACAATTATGATAAGCTTTGATACATGTGTGTACCTGTGTAACTACTACCTCAATCAAGATATATTCATATCAACCTAGAAATAGTTCTTAAATTCCCAGAAGCTAATCTCCCTTTCCCCATAGGCAACTTCAAATCTCAATTTTATCTCCATAGATTAGTATGACGCTTTCCAGAATTTCATATACATGAAATGATACAGCATTTAGTTCATGTTTGGCCATTTTTGCTAACCACTAGGCTTTTGATATTTATTCGTTCTGTTTGTTTTATTAGTAGTTCATATCATAATTTTTTAATCCATTATCCTAAAGATGGATGTTTAGATCCTTTCCAGTTTGGGCTGTTGCCTTTTTTAAATGCTTCTCTGAGCTTTGTAATAGAGTTTTTCTTTTTTGAACAATCTCTGCTTTCTTCACATGGCTGTCTTCCCTACATGTCTCTGGGTCCTCTCCTTTTCTTCCATGAAAACTATGGATTGGGTGGATTTGGGTGGATTTAGCAGCCACCCAAATATAGTATGACTGTATTTTAACATAATTAACTGCAAAGACCCTATTTCCAAACAAGGTCAGACTGAGGCCCAAGGTGATCAATTTGGGGGGATACTATTCAATATACTAGTAACATATGAAAATAGAATTTATTTTGTTTAATGACCTATTGTCTGGTGACTTTGATGAATTTATTTTAGATACATATGTTACCTTATGGATTCCTAGGGTTTTTATTTTACACAGTTATGCCTGATAATCTGTGAATAAAGACAATATTTTATCTCATGAAACAAATTCCAGCACAACATTAAATGGAAGTCATGAGCCTAATGTTTCTTTTCTTTCTCCAAAGTTAGGGATAAAGAATTGTAGACTTTTTACAGATGCTCTTTAGTATATTAAAGAAGTTTCTCTCTGTTGCTACTTTGCTAACATTTTTCGTGACAAATAGCTATTAGATTTTGTAAGATATTTTAATACATTATTAAAATGATCATATATTTTCTTTAATTTGTTAATTGTTGTTTTCCTAATGCATAAATATACATGTCTCTTATTTTGAAGCCTACTTTGCAATTATTGACATAGACATCTCAGGGTTTGGGGGTGTGTGTATTTTTTCCTTAAGGTGTATGTAATATATCTTTTTCTATTATTTTCACTCTATTTTTGGTCTTATTTTTTTTTTTTAGACAAAACAGAGTTGAGTCTCAGTTTCCTAGTTTGATAACATCTGTATTACTGTAGCTGGAATCTCTCTCTCTCTCTGCCAGCCCCTTTGATTCTCAAAGAATCAAAGAATGAATCTACAGACTACCAGGGGATAAACAAGTAAGCAAAAGGACAGATTTTATTGATAGATAAGGGGAAGAAAAAAGACAAAGCCCTTTGGCTTGCGAAAAGGGGTGTTCTTGAGCAGGTAGCCCCTGTGGGCCTTCTGTCTAGGGGTTTATATACAGCTTTTCCTATGCTGCATTCAAAGGTGTTTGGGCAGATGGTATGTTATAACTGTTTGGTGTCAGAGGCCCAAGGGCAGGAGTTAATTTTAAGACTTCCCTTGTATAGGAATGAAGTCTCGTTTTGTTTAAGGTGTGTTCTCTGTGGAGTGGTGGCTGAGGTGAGATACTCTCTATACATTTCTTCCTTTCCAATCACATACCCTTACTTAGCCCACAGGGATCCTAGCTTCACTGGCAATTATTTCCTGGCTTGACCATATTGTTTTCTACTTATATATGCAACTCTAAATAATATGTTATTGAATTTAGCCTGTTCAAAACATTTAAATTAATGAATCATACTGTATCAATCTGAGTTATATCCTTAGCTTATCATTATATTTTTATTTTAATTTATGTTAATGCATATAGTTGCAATTTTTTTAAACTGAAGTAAACTGTTTTTATGAATATACTGTTTAATAAACTGTTCTACTATTTATGGCCAGTTAGTTTCTGATCTTTTACTAATATGAACAACTTATATCCTCATATATGTGTCATATAAGCACTGCATATTCCACTAGAAAGTGCTAATACTGAAGTCATTATTTAATGAATTTTTGTATCATTTTATGATTCTCCAAGCCATCTCACCTGTCTTTATTGTTGGTGGATTTACATTGTATTTAGTCTAGAATGAACCAAGTAATTCAATAAAAAAGAACTCACTTCTTATCACTTTTTATCACTGATGCTATCCCCATATAGAAGCTCTGCTAGGGAGAAGTACTGAAAAGTTAAACAGGACTCTAAAAATAATGCATGACTCATTTAATTATTTTGGCATTCTTTTTAACAAATATGCTTCACTGCCCAATTTAATTTAGCTATAGCAATTCATTCTGATAACATGGATAGCTAAAATAGATTCTCAAATATGTTTAAATGCTTCAATCACATTTCTCTTATGTGGACACATAGACATCTGGTCTCCTTAAAGATGCACAGAATGCTTTTTTTATATTTGTACAAAACCATAATTTTGTTTATGGATTTTCACACCAAAAGAAGAAATATCCTCCAGCAATGAGTATTCTTTTTTTTCATCTAAAAGTCTTTAGTTTGCATCTAAAGTCTTCAGTCTTTAAAAAGTCTCAGTTTTCATCTAAAAGTCTTCAGTCTTTAGGTAGAGAGATTATAAAGGAGATAAAGTTATCTTCACAGATATAGTAAATCTCTAAATTTGGTTTTTTATCTCCTTTTATTTTATTACATGCCAAAGTATGTTTCTCTGAATATTATGTTTACAGGATATTAGTTTTATACTTACTTTATCATAGCACTTCTTTAATTTCAAGATTTGCTATCAGATTAATAACATCTTTAAGGGTAGTACAAAAAATAGCCTTAAATGCATACACATTTTAACTACTCCTAAATTATTATTATTATTAAGATTGAGCCTTGTTCTTTGAGTGCCATGACCTCAGCCTAGTTCACAGCAACCTCAAGCAATTTACCTGCCTCAGCCTCCTGCGTAGCTGGCACTACAGGTAAGTGCCACCATGCCTGGCTAAATTATGTATTTTTATTCACGTAATTATACATTACTTTTTTCTTCAGTAATACAGCTAAATCTTTGATTTTAGTCTTGCTCACATTCAGAGTCTAAAGATTCTACAGAGCTATTTCTTGTTTGTCAAAATATGACAATGTGCACAAATATGGATTCTCTATTGTAGGGGTCAGCAAAACATAGCCCATTGGCCAAATCTGACATAGTAAGTTTTTGTACATCTTTACTAGAACATATTTTCTTTGATTTTTCTCTTCTATGCAGAGCTGAAAGTTTAGAAATCATATCACCCATAAAGCCTGCACTATTAACTGTCTGGTCCTTCACAGAAAAAGCTTGCTTATCCCTATGATAAGACATCAGGATTGACAGTATAATTTTAAAGAACCCTGGAAGAAAAACAAACCCAAATGAAATAACTATTTCTAAATTTTCTTCTTAGTCTTGCTGCTTATTTTCATTTGTTTCTTACTTATTTTTTCTAATTTAGTTAGACATTTCTTGGCATTACATTTTCCTTTTCAAAAGTGGGTAAGATGATTTTGAGTGGTAGATGTTTGAAATCTGCTTAATAATTATAGTCACTTGAGCTAGTCAGTGAGCATTCTAATTGTTTCCCCTTCTAAGCCTATGATAGAATTCCACTTCTCTACCGACTTGAAATGTGTGCAGTAGTGTACCTTGGTTTGGCCAAGAAAACATGAGCAGAATAAGGTATATATTTTCTGGGAAGAAGCTCCAGGAGGAAGTGCAGAGCACCCAACTTTGTCTCATTTTTGGAACTGTGGTCATAAAGTCTCTTTCAGCTCAGGCACTTGAATGACCATGGGGATTAAAGACCGATTACTGTTATGCAAACAACATGAATGGGAAATAAACTTTGTTGACTTAAGCCACTGAAATTTGGGGACTGTTCACTACCAGCAGCATAACCCACCCTACCTTGATTGACAGATGAATTGAGACATGAAGTAAGATGCTGCCTTTGCAACACCTGGTAGATGATGAGAACAGCTTTTGGAGAATGGAAAGATGGCAATTACTAATAGACAGTTGCAAAATACTTATACTTATAAGGCAGATGATAGTCCCATGAGCTTGTAGTTTAGGTGAAGAGATTAGAAAACAGTATGTTAATCCCATAAATTGGTGTTTACAGCATTCATTTGACATGATCATGAGCATACACATAAATTTAGAAAATAAACTACCTGTTTTCAAACAGTATTGGAAAAGGATAAAAGAAAATCCAGAAATATAGGAATTTGCAGAGCTAAAAAAAAGACCTTTAAGTAAAGAGTCAAAAGTCAAATAAGTCAACTCAACTTCAGTCTCACAGCAAAATTAAATAAAAAATTAGAAATGTTACAGCCAGTGTTAAAACCCAGTGCATGGGTTTAGGTATTTCTACATTAAACTATGAATTTGACAAAATTATTCAAAGATGAGAGAATAAGGTCTAAGTATGCTGTATAATTTTAATATGTGAGAAATGGCACTTCTGGTAATTTTTAGGAGTCAGTAAACATTTCATAACATCCTACATTCCCTAACTCAGTAACCAGAGGAGCAGTTGTCAAAATCAAGTCTATAATATCCTGAGTCCCTACACAACTACAAAGTCCTTGCTGATCCACAAGGCACCTGTAGGAGAAGTGTGGCAAACATTACTGTTTTAAGCCACAGAGAGTTTTGAATTTTCTTCAATTTCTTTGAATTTTCAGCATAACAGAGCCACTATGACTCCAGCCATTATTAATAATTAGAAATTTTATCATATACTCTTAAGATGTTGGATAATATCTATTGCCTTTAGTCATATACTAAGAAAGTGATGGGTGATTCATAAATATTATAATTTCACTTATGTATTACATGATAGTGCAATATTTGAAATGACCTTTAGATAAAGACCTGAGGAACAGATTGTGTAGTTAAGCAAGACTTTGTTAAGACACTGTTTTATTACACATTGCCATGAAGGAGAAAATATGTGGGAAATTGTGAGGTCTCAGGAAAAAAGGTGCTTTTTAAAAAAAAAAATTATAGAATGTAGGCTTTGTTTGGTGATTTGAGGGAGAGTCTAGAGAAGTGGGGTTTACCCTGTGATGAATACTGCCAGAAAGTACGAGTGAGTTATGATTGGTCATCAGTCAGTGTTTGAGGGACACAGTGACTTGTTTTTGCCTAGATAAATTATGAAGTGTTTGTTTTGTATCCTTCATCTTGATCTCAGAATAACCTTTTCACAGACTGGTATTATGTGGAAGTTATTTATATCTAATAGAGAGTAACACACTCTAGCTATAAATGCCAGGCCAGGTTTCACATGTCACAGAATGCTCTTATGTTTCTTTCTCCACTTAAAAGTACAAATTTAAATTTGAAATACCATCTTGTGAAGTATCACCAAGAAAATAATTCAACCATGGTTCTAATAAAACTGTTTTTATACATGGCTCATATGTGCAAATGTACAAGTAACATACTATTTTTCTTTTTTTATTTATTTCTTTTTCTTTTATTTTATTTTTTCATTTATTATTATTATTTTTTTTTTTTTGCAGTTTTTGGCCAGGGCCAGGTTTGAACCTGTTGCATCTGGCATATGGGGCCAGAGCCCTATTCCTTTGAGCCACAGGCACCGCCCATAACATACTGTTTTTCATAATCGTGAGATAAAAATGAGTTCTAAATTTCCAAAATATAATTTGATATCATAGAATCAATACAATGCTATATGTATATAGTATCTATATGTTTATAGATAATCTGTGATCAGCATGATAAGACAATGAGACTTTGCTGAGAGATTGTGAATGCTATCACAGATACTCCTCATGAAAATTCCTATATTCAGAGCTGGGACGATAGCTGGGCCCTGAGCCACATGGCTTCAGTCCCTGCTATAACTATTATGATGAAAGCCAAATAAGCATCCTTTTTTCTAGATAAATATGAAAAATTACCGAATGAAATGAAATCTATCTTGGCATACTCAAATTAATGGCTAATTTAGAGTCTGGGTACATGGTGGTATCAAAAATCCTAATGTAATTATTAAAAGTGATGACAGTTTTAAAAGTTTTTAAAAACTATGTCATGAATACTCCCACTCTATATTTCTTGTTTTTCTGACAGTATGTCTATTCCAATATTAAAGTCTACATACATACATTTATCTTTCGTCTTTCTGAAATTGTATTTAAATGACAAAAAATGATAAAAAATAAAACAAAACCTACAAAAATAAAGGCAATCTGAAGAAAGGTTTTAGTGGAAGAGATAGTTCAATAACTTTCTGGAAGGTAGAAAGTATACTGAAGAAAAGACACTGGAATACTTCTGGTGTCAGAAGTACGCTTGCCAGATAAAACACAAGAAGCCCACTTTACTGTAAATTGCATATAATGGAAAAAAAATTTTAGTTTAATATCCCACAAAAGTGGTCTGTGTTTTAAAATGTATTTTTTACATCTGTTGTTAATCTGCCAACCATAGTCTGAAGAGAACTATTCTCACAAGTGAGATTTGTGAAGATTGTTAATTCAAATCCAAAAGACAATGAAATAAAAAATTAGTAGGCACAGAATAAGAAAGTGATCTTAGAAATGTACTTGCTAAAATAATAGAAAGTTGAACAGAGGACACATAAATATAAAAATAGAAATTCTTCCAGAACATGACACACACGTGATAAACATAAGGAAGAAAATGGAACCTCACTTCACTTGAGTGCAGGGGTTGGCTAACTCTGACCCATGGGCCAACTCTGCCTACTGCCTGTTTCTCTTTGCCCTACAGAAAACAATCAAGATCGGTTGGCACTGTGAGTCCCCAAAACCAATCCAGGGCATCCCCCTCTTTCCCCGCTCCTCCTCTGTCCCCAGTTCCTGCCTGCGCTCCGGCTCACAGCCACCCCAGTGCTCAAGCTTTGGGCTGGTGACCACCTGTACAAGGGAGACTCTACACTTGGAAATAACCATGCACCACATGGTGGAATCTCAGTTGGGGATTCAGAGACTCAGCAAATTTTCTTACCTCCCACCTCCACTTTATTTGAGACAGCTGGGCTCTTGTAAGGGCAAGAAGGGCACACTTGGATTGCAGTGTCACTGAGGCAGGCAATGCAACAGATCAAGGAGGCTTCTGGCTCCACCCCTCCCATGCCTCATCCCCCACAATCTTCTCTCGATGAGGTTTGCTCTTTGTTCATCATCCCAAAATGTCTCCAGGATATGGCCAAAGGGAGAAGGCAGAGCCAGAGTGACCCTTTCATTAGCTAAGCACCTACAAAATATCCTTGGTGTTGCCACTTTGCTAATAAAAATTCACAACTATGTATAATGACAATATTAAAATATTGTCAGATCCGCAAGGACATATTTTATATTTTGATAAGCTTTTAGAGATATAAACCAAGGAAGAAAGTATCAAAGAATATATCTTAGGTGATCAATGAAGGGAAACTTAGCCAAGTATGATAACTCTGTCACACCCTGGCGTCCATCACCCAGAAGTGGCAGGACATGAAGGACTCTAGGAGAGAGATCTCTGCAAGGAAAATGACATTCTATAGAAAAATAATATTCTGTAGAAAAATAGTACAATTGAGAGATTGGGAAAGTAGAGAATATGCTAGTTTTTATTAGTGGAAGCTAAAAGAATAGGAATTTATTTGAACTTGACATTTGGCTCATTTTATATTGTGTAACAGTGTTTTAACTGTAGATAAATCAATGTAATCCTTACACACTGCTTCTGTGGCAAGAAAAAATATTTATAGTGTCAATATAATTTGACATTGTTTATTTCTTTTGTAACTTTCATAATCAGGCGTTAGTAAATCACAGAGGAATGAATTATAGCTATAGAGTTCCTTACAGTATAAACCTTTCTGTTGAAGACAGAGATTAATAAGATGAGCTGAAAGTAGATCAGACCACTAGAAATCAAAGAACTACACTCAAATTATGAAGACCGAAGTTCCACACAATTCCTCAAAGAAAGAAGAGACTGTTTCATTCCCTACATCTGAGTGATTCAAAGAAAGGATATGAAAAGATTTGAAGAGCAAGAGTTTAATGCTACACCATCAGTATCTGTAAACTTTGCTAATACTTTTAAAACAATAACTTTCTGCTTTCAAGCCTGGCAACTTGAAACAGAGAATCTTATTGATGGTATTCACAATGAATTTGTAGAAAAGGACACAGCATGATTATGGAGACAAATCTTTCATTTACTGATTGATTATGATGTGAAAAGCTGATAGAGGTTTCTTTACTTTTAAAATTTTATTTTTTCCTCACACAGACCCTAATATTATTATTCTCTTTTTCTGTAAAAGGAAAGTAGAGAGCAATACCTTGCCCAAGATTATGCAGTTTGTAAAAAACAAGACTCGTGATACAAACTTAGGTTTGTGTAATTCCGGAGAAACTAAACATACAAGGGGAAATGGCTGAACAATACACGACAACAGAACTCCAGCCCAAAGCCTCTGCCACCGCCAGCCTGGGAAATCAGATCACAGCCTCTATAGCTGCCACCCAAAATGATCAGGACTTGGTTCTCCCCATCCCTCCTGTGTCCAACTTGTGACCAACTAGAGAAAGCCCAATATGCTTACAAACCAATCACATAGGATGCTACACTCTACCACATCCACCTTCAACTGCTCCAGGCTGATAATTTCTAAGCAGAGCATACCTGAAGTCGTCTCCTTTTTCACTATAAAACTTTCCCACTTGCCTTCCTCATTTCAAGGTTTGGCCAAATTCAAGCAACAATGGCTGACTCCTTTGGTAGAACAAGCTCTACACAATATCCTCTGTTTGTTCTCATTAGGATGGATTTTGTTTTTTTATGAATTCCACAATTTTAGTCACTGTGCAATAAAGTTGAGATTTCTAATGCAACAGACAGTGTCTGATTTTCCTAGGCCTTGCTGTGAAAGGCAAAATTCTACAGGCAAAAATTT
>NW_003852419.1:14812175-14831251 GCF_000181295.1 Otolemur garnettii
GAGGTTGCTGTGACCTGTGATGTCATAGCACTCTACCCAGGGTGACAGCTTGAGGATCTGTCTCAAAATAAAAAAGTTTTCCCACCTTATATGAGGTAAAGTGGTAAATTACAGAAAAATAAAACTAAAATTAGTTATCCTAATCCTTAAATTGATTTGTGTAGTTGCAGAAAAATATTGCCAAATGAGCTCTTATATCTCATTTCTTGGTTCCATTCTACAGATGGTAGCGTTACCTGTTAAAAGCACTAGTTGTGCTGAGATGTAGCTATGGGGCATGTATTAAAGCAAGGTATTTGCTGACTCTCTATGGTTTCCTTTCTGCAAATGGGAAGAAACACAGGAGGAGCTGAAAGCAAGCACCTAAAGACAGCCTTTATATAAAGGTAATGTGTATGGAGGGGGCATGTAGAGGAAAATGTTTAATATGGTATCTCTGTGTGACATATGACTCAGACAAACTAGGAGTTTCAATCTCCATCCTTTCCTAGAGTGGGCCACCTTAGACCACTCAGCATTTGATCTGTTTCTAGAGGCCAATTTTGTTTCTCAGCTGAAGTTTCTGAAAAAATCAGCTTCTGCAGAGGTTACGAGTCATCTTCCAAAAGGCAGACGATAGTCTCTTTTCAAATGAACTGTGAATAACTAGGTTATACAAGTTTCTTTTCTATACTGCCTCCACAAACTTCTAACATAGAGGAGCATAGGACCTAAAAATATTTATAAACATTTCAACAGTTCATTTTATGGGACTCTATGTTTAAAAAACATAGTCAAACTAATATGCATTTTGCTAGGAGCCATCTTAAAACATTAAATGCATTTCCATATTCTAAGGAAAATATGCAGAATGCCAGTCTAAGAAACAGCCAAGGAATTGCATTCTTAAATTTTGGAACAATATAGAATTGTTCATGGAAAACTCAGAGCAAGATGAAAGAAGGGAGATTTCCTATGACTGCAGAACAGGGATTAAGGGATGGGGCCATGGAGGCAGCCTCTTGGGTTTGAAGTGCTGGATTTGCTGTTTTGTGGATTTAACAAGTTATTAATCATTTTATGCTTTAGTATCCTTTTCTATTGAATCTTACAGAGAGGGTTATATAAAATAGATTAGTATTTTTAAAAAGATTAGTATTTAGTATTCTAGTATTAGAATGTTACTAGCTCATAGTTATCATTGTTGTTAGCATCGTTACTCATTCCTAGTCTCTGGGAACTGTGAGTGACAGACCTAGTCACTCACATTCTGACCTTGCTCCTTCTTTGTTTATTGTTAGCAAGTTTAGCTTTTGATAATAAAAATTTTCAGTTAGAAAATGAAAAAAAAATGTGTTTGGTGTTTAAGGAAGGTTGTCAGAGGGGTGGAGGATCATGGGAGGGTCACATATTTCTATCACTCGGTACTTCACCCCCACTTGGAGATGGTTTATCCCCTAAGTGACTATCGGCTGCATCCCATCTTCCTCCTCAGGATGTCTGTCACTTCTATAGAATGATGTTGAAAATTGGAGAAGTTACACCGTACTCCGAGGGCCACATCCCTGGGGCAACTCCGAAACCATTTGAAGCAAAGAAGCCCTCTAGTAAATCTAATGGGTTAATTTCCCTACAAGAGTATTTAAAATTAGGTCATTCCCCAGCTGAACAGTGATTCCCTCTATGACTTGTAGACGTCTAATGCAATGATTATAGTTTAAATCAACAAAATCCAGTATCCTTTGCTTTTTTCCTCAAAATTTCTTCTTCACATTGATACTGTGTCAAAATAAATATCAATGCCAACAATTCAGGGTTCTTTGGTCAGGCACTCTATTTTAAACTAGCATTGATTTCATAATATGGTTCATTCAGTTTCAATTGTAGCTATAGGATTAGAACTAATGAGTAACATGTAAATTACATTCTGGAGATACAATACTACAAAAACTCATTTTGACATATTGTAAGCTATTTTTGTGGCTGTCTGGCCCTTAAATACTTTCTTTAGGAAAGAAATCCATAATAGCTATCAGCTTGTTGCTCTGTCAGGATACAGAGAATAATACAACTTAAAGGATTTGGAAAGCCACAGATTCTGAAATTCTTTCATCAAATTTGTTTGGCAGATTGAATTAATTATCCTTATTAATGTCAGATAGTGACTAGTTCATCACTTTAAACATTTCTGTAAATTATTATGATTCTAAAAGCTTGCATTTTACATACTTGTTTTTAATCAGTCTACCCACTTCTGAGCATGTATCAAGGAAATAAAATAGGTTTCCACAGCAATGTTTTAAATATTTCCTCAAGCTTAAATCATTACTCAGAGAAGGAAGATTAGTAACCATATTCAAGTCCAATTTTAAAGCAATAACTTGGTTTACATAAGTGTTACCTCTTTCTCAATCCTTTTTTTTCTTGTCAACTCTATTTTCTAAAGAAGATATGAGGAAAGCTATCAAAAGTATTTCACAAATGCTTATGTGTAAAACGTGTCTTTGTGTATATATTTTAACAACCAATGAATTTAACTTTTGCCTAACCTTAAACTACAAAGCAGACCCATCTTCTTACCATGGTCTTTATGTATTTCATTTACTTTTTCATAGTCCATAAACCTCATAGATATTTGAAAGAAGATTAATTAATACTTCCTTCTATCATAAGCATGATATTAGCAAGTATATAACTTCATCTATAACTATACTTTTATTCATGTATTTATTTATTTTTTTGTTGAGAGCTTAAAATTCCAAATAATAAGATAAACACAAGCACATAGCACATTGTAGCAGTACAAAAATATAGAAATAATATTCACTTGAAAACTACAAATATAAGTATTTCTCTATAATCCTATTTGTATTATTCAAGTTAAACACAGGTATGTTGTGCTTTTTGACTCTTCATTGGAAATTACTTTGCAAGGTAAATAAGAAATAAAATGGAGTGTTATGTAGGTGTCCATAAAGTTCATGAGCAATTTAAAATAGTAAATTATTTTAAAATTGCATACAAACTTTACGGACATTCTGTATATAATCTTGTTTAATCTCTCAAATAGTATGAAGTAAAAGAAGATAGCAAAACAAGCAAAGTTATTTTTGTATCACTACAATTTTGTGTGTATGTGTGTGTACTGCTGTTTATTGCTTGAGGAAAACATGAGTTTTCTTCACTATAAAACCGAAATCTATGTTCTACTGAGAACCAGAACAAATACGCTTTTTGCCTTCACATTCAAAATCAACTTCATGTCTCTCTTGATTCTTTCCCTTTTTTTTTTCTTTTTTCTATTTTGTCTATTTTCTTTCCCTTTTTCACTCTGTTCTTCTTCTAATCCTCACTTGACCTGGCAACTTTCTGCAAGTCTCAACAATTTTACCTTTACTTTTCCTCCCATTCCATGAGAATTCTTACCACATGCTAATCCACTTATCTAAATTTGTGCCACTTTGTAATTTTTCTTACAGTATAAAAGGGTCTGCGAGCACATGAAGTATCTTAATTAAAATAAAAGGCTATAAAAGTTAATAAAATATTATTAAACTAATTTTAGAATGCAGTATAATGATCTTAGGAATCAAAGCTTTATGAAAGATATTTCTTCTGAGGTTTACACAAAGCTTGAAAAATCACCTCTAAAAGGATAGACTGTTTGTCTTATAGTTAACAAATAATTTTACATTGTACCTTTGCAGAATAAAGAAAATATATACAATGATAGGGCATCAATACTTTTACAGAGATTAAAAATAGATGTGTAGCCTTAAATATTAATTTAATATACTCTGAACAGTGGAATACCAGCCTAAAGACAGAAGAGATTTATGAAATTTTCATTTATCAGCTGTATAAACTTCTTTGTAGTGAGTTCATTACTATTAAATTAATTTGCATGTTTGAGAACAGATTTTATAAAATAGCTTTAAAAAATGTGTAATTCAGGTTATAATTTATTGATTATAGCATGTTCTAAAATAATGACCACAATCATAATTATGCAATATTGTATCACTGAAGTCTTTCATGACTACAGTTGACATTTAGATCCACCTAGAAAATTCTACACTATTCTATGAAATCCACAATCATATTTGTTACAAATCAGTCAGAATCATAACATCACAATCATTTATGCTGATAACAATTCAAAGTAATATTCATATGAACTTAAGGTCTCAAAATTATAGCATAGTATAAAAAAGCACCTTGAAATCATGTTTTGAATAAAAACATGTACTTCAAATTCTCCTTCTAAATGAGACTGCTTGGTCACATGTATTTGAATGTCACAATCTCTGGTCACTTGTGGTGCAATTTAAAAACAATGGTGTGGCCTTCACCACAAGGTCTGCAACATCTAATCTAGTTTTAAACGATGATGGAATGAGTGACATAAAATGAAATGTTATTTTTTCCCCCCAACTTTTGCCTCTATAAGATATGTAATTAGAGAAAATAGGGGACTTCACTCTGAACCTGTTAGGTCAAAAAAGATCAAAGTCAACCAACAATAAACGTACCATCTTTGTAGCTGCCTGAAAAAATATTGGCAAAGTAAGTATAATGTTTCATGAAGTCTTTAAAATAGGGCCTGGTACACAGAAAACCATCTATACCCACAGAGCAAGACCAAAGACATCTGAATAGGTAGAAAAGCTACTTTGTCATATTCACGTACTATTGACCATGGTGACATCATTGACTTTTTAGGAATGAGATAGCTAAGTCAAGGCCAAGGGTGGAAGGATTTTATGATTTGCAACATGTTATCAAATGGCTTATGGTATTAAAAAAACATATTTTCCAAAACTTGATGAAGAAAACTAGCTTCTAGATTTAGAATTTTTAATGAATTTAACTACTCACTTAATGAATTAAATATAAGCCTTCAAGGTGAAAACCAGTTTATCAATACAATGTTTCAAACTATAACAGTAAAACTGAAATTATGGCAAACTCAAATTAAGTCAACAAATTATTCCCTTCCACATGTTGGCCGAACACTGTCCTGTGAATAGTGAAAAATATGCAGCCTTGCTTTTTAATGTGATGCAAAAATTTCATAATAGATTTCAAGATTTCCAGGAAAATGATATTTTGGCGCATATGCAACTCCATTTTTAGCTGAAATAAATATGTTACCTACAATTCTCAAATGGAATACATGGAACTGCAATATGACATTCAACTTAAGAAAAATTTGAACATGTCTCTTTACTGAACTCTTACAGGTTGTATCGTCCCAGACATAAATATCCCTTGATTCACAAAGACACCTTATTCATGTAATTACTTTTTGACAGCACCTACATTTTTAAGTAACTATTTTCAAGAGTAAAGTAGATAGAGAGTAAAATTAGAACCAAAATACCTGATAAGCACCTTGAGAACGCACTGAGTATTGCAACGACTTCCATTGAACAATATGTGATGCATTAGTTTCTCAAATACAATGTCAAATGCCCCACTTGTTTTAAGCTGCCCACTTTTCTTTTAGTTTTATAATAATAAAAAAAAAAAACCCAGAGATGTTTTATTAGATAGGGACGGACATTTTTCATTTTAATAATCACAAACTTGGGACCTGCTGCATGACTTCTAAGGACGCTCTGAATGGGCTGCTGCATAATTAAGATTAGTATGTGAGGACTTTTCTGTCTATCTGTTGTGCTGTATATCATGAAAATTATGTACATATTTTTTTTGCTCATCAACTTGTCAATATTTATGTATTCAATGTGCAGTTCAAGACAACATGACCCAGAGAAACCAAAATGCTGGACACCCCTACGGTAAACCATTTTATATCCCACCTTCGAGTGAGGTTCTGCCGTTACTTCACTTTGTGATCGATCTGTAAGAATATCTTCAAAACCAATGGCCCCATCATCACCCATTCAAAATATCCAGTGATTTGTGCTGGGATGAAATATAAGATGCTGAACTCACTGCCCTCCCTTGAGCTCTATTTGCAATTTTAGTGGAGAAAATAGACCTTGGATGTTTCTTAATGTAGAGAAACTCATTTTATTTGGTTGAGCTGTACTTACTCTGCGACAGCTACCACGTGAAATCCCACAGACTGAGTTAGTAAACCATAAATTTATTTTCTCTCTTTTATGGAGGCTGGAAATCTAAGGTCACGGCAATGGAAGGGTCAGTTTCTCCTGAAAGTCTCTGTCCTTGGCTTGCTAATGACCTTCTCGCTGAGTCCTTACACGGGTTTCCTCTGTGCACATATATTCCTCGTGTCTGTTCTTCTTCCAGCAGGGGCACACATTTGATCAGGACCCCACCCTTATGATCCCATTTATCATTAATTACCTCCTTAAAGTTCTTATCTTAAAATATAGTCACATGGTAGGCTAGAATTTCATCATGTAATTTAAAAGTACAACTAGACAAAAGTTCACTTTTTACAAATGTACAAAAAATTTTCTGAATAAGATTGTGACTTTCAAAAGGCCTACTTGAAAGTTCAGTAATCAGAGCACTATCCTTTGGCTGAGGTCCACGTCCCCTGGTTCACCTTCAGCCCTTTCTGTGCACAGTCTCTCAGCCCAGTTGCCCTCAGCGGCCTGCTTCCCACTTCCTCTCCTGGAGGTTGTCCCTGCAACATCTGGGAGCACATTGTTTTGAAGTTGCACACCTTTGTAAAAAAGATCTCTTTTATTTTATTGAACAAGTTAATTAACATCTATGTGATTGCCCAGTATGTGTGTATATAAAAGAGAACAGTCAATTCCTCTTAGTAACTCAAGAATTATTTTAAAAGGAAAAATAATGACTTGGGAAAATGCTCTGAAATAACAATTTGAACTAAACTGAATGAGAGGCCTTGGGCTCAACCATTGATACAAAAAACATAGAACAGAGAGAAGGCCACAGGTTCCTTCACACTACTCCTCTAGGGTGAGTCATAGAACTATTTATTTCTATGTGTTATTTTATAGATTCTAAGATCTATATTTAGTTCTATGTTTATATTATGTTAAAAAATAATGTTGTTCAATTAAAAAAAATCAGTGATTGATAAAGCAATATATATTCATCATATAAATTTTAAACATAGCAAAATCATATATGGGGAAAGAAATTCTCCCTCCTCCCTTTTTCACCCAGATTATCTCATGATAAGTAGCCAGGGGTATCAATGCCTTGGCTGTGCTTACAGATACATGTGTATTACTTACACTTTGTAAATAATGAAAATGCGAGTGCTTTTTTTCAGAGGTACCATTCATTGTATTGAACAATTCACCTAACAACTACTAACCATTCAGAATGGATTTTGACCTTAGCACTGGTCAGGGTTCTGGAGCTCCCTAGTTAAAACACTTGCCTCAGATAAACAGATTAATAAGTGAGTCATGGCAGCATAGGGTCTAAGCAGTCGTTACCTAAACCCTGTGCTATGTATACGGAAGTCAAAGAGAACACTGAAAAGGGTACCTAGTTGGATAGGATAAAAGTTAATAAAATTTCATGATCTCTATTTTACAGCTTTTCCTGAATGAACCCTTTTATTGTCAAGGATGTCAAACTTAAGGTATGTATAACAAGTTTATATAGATAATCTACTTTTATTAAAAAAAATTACCTAAGAATGCACTAGTTGCTTTATATACATATGTCCTAAACTTTGAAATATTACATCTAGTAAACTTATATTTCCACTGCATAAATAAATAAAATGCTGCTGGAGTGATTATGCAGCTGCTCTCCAGAGATTGAACCCATACCTGTCCATATGATTATGGTTTCAAGGCCAAAGATTTTTGATTTGACTAATCTTCCTTATTATTTCCAAGTCCCTGAGTAAGGATGTAACTTATTTTCTCCCCTAAATTTAATATTTTCTCAGCTCTATGAATTTTTACTTTGATTTCCTTTGGTCCCTTTACCTATCTTCCACCCTTGCTCCCCTCCCTCAATTTCCTAAGAATTGTCATTTTCTAGGACTTCAGTATGAGGCTCTCTGATCACGTTTTTCACTTTTCCTAACTTTATAAATGCCGCAGTCAATGAGAATGTAGAACAGTTTTTCTTCAGATTTAATTTGGATCCTATACGTGACTCAGCTTCCTCAAGGCCTTTCATGAACGGCTCAGAAGTCAGGCACTTTAGTTTTGATGTATTTTAACTCTCATATAATATGCTGTTCACTTTCAAGTCTGCTCATTCACTTCCTTTCTAAACCTCAAAGTGAAGAGAAATATTTTTATGAAAGAATTTCCTGTATTACCACTGTTAATTCCATGTGAATATAGTGAGGATATAATAGAAATACCCAAAGGAAGGACCATTTGCACAGGCTAAAACAAAATAAAGTGTCAGTCACATTTGTCTCCCTCACTTCCTTTCACTCACTCATAATTAATCATAAAGACTGGGGGAAAAAAAAAAAAACGCTACAAACTCACTGTGGTCCCAGAGCTTTCTGCCTTTCAAATAACTTACGCTAGCTGGAGCGTCTTGAGGCAGGTTGATAGAGTGGAAAGTGGAGTAGCTGGATGAGTTCCACTCACTAACTCTTGGATGACTCAAGGCGTCCATTCTCTGATTTTCAACTTTCATGATGTCAATAATCATGATAATATCTATTTCCTAGGGACATTTAGAACTATTACATGTTCTACGTAAATTGTTTCATAAATGGTAAAACACATACTAGGGAGGTTGTATTTATGATATCAGACAAACATAGGGGTTTTTGGTAAAGGGGTCTTGGCACAAAAACCTCTTTCCTGGCCAGCTACACTTAGGAATCCATAATAATATTTAAAACTACTTTCAAATTAGGAGTATGAATTATATCTGTGGCACAGAAGATGGTAAAGTAATGCTATGACAGACCGGGGCATGCAAGGTGCAGCGACAGGGTTCTGAGAACTTCAGCAGCATGGTCCCCAGTACTGGGGTAGAAGGTTAAAAGGGGAAGAAACTTTCTCAGAGGTGAAAAGAGACCAAGACCTATAAAGTGCCTTGTCTAAGGCAAGTTTGATAGAACACTACAATCCCAAACCCAAGATTCTCAGATCAGCCCTCCCTCCTCTCAAACAAGCGACTATCTGAAAAACAGTACTGCCAGCATCTCAGCTAACAGTAGAACTCTTTGGGAACAGAGAGCTCTGCCCAGCCCGGCTCAATTCTTCTTAAGTTACGCTCAAGACTATATTTGATGCTAACTGAACCTAGGACTTTTGGTTATAAATAAATGCCAAACAACCTATATTTATAAATAACAGAAATACAACTGGAAGCCAATTTTTCTTGCTTCCACTGTTAAAACATTTTTGATAATTTTATTTTTGGTTTTTTTTTATACTTTGAAGGTACATACAAAGAAGAAGAAATGTTTTCATAATTTCAGAAGATCCTTGCTAGGCTTGAAAATAGTATTCATTATCTAAATACTAAACTGAGCGGTTAAGAAGGAAGGAAGTAAGCCACTTTATAGTTCTTGCCTCTCTATTCTAAAGACAAGTGGACGTTCTTTAAAATATGGCTAATATCTTAGCCTCAAAGAAAATTGCCAACATAAGACACATCTCCTTTTTTGAAATAGATGCCTCCCAAGCAAATGTAACTTGCTATTTGTGAATCAAACCTTTTTTTTTTCCTAATTAAGTAAGAGACCTTAACTGAACACTTTTGCAATGTGAATTTATATTTAAATGTATCGTGTTTAAAAATGTATTTTCCCTTAAACTGATAAAGTCCTATAGCTTTATGAATTCTCTAATATAGACAATCAAAAATCTGATGGAATGACAAGTGTGACAATTTCTGAGGAGTGAAGTTCCATTTCCTATGTTGAGGTAGAGGGAGCAGTGCCCGGACACCTTCAGAAAACTCCTATCTCATCCTGGCTTTCCCCCAACCCAACCTATGAGTAAGTCCTTTGATACTTGTGTACCTCTAATGTGTAAAATGAAGCTGAAATAACATAGGTTCTTAGGGTTTTTACCATAAAACATCTTTTTAAAATTTATTCAAATATTTTAAAACTAATTTTAGACTTATACGAATGTTCAAGATAGGACAGTTTCTTTATAAACCTAACACTGCTTCCTCTCATGTCAATATCCTACATAAATATGGCAAATGATCAAGAATAGGGAAATAACTAAACTGCAGGCATTACTTCAAATATTCACTTTACAGAGACTAAAATACCGGACTAAAAGATTTCTAAGAATATATTCCCATCTGTAATCCAATCCTGAGTCACAGTGTTTGGGGACATCTGTAGAAGAAGATGCCAATTGCCGGTACCATAAACCACAAAACCACTTCCCCAGAAACAGGAAGAGGGGACAGATGAAAATGACGTGGGGTAGTATACTATCTGGGGATCACACTCTATTTCTCTGTCAAAAGATAATATTGCTTAAACCAAACCAAAAAATCATAAACATTCTGCTTTTTTCTCCCTCTTCCCCCTTATTTGACTTCTCATAACCAGTTTCAATTCTTAGATTTTGGTATGTGACATAGATGTCACAATGACTCAGGTTGTACAGTTCTTACAGTCATACAAACTAGTAAATTCTTGAAATTAGAATTTCAAGAATTCTAATGTCATGGTACTCCTACAAACACTGTTGATAAATATACTTATATAAAAGACATCATATAGCCTTAGTATACCCAGCATAGCTGGACTACTTCTAGGATTTTCTTGTGTCTTCGTGAAAGTTTTAAGAAATTGGTTGGCATGGTAAGGGTGAGGAATTCTCAATAATAAACAAATACATTACTTAATAATAATTTTTTTAAAAAGGAAGAAGAAACACTTTACTATATACAAGTCTGCAGACATGGTATTTTATAAACCTAACAGAAATTTCTTTAATAGCATATTTTTACTTCATGAAGCACTGAAGCTCCACAGAATCAAATATCAGAGTGGAAGAAAGTAAGGATAAAGATTTCAAACAAGATTGCCTAAATCACAATTTAGGTCAAAGTGGAAGCTGAGAATGTTTAGCCATATGAATAAAAAGATGACATCCTAAATTTACTGACTGTAAATCAGACTTAGACAAATAAGGTCTTTTGTCAGTATTCTTCCTAAATAACTGATTTTATTACACATAGTTTATTTTTTGCAACTTTTATTAACTTTCAAAAGACTTCTTTGAATCTTTATGTTAACAGAATGGAAAAATGTAAAACCCGCAACAATACATGGTATATTTACTCATCAATCAAGTCCATTGTCAATATTTTATTAGAATAGAAATACTCCAGCAACGTAGTTGAGTTACTTATAAGGCATCTGTTCAGGTCCAGAGAATTAATGAAAAACTTCTTGTGAGTGCTCAGGAAAAATAATATCATGGCTATTAGAATCTAGAAAAAGTGTTTTATCTTCAGAGAGTGGAAAAGCTATTACAGATAGCAAACTGTGCCAATTTTTTCATCCAACCAGTCACAAAGTTAAACTGAAAAGAACTGCTTTATCTTTCCTCACCAAACACCCAAGTAGATTAATCATCAGGTCTACAATCCAGACCTCGATGAGCACAGAAAATAAAACTTAGTAATTTAGTAAATTATGAATATAGTGTTAATAATGTTTTTAATATAGTATTATAATAAACAGACACTTAAATTCAGTGCCTAAGCTAAGTATGATAAAACATACTGAGAATAATGACTATATGTATCTCTATATAATAAAAAGCTCAGATGTCTTTAATTATTTGGGGAAGGGTAAAGGAGTTAATGAAAAATTATAAACATTAATAATGTGTTAGAATTTTCTGACATTGGTGGCATCTTGAAATGCTTGGTGGGTTCAGGAAGGTTCCAGGAGTAGCATATCACCATATAAGTCTCCTGTTGTCAGGAGGTATCTTGTAAAATAATTGTGGAATATTGCAAACTCACATGGCTATGCCAACTGCAGCTACTGACCTAGATTAGGAACTGGCAAACTACAGCCTGTGGCCTATTTTAGTATAGTCCAATACTGACTGCTTTGTACATTTTTAATGCCCTATTAAAAACAAACAAGAAGACTATGCAAGAGCAATTAGATGTGGCACACAAAGTCTAAAATATTTATATCTAGTCTTTTACAGAAAATGCTTGCTGATCCTATCCTAAAAGACAAAAAAAAGCTCCTATTCCAATTCTCGTTAACAACCTTACATTGTTTTCATGTGATAGTGATGGCAATGTTCATTCATTGTTTTACCTCCTGTTCTTTGACATACTGCAAGGACAGGAGTTCTCTATTCATCATGATTTATCTAAGAGCATCACGCGAGGTCTGACAATTAAGTGCCTGAACATGTCACCATGCGCTTATGTTGGCAGCACTGTACAAATAACTTGGTATGGTTTTATAAGCTTGCTGTATCAATGTTTCACAGTTATGTTCAAGTCTACATGTGGCAGTGTCTTGCTGAGTAGTGTTCATTATTCTTACATGTTTTCATGTACCGTCACAAAAATGTTGGGGCTTGAACTAGAGCAACAAACATTATAAATATCGTGGTGAACTTGGCAAGAGTGGAAATGAAATCGGGGCATGTTAGTGCAAGTGTATAGGGATAATGCCAGGAAGAAAATGGCAGCGTACAAATGGATTAAACTTTTTTCTGCGGGGAGAGAAAGTGTCACTGATGAAGAGAGGTCGGGGTAGCCAATAACAAGCAGAACTGATAAAAACATTGCAAACATTCATTGAATTGTATGTCAGATTTATTGGCTGACTGTAAGAAGCACAGCAGATAAAGTAAATAAACATTGATAAACAATTAGGAGAATCTTAACTAAAAATCTTGGCCAGCAACTTATGGTTCTTGCAGTAAGACAATGTAATAGCTCTCACATGCATTGTCTGTGAGGGAGATTTTAACTAGTAAAAAAATTAACTGTATCGGATCACCCTCTCTAGCACTCTGATCTTTACCCAAAGATAAAGGAAATATTGAAAGGAAGACATTTGGATGACATTCAGGACATCAAGGATAATATAATGACAGCTCTGATAACTATTCTAGAAAAAGAGTTCCAAAGTTGCTTTGCAGGGTGCACTAGGCCCTGATGTCGGTCCCTAACTTCCTAAGGTGAGAACTTCAAAGATGACCATAGTGATATTCAGCAATGAGGTATGTAGCACTTTTCCTAGGGTGAGTTTGTGAATTTAATTTCAGACCTTGTACTTAGTACAAGTTCATCATATTGATGACACAGTGCTTAGGGAATGCTATATCATTGAAGTTTCTAGAAGTTTGGTGGCTTAAGGTATGTCAAGATAACCCCTCTAAGCCAAGGAAGAGTTGTACCAACTAAGGAGAGAATGGCATTTGTTGGGCTCCTTGGATTTTGAAGGCAGCACTTGCCACATCAAGGTGTCATGCTCTGGCCCATTTAGCAGGTTGCCTATTTGGAATAAGAACTTGAGTAAAAGCTACTCTGCAGCAGTTCCCAAGTTCAGGTGAAAGGTGCTTTGTTTGTCCTCGGCCTTGTGAGTAAATGATCACGTGGTATTCAAAGTGTCTGGCAGACTGAGATGTTCCGTAACATCTTCCAAAAACTGTGTGGTAGGATCCCATCACATGCTCTGGAGTGAAGTCATGCCCTGGAGTCTCAGGATGCCCGTGGTCATGGGCAACATAAACTGGATTATCTTGTCTCCTGACTTCTGCATGGCTTTGGCAAGAGAGAAATCAGGGGAGAAAGGGAATAAAAAGGAATGAGAGGAGAGACAAGTCTGGATATTTATAATTTTGGCTTTATCTCTGCTGGGCTGCCAATCATCAACACTGTCGGCCATAAATCCCATTAGACATTTCTTTCCTACAGCTACTAGCCTCCCCAGTGTCTGATAACTACAGACAGTACCTGAGCTACGAATATCCAACTTAACGTACAACTCGCACTTACAAACAGGGGCTATCACAGAAATTCCCCAAGTTACAAACATCCAACTGACATATGACTCACACTTGCACTGGGGCTATTACAGGTAATAGGTAAATGTACCTGTTCCAACTTACATACAAATTCAACTTAAGAATGAACCTACAGAACCTATCTTGTTTGTAACCTGGGGACTCCCTATACAAGCTCCCCTCACACCTGCTGGTACAGTAGAGGCTCCCAACCTTTTTCAACTTAGTGTTAACACTGCCCACACATTTGTAAAAATGTGTTTTATTAAAATTTCCTCAATTACCCTATCTATGTGTCATCTATTTCTTTACAGAAACCCAACTGATTTTCTATTATGTTATTAATAGATCTCCAATTGAGTATTTGCTTATTAATATTTTTGCTGCCATTTGGTGCACTTGTGTTGAAATCTTTTTACTTTAGTTGCATTAAACATCTTTTTCCTTGCCATTTCAACCTCTACTTTAATGTCTAGAAATGCCATTTCCTGGCAATGTTATTTAAATATTAATCTATATTTCATTTAGTACAGCTATGATTTCACTTTTCAATAAATCTATAATGCATTGAAAAAATACATATGGGGTAATATTGTAAGGAAGATATCTTACTTTTCTTCCTTTTTTTCTTTCAAATGAATTTGGTTACTTATAAACTAATTCAGCAATTTCATAACATGAAATGTTCCATTATTATTTATTAATACTATGTTTCAAATGCAATCCTAGTTTTGTCACAGGGTTATTGAAAGAATAAAGCATCACAGTACACAGTAACCTAAGAAATATAAATAAAGTTTATTATGACACAAAAATGTATAACTCATTAAATAATTGAAGATGGGTTTCTAAAATGTTATATGAGCTGTTTCCCCTTTTGAAGCAAGTAAATATGTAAATAACCCATATCAAATTATTTTCTGTTTATTTAATTTAGTAATTCTGTTCAAATATCACTGGTGTGAACCACGTGGGTTTGTAGTTTGCATACTAAATTTATTTCTGGAATAATTGAACACTGTCTCATAACCTAAAAACTAAACATAGCACATACAGGTTCACTGAAGGGTTTCTGATGGCACCTAGACTACACATTAGTTTGATTCAAGATAAGGCTTCAATTATGATGGAATATAAATTAGAAAAAATATAAAGAAGAGTAGAAGATGAAGTGAGACTGGGATCTTTACTTACAGCAGCTTTATCATACATTCATCAGCAAGATCTGAGCTTTTATGATAAGAGAAAGAAAGCAATGCTTGAACTTCTTAACACAATTCCTCTATGTGAAGATATATATTTGAAACAATAAAAACCTGGAAACCAATCTAGAGTGTGGCTGAATAAATTGTAGATATTATTAACTAAAAATAAGTAAGGAGCAAAGTGTGGATTGAGTAACAAGAAAATTTGCCTTGAAGCTACGTGTCAGAAGTAGTCTACATAACTTATAACTTCTTTGCTCCAGTGAAAAATGGTGACTGATATTTGTTTCTTTGCATGTTTGGGGTTATAAAATATAGCATTTCAAGAAAAGTAATTATTTCTCGATAACATCTCACTTGTTCACTGGAGAATAGATTTTTAAAAAATGTACTTTGACCTAAAAACCTAGAAGTATTCTAGAAGTTTCATAGAAATGGTCTGCTAGCATGCTCCTGTTGTTTGTTCTTAATAAAGACATTAGTACACTTCAAATCTATCCAGATGCAGATAGAATAGATATAAGGACATTTCACTTGAATATCATAAATATGATTATTAAATTTTATCAGCAAAATTAAAAACAGGGTATTTATTTTAAAAATGATCCACAAGTCTTCACATATTTGGAAAATAACATATGTTAGAATAAATGGAAAGCCATCTTCTTGGGCAAATTTAATTTTTTTAGTCTCAGAAAAAATTAAAAATTTAAAGGAACAAAACTGTCTTTGACTACTGTAGATATTTACTAGTCAGGCTTTCATAATATTGTGTAACAAAAGAGCTAATATTTCAATGTCTTGCAACAGCAGATATACAGGGTGTCCATAAAGTTCATCTGTAATTTAAAATAGTCAGCTATTTTATGGACACCCTGTATATTTCATATTCACATGTCAGCTGGTTGGCTTGAATTCAACTGATTTTGTCTGAGCTTGGATATGCCAAGTGGTATTATTAGGTTTGGGCTGTGTTCTGGTCTACTTCCTGTGCCATCATTCCGGTTTCCACCCTGAAAGAGCCATGGCTACCTGGCTTGCTCTTCCATTGTGATTCCTCCCTAAGTCTCTGCTCAGAACTAGTCCTCTGTCACTGCTGCCCACATCACACTGGCCACAGCCAGTTAGTTACCTGGACAAATTCTTTGCTCACTAGAGAAGTATACTTCTTTCATAAAGAGGATAAGACAGTGAATATTTGATGAACAATAATCTAACTTACCACAATGTGGATGAACTAGTTCAAATTCCTTACTAGAGAAAGATAAATTGATAGATTCTGCTTCACTGACTGATATTTGTAGGTCTGAGTGGAATAATAGTATCTGTCACTCTGTCAAGGTAGTTGTCTCATGGGATCTTTCCCATGGTATCAATTTGACAGTACTAGAGTCATCTCAAGGGCTACCTCAGTCAAGTGTCTGGAGGCTGATGTTCGCTATGAGCTAGAACCTCATGAGGAGTTCTCAGCCGGAACACCTACCCATGGATTCTTCATATGACTGAAAATTCTACACAGGAAGGATTATTCTAATGTTAAACATCTCGCCAAAGAGAAGGCCAAATAGAAGCTATGCTGTGTTTGTCACCTAAACTCAGGAATCACACAGCTGGACCTTATTTACCCTATTCCTTCCATGACCTACTATCAAAAAAGGGCTGAGCAAATTAAAAAGTGTGATTGATATATAAATGGACCCAATGTGTTGATTTCTGTAGTTATAGTGATCTAAGGTTTGTGTTACTATTTAGAGATGTTTAATTTCCCAGAGGCAACATTTTAAAATTAAATGACTTGTAAATGGGCATTTTACCTTACTTTGCTTTCATAATTAAAAAAGAAAAGCTGAAAAAAGCAGAGTTGAATCTTATTACAAACATATATCAAGCACATGATTAAAAAGGGTGCATAGAATTTGTCAAGAAATAGTAGAGAGCTATACTCTATTCTGGGGATAAAATTAATATTTAGAATGATCAAATTCACTGGAAAAACTAAAGATTTAGTTATTAGTTGGCTTTCAAATATTAAGTAGGAACTTTAATTTAAATTAATTGTTAATTTAATATGTTTTCTATTGTGTTCAAGGTCCTCACATACAGTTGTGTAAGTTGTTCATAGTTCTAGAGCCCATGGTTAAGAGAGAGAATTAGAACTGAAGTTCAGTCTGTGCTCTATTAGTCAAGTCACGTACTTCGCAGCAGGCTGCCTAGCGTATGTGATATGTTCCCTCAAAACTATATAAAAATGAAGCCATATGGGTTATAAGACTTCTTGGTTATGAGGCATGATGTTATGGAAATTTCCTTCAAAGGAAAGGAAAGTAGCATGGAGTAATAGAAAGGTTACTACAGCCTTGCATAAAAAACAGATATCATTTGAACCATAGCCACTTACTGTGGCTTTGAAAAAGTGATACAAACTCTCTGAAGCTGTTTTTATACATAGGAAGTGAAATTATCAATTCCTATCTTCTAAAGTTGATTGGAGGAAAAGAGAAAATATATCAGAAACATGAAACCATGTCTAGCAGAGCAGAAATTGCTCAAATAGCATCCCTCAGAAATTCTGAGAAGTGCTGTCCTACAGTTTTAATTCTTGGTTCTGGCTTGGATTTTTGTTAGATACAGGTAATTCTATTTCAAGTATGTAAGTATATAATTTGCTAGTTAAAGTCACAGTAGAAAGAGAAAAGAACAAGTATGTTGCAATTTAGTTCAGGAAAAACACTCATGAATAAAATACTCCTCAGTATATGTAAAAGAATTGGTCAGCTTAAATTTCTAAAAATTAGCTAAATTTTCGTAAATCAGTCATCAAAATTCAGCTTTCCAACACAGAAGACTTCATCTTTATAAGATCACATCCAAGGATTACCTCCTTTAATCCATCATCCAGGGTCAAGACTCCATTAGACCCTGACTCAGTTCCTATCCTAGAAAAGCCACACACTGCTATAAGTAAAACAGATTCATCAGAACAGATAACATTTATTGTTAAATATAAATATGAAACTTAAAATAAAAAATAGGATAAGAAGATGCATGTTTCTACTACATACGGTTTGAAAAAAATGTACATTTAGAACATAAATCTGACTACATTGTTTCTTTCAATGGTGTCTTTTAATTATTCCTGCTGGCTTCAAATATTAAATAATTAATTAGAACTATTCTAGGTAAAGAAATGGCATGACTATCTTTTTGTTACATTTTATAGATTACTGTAATTTCAATAATTTCACACAGTAACAACAAAAAATCTAAAGTCCATGGCAAGGCTTATAAAGCTCCTCTTCAGATCTCCTAACTCATCCTGTATGACTATTCCCATTGATAATTATGCTCTAGCAAGCCAAATTGTGGGGCCCTCAAAGTAGTTCTTCACTCTGAAAGAAGAGGACATTAATGAACAATGAGAAATCTGCAGTTATACAACTAACTCACTGGTACCGTTAAAGACACAAACACAGATACTCTCTTGCTATAACTGCAGTATAAAGACCACTTATATCTTGAGTAGGAAGACAAACATATCAAAAACAGCAACAACTTTTTGAGAGAGAGAAGTATAAAAAGACATGAATGGAAACAAGAAAAAGTTAAAAAGCGGGGAATGGGATGGAGGTAAAGGGTAGAATTTCTGCTGGATTTGGTTTTGCTTGTTTATTTGGTTGGTTGGGTGTAAAAAAGGTTGTCATAGGTTTAATAATTGGTTACAAAATGGTTTTTGGAAGCAACATGGTAACTTCAAATCAAAAAACCTATAATAGATAAATAAAAGAGAGAAAACAAAAAATTAAAACACACTACCAGAGAAAATAACATTTGACAAAGAAAGGCAGAAAGGACATAAGAAGAAAGGACCACAAAACAAACAAAAATCAAATAACATGGCAGTAACAAGTCCTTACCTATCACTAATAACATTGAATATGATTGAACTTGACTTTCTTTTTTTTTTTTT
>NW_003852419.1:14836120-14871168 GCF_000181295.1 Otolemur garnettii
CAATCCTCTCTCTTGTCTCTGCTCCAAACCATCAGCTACTTTGCTAAGGTTCTGTCCTTTCAGCCTCCTTCTGGACCTGAACTTGACTTTCAAATCAAAAGACAGAGTGATTGAATGGACAAAAAAATAAGAGCCAACTATATTTTGTCTGCAAGAAATACATATACTGAAAATAAAGGGATGAACAAGGCATTCCATGCAAATGGAAATAATCCAAGAGCAGTAGTAGCTATACTTTTATCAGATAAAATATATTTCAAGAGAAAAAAAAATATATATATATAAAAACAAAGAAGGTTATTATATAACCTTGGCAAGAGGATATAACAATTGGAAATACATATGGGCTCAATACTAGAGCACCCAGATATATAAAGAAAATACTATTAGAGATAAAGAGAGAGACGTGTCCCAAATACAATAATCATTGGAGACCTCAACACTCCAATGAGGTTTCAGAACTAGACAGGTCATCCATATAGAAAACCAACAATGAAACATTGAACTGAATCTGCACTGCAGCCCAAATGGACCTAATATGCATAGATATTTATAGACCATTTTATCCAACAGCTGCAGAATTCACATTTTTCTCAAATATAGACCACATATTAAGCCACAAAACAACTCTCACAACTTCAAAAAAATTGAATTTATGCCAGGTATTTTCTCTGACCACAGGGGGGTAACACAATAAATCAATAACCAGGAGAACATTGGAAAAGAGACAAACACATCAAAATTAAACAGTATCCTCCAGAATAATCAGTCAATGAAGAGATAAGAAGAAAAGTTAAAAATTTTTCAGAACAAATACATATGGGGCAGCACCTGTAGCTCAAAGGAGTAGGGGGCCAGCCCCATATTCTGGAGGTGGCAGGTTCAAACCCAGCCCAAAAACTGCAAAAAAACCCACAAATGCATATGAAAAAATAACGTATCAGGGAAAACAGTAATGAGAGGAAAGTGTATAGCAAGAAGTGCCATGATCAAAAATGTAGAAAAGCTTCAAAAAAACAACATAACAATGCATCTCCAAGAGCTATGCAAACACGAGCAAACCAAATGTAAAATTAGTAGAAGAAATGATAAAGATAAAGCCCCAAAATTAGTACAAAAGATCAGTGAAACAAAAAGATGATTTTTAAAATATAAGCAAAGTAGGCATATCTTTAGCTAAACTATGAAAAACAAATAAGACCCAAATCAATAAAGAGAAATCCAAGGTATCATTAGATACTAACTATGAACAATGACATGCCAATACATTGCAAAGCCTAGAGAAATAAACTCACAGACATACAACACACCAAAGCTGAACCAGGAAGAAATCTAAAATCTGAACGAACTAGGGGGCTTCCTACGTGAATTCCCCCTTTCCCCACTGCTGAGAGTTCTGTTCACCCTCTTTTGCTTATCATGCTTATCTTCTTTCTCCTAACAATAAACTCTATCCTGTTGCTTAAAAAACAAAAACAAAACTCTAAATAAACCAGTAAAAAGTAAAAAGATAGGGTGGTGCCTGTGGCTCAGTGAGTAGAGCACCAGCCCCTATACCAAGGGTGGTGGGTTCAAACCAGGCCCTGGCCAAACTGCAACAACAAAAATAACGGGGCACTTTGGCGGGTGCTTGTGGTCCCAGCTACTTGGGAAGCTGAGGCAAGAGAATCATCAAAGCCCAGGAGTTGGAGGTTGCTGTGAGCAAAAAAAAAAAAAAAACCATAACAAAATCTCTCCCATCCAATAAATGCCCAAGGCCTGATAGCCTTGCTGCTGAATTCTACTAAGCATTCAGACAGCTAATACTAATGCTACTTAAATTCTTCCAAAACATTGAGGCAGCAGCAATACTCCCAAACTTCATCTAGGAGTTCTATATCACCCTGATACTAAAACCTGACAAAGACATCACAAAAAAATGAAAACTATAGGCCAGTATCTTTGATGAATATAGGTGCAAAAAATCTCAACTAAATACAAGTAAACCAAATTCAACAACACATTAAATAGATTACCCATCAGGAGCAAGTGAGATTCATCTAGGAGTACAGGATGGTTCAGCATATGCAAATAAGTCATCGTATCACCAGGGCAAAGGACAAAAAAAAAGTGTGATAATTTCAACTAATGCTGAAAACCATTTGATAAAATTTCACATCTCCTTGATAAAAACTCTCAAAAAACTGGATATAGAAGGAATTTACTGCAACATGATAAAGCCATATGTGATAGACTCACAACTAGTACCATGTGGAATGGGGAAACACTGAAAGCCTCTCCTCTAGGATCTGAAAGACAAGGATGCTCACTTTTACCATTATAATTACATGAAGCCTATCGTGCTTTATTTCTTTATATTTATAGTTCTTAATAGGTTTCCATTCAAAAAGAAATGGGCAAAAGTCACTTCAAGTTGCTCAGGAGCTGAATTTCAAAATATTATCTAATCTCCTAACTTGTATTCCCACCTGCAGGACATGTGGTAACCACAAGCTTATAAATTATATCTGTTGTAGAAAATTAAACTTGCTAATGTGAACTTGAAGGAGCTCACTATCCTTGCAGTAATCAACCAATCACTTTGTAAACTGACTACCAGCACCACCTCCGTCCTATACACATAGTGTGGCTCCTTTTGTTTACTGAGAAAGCATTTAAATCTTGGCTCTAACTTTTTCCTTGAAGACCTGCTCCTAACAAATCTTACCCAATTCTTATTCACAGTACATTGTACTCTAGTCTTCCACAAACTTCAGAACTAAAATGGGTAGAAACATAAGATATTTCCCGAAGATAAGCAAAGAATACCTATTTCATCTGTTTCTCACTCCTATCTTCTTATAATTTTAGAAACAGAAATTGAATTTCTCCTTTAGTTCTTTTAAGTTATGGCTTTCTTCTATCAGAGATATTGGGTGATGGTATGGCTAAAAGGGGTATCATGTTTACGTTGTGTCTCAAACTGTGAGATGAGTGTTTATTGTTTGATCGTAAATATCCTAAAAAGGAAAGGGAAGAGAGAAAAGAATTTGCAATAGCTACCCAATGGCAATATAATATGCATCCACCTCTCTCGTGTGCGCACACTCTCTCCCCTTCTCTCTCTCTCTTTCTCTGTCATCTATCTACCTTCCTTTCTCTATCTCTATGTCTGATGCCACTCTGTTTTTCTGTACACTTCTTTTAATAAACTTAGTTCTTTCTTTTATGGATCTGAATTTTCTCCAAAAGTAATGAATGTCTCAGGCAGAAAAGAGTAAATGTTACAACTCCAGTCCACGAAGACAAATAAGAACATCCCCCTAGTAATTTTAAATTATTACCCCTATTATATCATCAAGGAAGTGAGGAATATGCCTACTTTCAAAAGTTCATAGAGACAACATATTTTCTGTCTGGTAATAATATATGCATGGACTATAAGCTTAGCCCCTCATCCCAGCCATTCTATGGACTTAGAAAAATGTATCTGCAAGCTATTATTAAGGACTCAATTACCTTGCAAGTACAAATATTTCTGTATTCAACAGTGTAAACAATTTTTAAAGCAAACTTGCCGTATTCTATTTATTCCTATTAAGGGTACCTTTAGAACCTGTGATCTTATTCTGATGAATAATCTACTGAGAAGAAAGTTAAACACCCCCCTCCCCCAAAAAAAGATAGAAATAAAAGTTTAGTAGTTTTCCGCTGAAAAATTATACCAATTTGGAAACTTTCCCCAATATATTCAAATGAGAATCTCATTAACAAACAAAGAATTCTGGGAAGACAAGTGAATCTTAAAACAATTTCAAGAAACAATATACTATTAAACTGTCTCTTATGTTTCCTCCATATAAATGATAAAAACACATGCGTTAAGAGCTGCAAACATTTAACAGGTTTTTTATTTTTATCATGACAGTCTTCTAGTCATTCGAAGAGATGTTCAAATTAGTTTGAAAAAATACATACTTCTCTTAAAACTTTTAGTTGTAAGCGTTCAAATAAAATATTCCTCTCTATGCTAGACATATGACAGAACGTCATCATTCACGATGAACTACTGTAACATTTGTTGTCCCTTTTGGGGTTCAAGTTAAAAAAAAGTGACACATTTTAATTGGTAAAGCAGTTGAGTGGACTTAACCCAGGTATTTAAAAGTTGTTCCTAGGGGAGTACAGGCAAAGTGTGCTTTTCTATAGCTATAGGGAGTCTTACTGTGTCTCTATCCATTCCACCAGTGTTCCCTGGCACTCATTTATTCACCTCATATATATTGAGTATGTACTATGAGACAGAGATGTTTACAGAGCCAGGAATAAAGAAGTTAAACAAATATTCAATATTCCTTGCTATCATGGAGTTCACAATCAACTGGGGAGGGAGATATAGATAAACTGATAAATGCATACATTTTTTGGAAACATTTGAAAAAGGGAGAAAGATAGTGTGGTAGGTGAGTGGCCAGATGAGTGCTCAGGGTACCATTTTAAATAATATGGAAAAGGAACGGGTAAACTGGGAAAAGGACGGTTGACAAAAGGCATGAAGTATATGAGTGAACCCTCTACTTAGCTGTCTGTAGGAAGCATGTACCAGACAGAGAATAGAGCAAGTGAAAAGTCCTTGAGATGGTGTGTGAAAGGACATGGACAATTGAAATTCTCAGACATTACCTGTGGAAATATAAATATTATAACTGTTTTTGACAAAGGTCTTCCATTTCTTTATAACACTAAATACATGCCTTCACTGTGGCGTGGCGATTCTAATCCTAGACATTTACTTAGAGAAGTGTGCCCACAAAAAGTTGTGTACAAGAAGTTCAAAAAAGGATTTATTCACAGCAGCATGAAACTGAAGAAAAGACATATAATCAGTGAATGGGTTAAAAGTTTTTGGTATAGCCAAACAATGAAATACTACGCAGCAATAAAAGCAGACAAGCTACGGATACACACAAAAACATGAATGAAACTTAAAAACCTTATGCTGAGCATAAGAAGCCTTATCAAAATTATTTCATTTATTTGAAGTTGTAGAACAAGCAAACTAATCCACAGGGATCAGAGGAGAGGGTAAGAATAATGAGGTTGAAGGTTGACTGGAACAAGCCTTTAGGGAAAGCACATACTGATATTGATGGATGTGTGAATTAGGTAAATTTCTTTGAAGTGCTATGTAACTTTTGTATATCTTCCTGGTAATTTATATACTTATTCTATCAATTTATAAGAAAGAATGATTGAAATAGGCAACTATGCTTTTTAAATTATATTTTTCATTTCTATCACTTTTTGTCCCCACATTTCTTGGAAGCCCTTCTAATTTGATCTCAAGGATTTCATTCATTCATATATCCCTTGCCTGATGAATTTTTCTTCTATCTTTGACCTGTTCTGACACGCATCTCACTCTACTGTCTTGAAAGACGTATAATTCTTTTATTTCACATTTGTCTCAAAAGACTTCCCTACTTTCTCTTTCTCTTTGATAACCAAACATTGTGAAAGAGTTCCCTATATACAATGACTCCAGTTCTTCCTTTAGAATATGTTCCACTGGAACATGTTCTAATCTATGATAATTTTATCAGTTCCTAGACAGGATGTGCTCGTGTCAATTTTTCTAAGTTCCTGACAACTGATAAATCCCCTACGTGCTCCTTTTCTCAGCTGTATTTGACATTATAAGGCACTCTTTATTTTCTGTTAAATTGAGATATAATTTCCATAGAGTCAAATACAAGGCGCAGTTCAATAAGTTTTGACAAATGTATAGATAGACCTATATAACTCAAAACCAAGACACAAAATTATTCCTATACACCTTATAAAGTTATCTTGTGGGCTTTTTCCACCCCCTAGTCATTCACTCCAACTCCAGAGGCAAACTTTGTACTGATTTTATCATTATAAATCTTAGTTGCCTGACCTTGATATTTATGAAAATGAAATGAAATGATATATAATAGGTAATCTACTGTTCCTGGCTTCTTTCATTGAATGTTTTTGAGATTTGTTTATGCAGTTTTGTTTGTAAATCATTTTAATTACTAACTGTATTCATTTCCTATTGCTGCATAACAAACTACCACAAATTTAGTGGCATAAAAAGGAATATCTATTATTTCATTTTCTAGAAGTCAAGATTCCAGGCACAATTGAACTGAATTCTCTGCACAGTGTTTCCTAAGGCTGAAATCGAGGTATCAACCAGGCTACATTACCTTCTGAAGTGATGGCCCATTTCCAAACTTAAGTGATTGTTGTTGAGTTCAGTTCCTTATGATTGTAGGACTGAGACCCCTGCTTTCTTGACTATTCACCAGGGGCTGCTACTGACTTTTAGAGGTCATCACAATCTAGTGTGGGAGAATTGTCTCTTCAGGAGAGCCCAGTCTTACTTTTAAGAGCTTTTGCTTGATTAAGTCAGGGTCTTCTAGGTAATTGCATTTTAATTAACTTGCAGTCAGCTGGTTTGGAATCTTAATAACATCCCTCAACTGGACCAAATAACACAACTTAATCACAGAAGTGAAATCCTGTCTTATTTCCAGGTCCTGTCTAGACTTAAGGGGAAGGGACTATAGAACGTGCACAAGATATCAATGGGATTCTGCCTATCACAATAAATATCCCATTGTGTACTATGGTTTATTTATCAGTTGTGCTGTTAATGGACAATTCCAATTTCTGGCTATTATGCATAAACTTGCTATAAACATTTGATTAGAAATTTTATTTGGATATATGATTTTATTTCTCTCAGGTACATGTCTGGCAGTAAAACTGCTGGATCATAAAGTAGGCATACAGCTAACTTCACAAGAAATTTCTTAGCCATTCTCCCAAGTGCCTAAATTCTATACTTTCTCCAGGTATATATGAAAGCTTTGACCATTCTACATTTTTGCCAAGATTTGGAATTCTTTGCCATAAATTTTTTTCTTCTGTGAAGTGATTTCTATATAGCACCTTTCCATTCTCTGCAGTACATTCTTTGAAGCGATTTCTTACTGAAGTTGTAATCTTTTTTTCCTAGTAATTGTGTTGATCATTTTCTCATGTGCTTATTGGCCATTTGAATATTTTTTTTGTTAAATATCTTTTGAGTCTTTGGTCAATATTTTAAATTGGGTTATTTGCTTTCTTATTATTGATTTTTAGCATTTCTTTTTGTATTCTCCAAGCCTCTGTTAAATGTATTCAGTATGAATATTTTGTCCATCTTGTGGTTTGCCTATTCAACTCCAGATGATGTCTTTGGAAGATCAAATGCTTTTAGTTTCAAATACCTCAATTTGCAAGTTTCCTTTCCTTTTAAGTGCAGTATTGTGTCCTGTCAGGAGAATAATTGCTTAATCCTAAATTGTAAAGATACAATTCTATGTTATTTAGAGGTTTTGCTTTTTTCTTTTGGTTTGTTATCTAGCTGGAATTAATTATTTTTATGGTAGGAGGAAGGGATAAAAATTTCTTATATTTTTCAGTACAGTAATCTAGATGTTCCAGCATGATTTGTTAAAAATCCTACTGTCTTTAAAGTCACACGTCTAATGATAGATACTCTGAAAAAAAATTTCAGACTGCGTCTTACTATACTTTTTCCAACACAATTTGCTTAATGCTATGACTTTCAATGAGATGTATATACTAATGATACCTAAATTTATATCTGCACTTGAGTTCTCTCTTCTGGGTCTTGAGATAATCAATTAAACTATTTGATATTGTCTATTCAATATTTCAAAGACATCTTAAATTTAACATGTATAAAGACAGTGCATTTTATTTCCACAATTACAGAACTTTTCCACCCATATCAATTTTCCTTATCTCAATAAATATTATAACTATGCTCCCAGAAACCTAGGAATTATTCTTAATAGGTTTCTTTCCTTTATCTTTCTCAGCCTCTATCAGGAAACCTTGAAAATTCTTTCTTAAGATTGTCTCAATGTCAACTACTTTTTAAGAACTGCTTCCTTACCACTTCAATGTCTGCCGACAATTATCTCTCACATGGACTATGGCAGCAGCCTGTTAACTGTGCTCTGTCTCTCTTTTGCTCTTCTCCATCTCATTTCTCTTAAATCAGCAAAAGTGACAATCTTAAAATATACTCTGAATTATGTAATTCCTGTGCCTAAACTCCTCAATAACTTTTCCTCAATGCACTATAAATATGCATTGAGCATCTACTGTGGGTTAGGCATTGTTCAAAGCACTTGGGACAGAATGGTAATTACAAAAACTTATCGTTCCTAACTTCATTAAATTTACACTCATCCAGTATTGACATACACATATCCATGCACGCAACACGCACAATTATAAAATGTTAACACATGCATGTATTCAGAGGAGTAATGAACCCAGTGCTATGAATGTCATAAAAGTGAAATTTGAAGTCACCAGGAAATAGAACAAGGATTCTTAAGTTACTGATTCTTTAGCTGCAATTTCAGATCTTGGCACAAATAATTTTTCAAAAGAGGGACTCAGACTGAAAACTATATATGTAAATGTGTAGATTTGAGGCATAAGTAGGCGTGCCAAGGAGATGGAAGGACAAGTGACTAGGACAGTAAGCAAAAGAGAAGTAGATGAGCTTGGAAAAAGGAAAAAAGGCATGAGCCAAATTCACAGGCCTTGTTAAGTAGTATTTTTCTCTTTACTAAAAAAATAGAGAACAATATAAGAAAAATCACTGTGACCACAGTGTGCAGAATTTATTGGGAACTGAATAGAGTAGATGTGCACAGAGCTTGGGAAGGTTTCAGCAATTGTCTAGACAGTGTGGGATGGTAGCTCTTTCCTGGTTTGAGACCCTTACATGGTTGCTCTGACAGTCACCTCCTTGGCTCCTACTCATTTGTCATATTTCCACCTAAATAATTTCTCTTAAATATACACACTAATAAAATAAAATATTCCCCACTCATACCCATTATTTTCTATCATCACCCTGTTTGTTTCCTTTTAGGCACCTTCATGTTTTGTAATTGTCACTTCTTTATCTGTTCATTTCTACTCCCATCCCTAGACTCTATATGTACCAAGAGCACAGAGACCATGCCTGGCACTTTTTTTTTAACCAGGGTATAAATCAGCATGTGCTACACAGTGACCACTTTATAGTTTACTCAATGTCAATCAAGTAAAGTAATTGTCTTCAGCATGATAATTTGTCCTTTCTTCAGTGTATGTGCCAGTTCAGCTCAAGCATGGTCAATTAAATATTTCAACAACTTTTTACCATGTCCATGTCACGTGTCAGGCAAAGCAATAAGGGTAGAACAGTGACCTCCAAGACCATAGTAATATATATATATATATATATATATATATATATGGCTTAGAGCAAGGGTTCTGGACCAGACTCTTTGGATTTGAGCTTCAGCTAAGCTACATATTCCTAGCTGTGTGATATTGGGGAATTTACTTATCTTCTCTAGACCTTAGTTTCTACATCTTTCATATAGCGATAGTAAGAGTTCCTCATAGTGTCGTGCAGGATATAAGGGAAGGAGTGCTTTTAGCTATTATTCATACCACTGGGCAAAGCAGAAGTTTAAATATAATTAATAGTGTATTACAAATGTGATATTCATCAGGAAGGAGAATCATGGGGTTTTTGAGAATGTGCAAAGAATGACAAGGTTATTACTGTATAACAAGCACTCATGCAACTTAGAGGAGAGAATTTGACATCATCTCACATTCATTCTGCCAATGCATGTTAAGTAACCCAGTTGACGAGAGCCCTGAAGTCTCAAGTAAAACTTTTACTGTCACAAAAACGTAATAGCTATTGAGTATTTGTATATGTGTGTCATCATCTGATTTCACATATACCATGTCTGTTAATATAGTTTCTCTGCTGAAAAATACTATACATAAAAGCTGAACAGCTTAAAATAGCAGCCATTTATTCTGCCTTATGTTGGGTTGCTTGAAGGTTGGCTGATCTTGGCTGGGCTAGGATGGACATCTCTATACTTTATGTCTCTCTTTCACCTAGAACCACAAGGATCGTGAATGTGTTTTTCTTGTGGCAAGGGAAGAAGAGAAAACAAATGAATATAACCTTCTCTAAGGAAGACAGATGAATGGCTAACAAACATGAAAAACTACTCATCATCCTTAATTATTAGAGAAATGCAGATCTAAACCACCCTGAGATATCACCTCAGCCCAATGAGAATAGCCCACATCACAAAGTCTCAAACTCTAGATGCTGGAGCAGATATGGAGAAAAGGGAACCTTTTCACACTCTGGTGGTAGTGCAAACTAATACAACCTTTTTGGACAGAAGAATGGAGAATCCTCAAAGAAATCAAACTAGACCTGCCATTTGATCCTGCAATCTTATTGGGCATCTACCCAAAAGAAAAAATAATCATTTTATCATAAGGACATTTGCACTAGACTGTTTATTGCAGCTTGATTTACAATAGCCAAACTATGGAAACAACCTAAATGCCCACCAGTCCAGGAATGAATTAATAAACCGTGGTATATGTATGTCATGGAATACTATTCAGCCACAAAAAAGATGGAGACTTTACATCTTTTGTATTAACCTGGATGGAGTGAAACACATTCTTCTTAGTAAAGCATCTCAAGAATGGAGAAGAATCCAATGTACTCAATTCTAATAGAGGACAATTGATGACCTAGTACATGGTGGGAGGTGGGGGAATGAGGGAGCAGAGGGGAGGATCATGGTGTGTGACATACCTCTTGGAGGTGGGACACAATTATAAGACGGACTTTACCTAACAAATGCAATCAGTGTAACCTGGTTCTCTGTACTCTCTATGAATCCTCAATAGTAAAAAAAAGAAAAAGAAGACTCCATGAACTCTTGATGCATAAGTGCTGAAGTGACACATTGTTTCTTTGTATTATTTTATTGACCAAAGAAAATCATGGAGCTGAACTCAAAGTTAAGGGGTAGAAAAACAAACTCTACCTCTTTTATGAAGAGAGTTTAAAAATATATGGCATAGTACTTGGATCTAGGGAGGCATGAAGAATTGGGGCTTGGATGTAGGGAAGAATGAAGAACAATGTCATTGTCAAATCTTCTGTTTGTTCTTTATTTTTCTGAATGGGATAGGAATGCTAAACACTGATTTCACAAGGAAATATAGAACAACATACACTACTCTTTAGTATGAGAGTTTATATGTAATCCTAAGTAGACTTTTAACTAAAATGGACAAGCAGGAGGAATGAAAAATAACAAGGCAACATTTTTTTTGAATGTTTAGAATAAATGCTGCTACTTACAGCAACTGTTTTGAAGATATATGACAGAATAAAGAAATGAAACATCTTATGTAACATGTGATTACAGCTGTTATTCTTTTCACAAAATGTTCTTTTATTTCACAGGGTAATTATAGTAAGATAATGTCATTTTTCATTTCTTCCTTATCTCAATTCAAGTTCTATTTCTTATGGGATTACTTTGGGCAGCCAAATATTCTATAGTTTGATGGTGCCCTTTCAAGACCTTTCCTAACATAAAAGACTCCTTTTTAAAAAAAATAGTTTTATTCTGTATTCTATAATTGCTTCAATTTTGGACTCATTTCTCTCAGGCTATAAGAAAATCAAATCAAGTTTAAGAACTGAATTGTGTGCTATGTCTTCAATCTTAAAATAACTACTTTCCTATTCTTTCCATTAGAGAAGTCTGAGGTTTTTTAAATTAATGTTTCCCAATTTTTATACTTCCCTCAACCTTTTCAAGACCACCACATGGGGCAGTATTTTAAGATTTGGATTTTAGTATTAAAGCTTGCCAAAGTTGGGTTATTCCAATGTCCTTGTTTACCTAAGAACAATCACTTTATGTAACATGAAAAGAAAAAGGAAAACTTCTAAATGATAATTTAATTCTTTGAAATGTCCATCTGGCCAAAAATAACAGAGAAGCATTCACTCTAAAAATGCACTTGCTTTGTTTAGGACGTACACCTTTACTTATTATTATACAGATTTATTGAGCACAACGTGATGTTTTTATACATGTACACATTGTGGAATGATTAAATAAAACTAGTTAAAATATCCATCCCCCCTCCCCCGATACTCATCATTGTTTGTGTTTAGAACATTTAGAACTTACTCTGTTAGCTTTTGTAAAAAGCTTACAGTACATTATTATTAACCAGTTATCATGCTGTGCCATACAACAGCTGACTAGAATTAATTCCTGCAGCTGAGATCTTGTACATGTTCACCAATATCTCTTCATATCCCAATACTTCAAACCCTCAGCCATGGGTAACCACCATTCTATGCTCTATTCCAGAGTGGGAAATTTTTTAGATTCCACCTATAATTGAGATCATACAATATTTTTTCTTTCTGTACCTGGCTTATTTCATTTAGTGTAATGTTTTGAAGCTTCATCTATGTTACTGAAAATGACAGGATTTCCTTCTTTGTCAAGGCTGAATAATATTCCATTGTGTATACAAAACGCATTTACTTTATTCATTTTTCTGTTGATGGGCACTGATACTGACTTCACATCATGGCTATTATATGTACTCCTGCGTTGAGCCTAGGAATGCAGATGTCTCTTTGACATACTGATATAATTTCCTTTGGATAATATACACAGAAAGAGAATTGTTGGATCATAAAAGTAGTTCTATTTTTTAAATATTAGGAACTTCCATAAGAGCTATACTAATTTACATTCTCACCAGCAGTGTTCAAGTTTTCCATTTTTTCATCGACTCACCAATAATTACTGTTTTCTTTTTGATCACACCCATTCCATCAAGCATGAGGTGATATCTAATTGTGGTTTCACTTTGCATTTCTCTGATCATTAATGATGCTAAGCATTTGTTTTTGTGGGTTTTTAAAATTTTTTTACATGTGCCTCTCGGCAATTTCAATGTGTTTTTTTGAAAAATGTCTATTCATGTCCTTTGCTCATTTTTTTTAAATTCAGTTGTTCTCTTGCTAATGAATTATTTGTATTGCTTAAATATGCTGGATATTAACCACTTACCACCTGGATGGTTTTAAAATATTTTCTCCCTTTCTTTACATGATCTCTTTACTCTACTGATTGCTTCCTTTGCTGCGCAGCAGATTTATACTAAACACTATCCCATTTATCTATTTTAACTTTTGTTGCTTATGCTTTTAGGGTCATAGCTTACATCTTTACCAAGATCAAATAGTGGTCAGTCTTAAATATTCTCCATTTTCTGTTCTATTCCTCCATTGTTTTATAAAAACCTTTATTTTAGGGCTCTCAGAGAAGTCAATATAACCAAATTTTCTAGATACAAATCATATAATTATAGTTTTAAAAAAGACTTTAGAGTTCATTTAGCCTACTCTCTCACTCTTTTGTTTAATTTAAGAGGAAATCAAGTGGAGGGGAGAAATGTGGTTCAGTTTGTCAAGGGGAGACCTCTGAGTTTGATCTTGGATATGTGTACCATCTTTGTCATTCAGAGACTATGTGACTTGGAATAAATACTTAGCCCTTTGAGTCTCAATTTTCTTATCTGTTAAAGGGAGATTATAACATCCCCCTTGAAGCATCATTGTAAAGATTCAATTAGAAACATATTTAAAGACTCTTGAATATTATGTATATTACTTAAGTTCACATAGCTAAATATTTTCAAATATGAGAAATCAGAAATTCCTGTCTTCCTGTATAGTTATATGCATCCTTGCTTCTAGGAATGTAAAATTTATTGATAATATAGGCGTTACACACAGAGTTCTTAAATCTGCATGTATACAGACTGTACAGAACAAGTCCACAGGTAGAGAGCTGGGCCATTGCCTGTATAAACAAATTGAGACAACAGAGACAACAACATAATGTAGGCATTCCTATGTCTGAAAAAAAAAAGGAAATGTCTATATTTAGATTGGTATCTCTCTCTCTCTCTCGCTCTCTCTTGTCTTTCTCTCCAGATCATATAAGATGTATTAATCATAAAGTGTCATTTCAACACATCAGGATTGGATGAAAAGGAAGTGAATGAAAGCCAAAAAAAAAAAAATCTGAGAAATCTTTTTTCTTATTCATTCACTCAACTAGATAGAATGTTTTTCCAATGCAGTATGTTTTGACAATTCAGTAATGACTGTAATATTCTTTTAGAGCAAATACCTCTGAGATTTGATTCTGTTTCAAACACAATGTCTGATATTCCTTAATGACAAATAGATTTCTATTGAAGAACATTTGAAAGAACACTCCACTACTTTCTATGCAACAGAAGCCATACCCTAAAACTTATTTATGTATAGCTATGGCACCCCTCATTTTCCTTTGGCTTGATGTATTTCACCACACATTGGAAAGTGCTTTTCACCACTATAACAACAATGTGAGCTTCTACTTGGAGGAATATTTAGCATTTATTAAGCACTTACTATATACCAAGCCCTCTAGTGGAAGCTTTATATTTTGTGATTTATCTAATTTAATCCTCTCAATAGTTAGAAGAGGTAGGTATCATGATAAATAGATGATGGTTGTCAGGAGCCAAATGACGCCAGATGGCCACCCATCCCCACCGTCTAGAGTATGCTAACCTTTATCAGATAAGGAGCTGCTTTTCCCTTATCAGACAAGGAGCTGTTCTTCCCAGAAAAGCCATAAAATGTTTCAGACACATCGTTTACATTCCCAGCAGGAGATTGATGCAAGCTCTAACTCCTGCATTCCTCTGCCCCCCACCTCTTGTCTTCTCTGAATGCTATAAAAACTGACCTGTTACCCCCATTAAACGGGACCTTGACAAGAAATCTGCTTGGTCTCCCTTCCTTCTTTCTCGTCTATTCTTTTACAGGCTGGGTCCCCCTCGCCCCCCGAATAACCGTGTCCCGCAGGACGGGACAGATGGTTTTAAGTGAAGAGCTCTCTCCAATTGATGGAGATTGTAAGGAGCTAAACTAGAATATGAATTGACCTTTGTCAGATACCCTAAATAATTACAGTTTACACTTGATAATTAACTTCCTGAGAAAATGTCATCATTTACTAAATGCCTATAGATTGCCAAGCATTAAGATGGCAATTTCAAAGATATTTCTCATTTGAGTTTGAGCTTGACTATGGAAAGGGTATCTATCGTCCATGAAAATTTTGGAATATCCCTAATGATTATTAAAATCAAAATTCTTATTACCTACTAATATATATTTACTATTCATGAAGAAAATTTAATTGACAATGAATGTAGTTTAGTTTTTGTAATCTGCAATCATTTAAAATATTTTAAAAATATTTATGCATATATACATACCTAAGTTTCCTATAAATGCATAATAATAGTACCATATCTTGCATAGTTTATCATATTTCTAAAAAATTTTTTTACTTGATTAACATTTCCTCTTTTCCACTCAACCTACCTCAGTTCACTTCTACCCTAAATATTGCACGTATCTTTTTCTAGAAAATACAAATATATATGTGTCTATACATACACACACACACAATGCCTTCATCCATTCAGGCTGCTATAGTAAATGCCATAAACTTGGTAGCTGTTAAACACCATAAATTTATTTCTTACAGTCCTAGAAAGTCTAGAAAGTCCAAGACTGAGGCAGATCCCATGTCTGATAAGAGCCCCCTTTCTGTGTTATAGATAGTCATGCTTTGAAACTTGTTCTCACCTGGTGGAAAGGGTGAGAATTCTCTCTCAGGGCTCTTTTATAATGTCGTTCATGAAAGCTCCACCCCCAAACCTAATTACATTCCAATGGTCTCTCTTCTTAATACTACCATTTTGTGTGTAAGAACAGCAGTATATAAATTTCAAGGAATATAACCATTAACATCAAAGAATACTCACTATATGTGCAGTTTTTGGAACAATGGCTCATTTGCATCTCTCAAACACTAGCAAGAAACACGATATTTGTAATTTGTAAATGCTTTCAGTATATGTTATTTAGTGACTTCTGAAATTAGTTTTTGAATATGGCATTTTCTTCCCAAGGAATGACCCATTATATTAGTACTTTTTTATTTAAAAAGCCATACATTCCTCACTGGGAGGGAAAGAACAAGTTTATTATGTATTAAATTCTCACAGGTACATTGGGATCGATTTCTAGCTTGGCTAGAGTCTACTGAGAAATTTGCTGTCTGTGGCTAATTTGCAACCCCACTTAATTTTGTCAATGTAGCTATATAATATAATATCTAGGGTTTTTTTCTTTTGCTCATTGTCACCTTATTTCTTCCCATACTTTGTGAAATAAAATACTAGATATTTGTTCTTTTTTTACAAGTTTTAGTAAAAATTTTTCAGTTAAAAATTTATTTTGTTTTTACATTTCTTGCATTTATAATTAGTATTTTTATTTCAAACAATTTAGGGGGTACAACTGGTTTTTGTTATGTGTTATTCAACAATTCACAGAAAGTCAGGGCTTTCAGCATATCTTTCACCCAAACAGTGAACAATGTACTCACTAGGTAGATTTTTATCCCTCATTCTCCTCCCACTTTCCCCTTTCTTGCTTTCCAGTGTACAATACAGCTCTTTATTACCATATATATCCTTAACTTAGCTCCCACTTTTAAAAGAAAATATTGTGGTATTAGTGTTCCCATTCCTCAGATACTTCTCTTAGGATAATAGTTACAGTTCTATCCAAGTTGCTAAAAAAGACATTATTTCATTTTTTTTTGTGTGGCTGAGTAATACTCCTGATACATACACAAGGTCTGATGATTAAGTTCATAAAATTGCCTACCATATATTTATGTTGGAAGCACCATACAAACAGCTGAGTAAGGTTTCATAACCTTGAATATCAATGTCTCACAGCTGTTTTCATGTCAATGTGTTGTGGTATCTCGTTGATTGGCGTTAATGATTGTTGTTGTGTGTTTTGGTGTGCCATCATCAGAATGTTGGCATTTGAATTAGAGCAATAGTTCTCAACCTTCCTAATGCCTCCTAATGTTGCAACCCTTTACAGTTCCTCATGTTATGGTGACCCCCAACCATAAAATTATTTTCGTTGCTACTTAATAACTGTAATTTTGCTACTGTTATGAATCTTAATGTAAATATCTGATAAGCAGGATGTATTTTCATTGTTACAAAGAGGTCACAACCCTCAGGTTGAGAACCACTGAATTAGAGCAACAAACAAACATTAAATTTCTTGTTAAGCTTGGCAAGAGTGGAAGTGAAATCACAGACACATTAGTACAAGTTTATGAGGACAATGCCATGAAGAAAATGGCAGTATACATATGGATTCAAAGTTTTTCTGAGGGGAGGGAAAGAGTTCACTGATCAAGAGAGGTCATGGTAACCAGTAACAAGCAGAACTGATTTTTAAAAAGTGGAAAAATTTGTTGAATTGTGAGTCAAATTGTTGGCTACTTGGGAAAAGCACAGTGAACTAAGGAAACATCAATAGAGAAACAGGAAAATCTTAACTGAAAATCTTGGCCAACAACTTATGGCTCTTGCATTATGACAATGTACCAGCTTACATAGCACTGTCTCTGAGAGAGTTTTTAGCCAGTAAACAAATAAATGTATTGGAAAACCCTCCCTACTCTCCTGAATACTTTGCTTTTTATCTGAAGACAAAGAAAATATTAAAATGAAGACATTTTGATCACATTCAGGACATCGAGGATAATAATAGCTCTTATAACCATTTCAGAAAAAGAGTTCCAAAATTGCTCTGAATGGTGGGCTAGGTGCTGGCATCAGTGCATAGATTCCTAAGGTGAGTATTTCAAAGGTAGCCATAGTAATATTCATCAATGAGGTATTTAACTTTTTTTTAGTATGAATTCGTGAACTTATTTGTTAACCTCATATATGCCACATTTTCTTTATCCACTCATCAGTTAATGGGGATTTAAGTTGATTCCTTATCTTTGCTATTGTGAATTTTGCTGCAATAAAGATCCAGAAGAATTTTTTTTTAATAAAATAACTTTTCCTTTGCGTAGATACCCAGTTGTGGAATGCTGACTTGAATGGTAGGTCTACTTCTAATTCTTTGAAGAATCTCTACACTGCTTTCCTAGCAGTTATACAAGTTTACATCCTTACCAACAGTGTATAAATAATCCCTTTACACTACATCCTACAAAAAAATGAAAACACCTATTATTTTTGACTTGTTAATAATGGTGATTTTGATAGGGCAAAGGTGGTATCTTGTTGTGGTTTTAATTTGCATTTCCCTGATAATAAGCAATGTTTAACACTTTTTCATATGTCTGTTGGCGATATGTCTATCTTCTTTTGAGATGATTCTATTCATGTTTTTCTCCCACTTTTTGATGACATTGTTTTGTTATTGCTGACTTCTTGGAGTCTTTTGTAGACTCTGAATATTAGCCCTTGGTCAGATAATATAGTTCATGAATATTTTCTTCCATTTTGTAGGTTGTCTATTTATTCTCTTGATTTGATTCTTTCTTTTGCTATGCAGAAACATTTTAATTTAATTAAATCTCATTTATTTATATTTATTGTTGTTGTATTTGTTTCTGGGTCTTATTAATAAATTCTTTTCCTAGAACAATGTCTAGAAGAGATTGTCCTATGTTTTCTTCTAGAATTTTTATGGCTTTAGGTCTTACATTTAAGTCTTTATTCCACCTTGAGTTAATATTTATATGAGATCAGATATAGGGACTTGTTTCATTCTTCTGCATGTGGCTATCCACTTGCCCCAGAATCATCTATTGAATAGGGCTTCCCCCAATGTATGTATCATTCACTTTGTCAAAAATCAGTTGGTTATAGCTATATGGTTTTATTTCTGGGACCCCTATTCTATTCTGTAGGTCTACGTCACTACTTTTATACCAGTACCATTCTGTTTTGGTTACTACACCCTTGTAGTGTAATTTGAATCAGGTAATGTGATGCCTGATTTGTTCTTTTTACTTAGCATTGCTTTGGCTATTTAGGGTTATTGCTTCTCAGCCTTTTGGTTAAGATCAAATGTATGTGTGGCTATTTAGGGTCCTCCTTTTCTTTTCCATGGGAACTTTAGATTTTTTTTTTTTTTTTGGATTTGTGAGAAATGATGATGTAATTTTGATGGTAATTGCATTGAATCTCAAAATCACTATGAGCAATATGGACATTTTAACAGAGTTTGTTTTTCCAAAATATCAACATGAGATGTTTTTCCATTTATTTGTGTCATCTTTGATATCTTTCACCAGTGTTTTAAAGTTCTCCTTGTACAAATCTATCACCTCTTTGGTTAAGAATATGCCTAAGTAATTTATTTTATTTGTAGCTATGAAAAATGGTATTAAATTTCTGATTTGACTGCCACCTTAACTTTTTACTAATATATAGGAATGCTACTTATTTGTGTACTTTGATTTTGTAACCTGAGATTTTACTGTACTTATTTATCAATTTTCAGAGTCTTTTGGTGGAATTCTTAAGGTTTTCTATATATAAGACCATATTATTGGCAAACGGAGATAGTCTGATCTATATTTCCTGTTTGGATGCCCTATATTTCTTTCTCTTACCTGCTTGCTCTGGCTAGAACTTCCAATACTGTTGAATAGAAGTGGTGACAGTGGGTATCCTTGTCTTGTTTCTGTTCTCATGGAGAATGCATTCAGCTTTTCCCCATTTGGTATGATTGGCTGTGGGTTTGTCACATATAGCTTTTGTAATTTTGAGATATGTTCCTTCTATGCCTAGTTGGTTGCAGGTTTTATCATGAAGGGGTCTATAGTTTATCAAATAATTTTTCTGCATCTGTTGAGATGATCATATGTTCTTTGTTTTTGACCCTGTGATGAATCACATTTATTGACTTGCTCATATTGAGCCATCATTGCATCCCTGAGATGAAACCCACTTGACCATAGTAATTTTTTTGATAATTTGATTTTTTTATTTGCTAGTACTTTGTTGAAGATTTTTTTCCCCAGCATTAATATGTAGTTTTCTTTACAATTATTGCTGTTATTATTGTTGCGTGCTTTCCAGGCTTTCATTTTAGGGTGATATTGGATATGTAGAATGAATTAGGAAGGATTTCATCCATCTCAATATTATGGAACACTTTCAGTAGAATGGATAGAAGTTCTTCCCAGGTCTGGTATAATTCAGTGATGAATCAGTCTGATCTAAAGCTTTTTATTATTATTAATATTGTTGTTGTCATTGCAAAAGTGCTTGTCATTGTTTCAATTCTCTTACTCTTTATTGCTCTGTTCAAGATTTCTATTTCATTCTGATTCAGGCTTGGGCGAACATGTATTTCCAAAAAAATTCATCTATTTACAATAGATTTTCCAACTCTTGTGCATAGAGGCTTTCATAGTATTCATGGATGATATTTTTTATTTTTGTGGTATCCGTCTTAATGTCTCCTTTTTTCATTTCTGACTGAGTTTATTTGAGCCCCTTCTCTTCTATTCCCGAATAATCTATATAGGGGTCCATTACTTTTGTTTATCTTTTCAAAGAATTAAATTTTTGCTTCATTGATATTTTGTATTTTTTTTGGTTTGAATTTCATTTACTTCTGTTCTGAACTTTCTTATTTCTTTTCTTCAGCTACCTCTAGTTTTGATGTGTGCTTCTTTTCCTAGATCCTTGAGGTGTGACTGGTTGTTAAATTATGATTTTCTATGTTTTGATATAAGCATTTAATGCTATGAAACTCCCTTTTGACACTTCTTTTGCTGTATCACATACATTTTAGATGATTGATTTTCATCATAATCTTATCATTTACCCAAAGATTATTCAGCATCAGTTTGTTAAATTTCCATGACTTTGCATAGATTTAAGAATTTCTCTTTAAGTTGATGTCTAGTTTTATTCCACTGTGATCTGAAAAGGTACATATACTAATTTTGATTTTTCTACATTTGTTAAGACTTCTTTTTGGAGTAATACAGGACTTATCTTAGAAAATGTCCCATATGTTGATACAAAGAATGTACATTTTGGCATTTTAGGGTAGAAAATTCTGTAGATGTCTGTTAGTTCTATTTGTTCTAGAGCACTGTGTAAGTCTGATGTTTCTGTGTTGATCTTTTGCCTCTACTATCTGTGCAGTCTGTCAGCGAAGTGTTGAATTCCCCAGCAATTATAATTTTGCTATTTATCTATTTGCTTGGCTTTGGTAAAATTTGTTTTATGAACATGGAAGCTCCTGCATTATGTGTTATGTGTGTTATAAGTAGGATTGTTATATCTTCTTACCAAATTTCACCTTTTATCATTATATGACTATCTGTGCTTTTTTCTACCATTGTTAGTTTAAAATCAATTTTATCTGATATGAAAATAGCTATTCCTGCTAACTTTTGTTTATATTTGGAGAAATACATTTTTCCTATCCCTTTACAGTAAGGCTAGGATGATCCTTGAGAGTTAGATGGGTTTCTGAGAGATAATATAGCATATACTTGAGATGTGTTTTTTCTATCCATTCAGTCTGTATCTATCTTTTAAATGGAGAATTAAGAATGTTTAGGTTCAATTTTAGTATTAAGATGTGAGATACCATTCTATTCATTATGTTGAATGATACTTAGTTGCTTTTTTTCTCCCATGTGTTCCTGTTTTTTTTTTTTTTTATTAAGAATTATGTGTTTTAACTTTTGGATGTATTTACAAACAGTGGCAGGAACTTTAGCTTTGTCCTATGTATACAGTTCTTTAAGCATTCCCTGTGTGCTAGGTCTAGTGGTAAAAATTTCTTTAATGTTTGCTTATATGAGAAAGACTTAATTTCTCCTTCATTTGTGGAATGTCATTTGGGAGAGTTCAAAATCCTTGGCTTGCAGTTTATTCTATTTAAGACTAAAAATGAGATTCCAATCCCTTCTGACTTGAAAAGTCTTTTCTGAGTGGTCTCTTGCTAGTATGGTAAGTTTTCCTTTGATACTTTTGTCTTTTAGCTTATAGAATTTTCTCCTGCATTTTTGACTTTTTTCAGGCCCATGACTATATGTCTTGGTGATGTCCCATTTTCTCTGAATCTTCTAGATGTTTGATGACCAATTGAACATGCATATCTAAACCTCTAGCCATACTAATGATGTTTTCCTCTATTATTCTCTAAAATAAGTTTTTCATGCTTATTGTATTTTCTTCTCCCTCAATTCTTATATTAGTTCATTTTGTATAACCCCTATTTCTTACAGTGATTGCTCATTCTTTATTTGTTATTTCTTATACATTTTTTACTGACTTGGTTACTTCAAAATTCTTACATTCAAGCTCTGGAATTCTTTCTTCTGCTGGGTGTAGACTGTTGTTAAAGATTTCTGCTATTTTGAAATTCCCTGAAGAATTTTTCATTTCTTTAATTTCTATTATCCCTTTCTAATTTTGTCTATCTTTTTAGTGAATGTTTTCATTCATGTCTTATTTTCTTTCTTTCTTTTTTTTTTTTTTGAGACAGAGCCTCAAGCTATCCCCCCGGGTAGAGTGCCATGGCATCACAGCTCACAGCAACCTCCAACTCCTGGGCTCAAGCGAGTCTACTGCCTCAGCCTCCCAGGTAGGTGGGACCACAGGCACCCACCACAACGCCCGGTCATTTTTTTGGTTGCAGCCATCATTGTTGTTTGGTGGGCCTGGGCTGGGGATTCAAACCCGCCACCTTAGGTGTATGTGGCTGGCACCTTAGTAGCCACAGGCGCTGAGCCATTCTTGCTTTCTTATAAATGATGTTCTACCATCTCCTCAATTTCATTCATCTTGCTTGAAGTCCACAATCTGAATTCCATGTCTGTCATTTAAACAATTTCCTTTTGGCTACAGTTTATTACTGGAGAATTCTTATGACCCTCTGGGGATGTTGAGACACCTGATTTTTGATTGCTGGAGTTTTTATAAAGGTCTCTTCTTATGTAGAGTATCTTCTCTCGGCTCAAACATTTAACAGGTATGATAAGTGTTTTTCTCTGCTCGGTCATCTGTTGCTCAGTAAAGATATAAATGGGTTACAGGATGGCATGCACAGGTCTTATTCCAGAAGTTTGACCAGGCAGGAGAGTGATAGATGTCACTGTGAGCCACTAACACTGTCATTCTGTTGCATGTCTTTTGTGATTCTGTGGTTATCACTGTGTCACTGTGGCAGAGTTGGCCCCTTGTTCAAGGTACACACATGAGGTGTCCAAAGTTTAGACAAAAGAGAAAATTCTGAAAGCAGCCAGGAGTAAGGGCCAATTGACCTACAAAGGCAGATCCATTAGACATCAGACTTTTCAGCTAAAATTTTTCAAGCCAGAGGAGAATAGCCAGCTTTCTTTAACCTTCTTGAACAAAGCAATTTTCAGCCCAGAATTCTGTATCCTGCTAAACTAAGATTCAAAATTGAGGGAAAAATCAAATTTTTCACTTATATACAAACATAGAGGCAATTTGCCACAATAAGACCAGCTCTACAGAAAAACTTAGACCTAATCTCAACACTGACCATCACAATGGACCTCCTGCAAACTAACCACTCAAAAACTAAAGGTCGAAACTTAATTTACTGAACAGTGCAAGGTACAAAAGGATGCAACAGACTCTCACAAAACAAGATAAATAGAATGCCAACACACTTATCAATTCTCTCAATAAATGTTAATGGCTTTAATTCCCCACTGAAGAGCCACAGGCTGGCTACTTATATAAGAAAGCATAAGCCCTATGTATGCAGTTTCTAGGAAACACATTTAACCTTGAAAGACAAATCAAGACTCAGAATTAAGGGATGAAAAACAGTATTTTAGGCAAATGGAAATCAGAGGAAAGGAGGGTTTGCAATCTTATTCTCAGATACAAATGGATTTAAAACAAATAAAGTTAAGAAAGACATAGATGGTCACTTCATACTGTCCAAGGGAACAATATAATAGGAAGATATTTCAATTCCAAATATTTATGCACCCAACTTAAATGCTCTGAGATTTATAAAATATAAATTGATTGGTGTCAGTAATATGATATCCTATGACACCACGATAGCCAGGGACTTTAACACCCCTCTGACAGAACTGGGCATATCCTCTAAAAAGAAACTAAACAAAGATACAAAGAACTTATATGTGACTCTGGAACAAACATGATTAATAGACCTACATAGGACACACCATCCCAAAGTGAAGGGATATACATTCTTCTCTTTAGCCCATGGACATACTCCAAAATAGATCACATCCTAGGGTACAAATAAAACCTCAACAAAATTTAAAGAATTGAAATTATACCTTTTATATTCTCAGGCTACAAGGCAATAGAGGTGGAACTTAACTCTAGTGAAAAAGTACAACCACATACAAGGACATGAAATTTGAACAACCTTGTGCTGAATGACAATCGAGTCAAGGAAGCGATAAAGGAGGAAATTGTTAAGTTCCTCAAACATAACAACAATGAAACCACAAGTTACTAAAATGTGTAGGATACTGCAAAACCAGTCTTAAGATGGAGGTTTATTGCATTAGATAACTACATCTAAATAACATAAAGAGAGGACATCAATAAACTAAAAAGTCATCTTAAGGAAATAGAAAAAGAACAATCTAATCCTGAACCTAGGAGAAGAAAAGAAATAATCAAAATTAAATTAGAGACTAATGAAATTGAAAATAAGAGAATCATTCAGAAAATTAAAGAAACAAAATTTGGTTCTTCAAAAAAAATAAAATCAATAAATCTTTGTCCATATTAACTAGAAACAGAAAAGTAAAATGTAATAACCTCAATCAGAAATGATAAAATAGGATGAACAATGGATATCACAGAGGTACAAGACATTATCTCTGAATTTAAGAAACTCTGCATCTAGAATATTGAAAATTTGGAGGAAATAGATTAATGTTTGGATTCACACCCTCTCCCTAGACTTATCCAGGAAGAAATAGATCTCTTAGAGAGATCAATATCAAGTACTGAGACTAAAGAAAACTTCCAACAAAAAAATGTCCTAGTCCAGATGGCTTTATACCAGAATTCTATCAAATCTTTAAAGATGAGCTTATACCCATACTGTAGAAATAATTTCAAAAAATTGAGAAGGAAGGAATCTTCCCTAACACATTCTATGAAGCAAATATCACCCTGATACACAAGCCAGGAAAAGACTCAACTAAAAAGGAGAACTACAGACCAATTTCACTACTGAATATAGATGCAAAAATATTCAATAAAATCTTAGCCAATAGATTACAGATACACATTCAAAAAATTATTCATTACAATCAAGCAGACTTCATCTCAGGGATGCAAGTCTAGTTTAACATACACAAATCCATAAATCTAATTCATCATATCAATAGAAGGAAAGACAAAGACCATTTGATCCTCTCAATAGATGCAGAAAAAGCAATTGATAAAATTCAGCATTCTTTTCTAACAAGAACATTTAAGAATGTAGGCAGTAATGACACATTTCTTAAATTGATTGAAGTCATCTATGATAAATCCAGCTAATATTATACTGAACGGAGTAAAAATGAAAGCTTTTTCACTGAGAACTTCAAGCAGAAAAGGATGTCTTCTATTGCTACTGTTGTTGAACATAGTGCTGGAAGGTCCAGCCAATACAACCAGGCAAGAGAAAGATATAAAGGGCACCCAAATGGAGGTAGAGGAGGTCAAACTCTTGCTCTTTGACTCCTGGAAGTGATCAAGAAATACAGTAACATTTCAGGATATAAAATGAGTGTCCTCAAAGCCTCTATTTATGCCAACAACAGCCAAGTCAATAAGCTAATCAAGGAACCAAATCCCTTCACAGTAGCTTCAAAGAAAATGAAATACCTAGGATTATACCTAACAAAAGAGGTGAATGACCTCTACAAAGAGAATCATGAAACCCTAAGAACAGAAATTTCAGAAAACATTAACAAATGGAAGAACATGCCATGCTCGTGGCTGGGAAGAATCAACATTGATAAAACGTCTATACTTCCCAAAGCAATCTACAGATTCAATGCAATCCTCATTAAAATATCAACATTATACTTTGAAGATTTGGAAAAAATAGTTCTTTGTTTCACGTGGAACAAGAATATCATTGGTAATAAAAACAAAGCCACAGGCGTTACCCTATCAGAGCTTAGGCCAAGTCCAGAGTGATCAAAACTGCATGGTATTGGCACAAAAATAGACACATAGACATTTGGAACTGATTAGAATACCATGAAATGAAACTAACATCTTATAGCTACCTGATCTTTGATAAACCAAACAAAAGCATACACTGGGGAAAAGAATCTCTATTCAATAAGTAGTGATGGGAAAACTGGATAACCACACGCAAAAGACTGAAACTAGACCAGAACCTTTCACCACTGACAAGAATTGATTCAAGATGGAATAAAGATTTAAATCTGAGGCATGAAATGATAAAAATCCTAGAAGAAAGTATTGAGAAAACTCTTGAAGATGTTGGCCTGGGGAAAGATTTTATGAAGAAGGCTTCTACAGCAATTGCAATAGTAACAAAAATGAATGAATGGGACTTAATTAAATTGAAAAGCTTCTGCACAGCTAAGGAGACAACAACCAAAGCAAATAGACAACTTTTAGAATGGAAAAAGATACTTGCACATTATGAATCTGACAAAGGCTTGATAACTATGATCTATGGAAACCTCAAATTAATCAGAAAAAGAGCTAACAATCACATATATCACTGGTCAAGAGACATGAACTGAACCTTCTCTGAGGAAGACAGACAAATGGATAACAAACATGAAAAAATGATCATCATCTCTAATCATCAGAGAAATCTAAATCAAAACCACCCTGACATATCTCCTAACCCCAATAAGATTAGTCCACATCACAAAGTCCCAAAACTGCAGATGCTGACACTGATGTGGAGAGAGGAGAATACTTTTACACTGTTGGTGGGGCTGCAAACTAATCCAGCCTCTTTGGAAAGAAGTATGGAGAATCCTCAATGAACTTAAATTAGATCTCCCATTTGATCCTGCAATCCCACTACTAGGCATCTACTCAAAAGAAAAAAAAATCATTTTATCATAAGGACATTTGCAGCAGACTATTTACTGCACTTCAATTTACAATAGCCAAGATGTGGAAACAACCTAAATGCCCATTAACTCAAGAATGGATTAACAAATTATGGTATATGAATACCAGAGAATACTATTCAGCCATATAATAAGATGGTGACTTCACATCTTTTATATTATTCTGGATAGAGTTGAAACACATTCTTCTTAGTAAAGCATTGCAAGAATAGAAAAACAATTATCCAAGGTACTCATTGCTAATATGAAGCCAGTAGATGATTTAATGAATGCCCACATAGAAGAAATCTCATTTCAATTCAAGTTGGGGGAAGGCACAATAAGGGAGGGGAACAGGAGGAACGGTGGGGTGTTCCCACCCAACGGGCACAGTGTAGGGTGTTTGGTACATCTTTTGAGTTCAGGACAGAACAACAAGAGAGACTCTACCTAACAAAATCAAATATTTTGACCTGGTTGCCTGTACCCTCACATTAACCTGAAATTAGAAAAATAAATTAGAAATGTGTGAATTTTATAAATACCCTTTTAACATCTATATCTCTTAATTCTGTGTTTTTCTTTTTGTTGCAAATATGTGTTTGGATTTCTTATTTTCTAAATGAGTCATTATCATCTAATAGGTAGATTAAAAAATTTTCCTTTTTAAATGAAAAAAAATGGTGTTTTCAAGTCATTAAATAACTTTTCATGCAGAATAAACCTATCCTCGTTAGCAATGAAGAAACATTCAGTGACCAAGAAATTTTGGAAAATAACACTTTCATTTATGGCCAATAAAAGTGACATAAGTTAATAACCAGCTGGGCTTCTTCTAGATTCATTTCTATCCCAAGGGGAATTAGTCACCCTTCCAAACTTTTTCCTTGTTTTTATTTTTATCACAGCCTTTATTACAATATTAAGAGAGTGACATAAAGGTATATACTATTAGAAAGGAAAAAACTATTAAAATTATAATACTCAATATATACCAATAACATTTGTTATTTTGTATATTGTATCTGGTATCTCTTATAATTGCAGAAGCCAAATATGACTTGAATATTATAATCTTAATACAGTTTTTTCCTTTCTCAAACCGTGTATGCATTTTTTGGCACACTCTGCATTTTAAGTAGATGTTAGAATATTTACATCTCACAGTAAAACATGTATCCTGAGGGACAAAATTCTCTCTTTTTTCACATATATATATATCAGTGCCTTCACTAAGTGTCAAGTACATATAGCTGATGAAAAATCACTTACTAAATACAGAGCTTTTAATTTATTTTCCCTTGATTTTAGAATGGCAGTATAAGAAGAAATGTTGAATAAACTTAGGTGCCTATTTTGATGGCTGCTTCCTTAAAAGTTAAGTCTTTTTGGAGTGAGTTTAAAAGTTAACTCACTCTCTAAGGAATTAAGAATGTTGTTCTGCTGACACGGAAAAAATTGCTATGATTCTGGCTGAGCCATAATGAATTCTGTACCATCTGTTAAGGATTAAAAAGAAATAAAAAAGCAAGGGATGGTAAGTGTACTTAGATCACAGATTTAATCAATAAACATCTTCAATCTACTTTAAATCTCTGTAAATGTAAAGTTTTAACTGCTGCTTTATTTTGGCATCATAGAAAGTGAACCAACATCTCAACACTCTGTCCCAGTAAATAGTATTCAGTGTTTCCTCCCAGATTCTTATATGTAGGTGAGACTATGTGAGTCAAATAACAAAGCTAATACATTACTGAATATAAACGGTTTCATGGTTTAATGACAACTGTTGGAATGTTTTCATTGATTGGCAGTCTATATTTTGTGTATGAACAGAATGAAAAACTGCATTATTTGGATATTTCCTAGGGTTTTAATCTAATCTTTTATAGGAGGTTTTTTTTTTAAATTGGAAAGTTCAGCCACTGCAATTTAAAAATAAATTTGTTTAGAATATAATTCCAGAGTCATGTATGAATTTCACAAATTTAAATCTTTAAAATCATAAAATTTTCTTCTAACACTGCAGGCTGAATGTTTTGCAAATACCTAGTTTGCAAAGTTTACTCCCCTTCCAATATCCACAGGCTATATCCTTCTTGAAATCCTTTGGAGAAACATACACACAACAATCATGTATTCTATTCTAAGGATGAAGGTTTTCTTCTTATATTCTAGATATCTCTTTCAGACACGATGAAGGCAGTAAGTACCCCTAAATTTCAGAAGGTAACCTAAAACACAAAGTTTAATTAATTGAACCAAATCTTGTACCTTTCATTCATACTCTTTCGCTGAACACCATAACATCAGAACTATCTTCACTCTGAGTTAACAGAAATCATTCAATCATTCTTTGATTTATTCAGTAATTCCTTTTGAACACCTGTTACATGCTAAGAACAATTTGAAGAGCTAGAGATGCAGTGATAAACAAAACAAACTCCAGTCCTCACAGAGCTTATAAGACCTGTTTGAATATTCAAATTTAAATACATATATATTATTATAAAAAGAAATATATATATATAATAGAAGTGACCCATAATGGTTGCAGGGACAAAGCATAGACATCTATGGTGCTACAGACTGGAAGCAGGAAGTTGGTAACCAACCAAAATCACTTTACAAAGGAAATGAAAGACAAAGAGACATTCACTTTGAGGATTTGAATAATCTTGAGCTTTTAGTACAGTTGTTATGTGGAATGAGTTAACCTTCTTGCATATGAGGCAGTGGAGGGGGTGGTGATCTTTGGAGCAGGCTGGCATAAAGTGGATGTTGGGTCTCAGTGAATTAAATGCCCTATTGATGCCGAGCCATTTCAAATTAAGGAAAAAAGAGAAGAGAAACCTGGACATTTCCCCAGCTAAACTTGTCTATACTTCTGATATATCTTAGACTCAGATATAGCAAGTTTCTTGCCTCTTGAATAGCCTGATATCTGTTGCATTATATTTTTCTGTTATAAGGTGAGTTTAGAGGTACATATTATATGTGATTGTTCTACTATAGGTGCTCGATTCAGTTACGAATTATCTCCCATACAACTAAACATGATTTATTTTTGGACTAGGGAAAAGGTTATTAAAAGCATTTGATAACTCAGTACAAAAACAAGTTGTAATGTGACAGGCCTGCCACAATCTGGTGAAGAGGGTACAGCAAAGAAATCTATCAACAGCCTATTGAGAGGGGGTGAGGGGCTGACAGATCTGTTTCTACTACCTGACTTCCAATGACTTTGTCCTTTGTCTTAAAACACATCTACTTATGTGGGAATTGCAAAATAACACATTATGAATTTGGCATCTCTAGCTTTTTCATCACTGATGTATTATAACTATTTTGGCAGTCTGCTAGACTGGGTCCATAGCAGTTATTTAAACTATCTTTAATGTAAATCTCCTGATTTTAGATATTAGCTTGAATCTCAAGCTTAGCAAATCATGTACTTTTTTGCCAATATATTATTGAAGTCCAAGTACAGTTGGGCATTATTTTATGTAAGACTTGGTATCAGACATGCTAGGAATCAGGGTATATGCCATAAACAAAATTTGGAATCATCAGAACGTGAAAGAATACCATAGAATAGAATATATTATTTTCCTAACCCAAATCTAATGAACACACAGTGAGTGAACATCATCACTCTTAAAAGATCAGATGTCACAGATGACACATATGTAGATCAAACACATTTCAACCTTGAAGTTTCCTATGATGTAATGAAGGGAATTAGACATGAACACACAAAAAGTTAAATTACTCTTTAGTGGTATTTATTGGCATTACAGACTAATACCTGATTGTTTATGGAATAAATTAAACTATCTGCTTCTTTATGAGAGGAGCTCAACAGTGTCACGACAGTTCTATTGAACTTTCTCACAGGTCCAGGCTGATAAAGTTTCCAAAGGAAAGCATTGCTAATTCTAACAGAATGTAATTTTTGTGATTCTCTCCAAACACCAAGCACAGATAGAAAATGACTGATTTTTCACTACCAACAGCTGCTGAAGTTTTTGCTGTAGTCCCTGGTTGGGCATGTCCTCCCAATAGCAATTATATTATGTCTTTTTTTTTCTCTCTCTCTGCAGCAGGAGCTGCAGCATGTGGCAAAATTTGGAATTGTTCATAGATCTCATCCCATTTGCTGGCAAAGCAAATCTGCTTTCCCCCTTTTTTGAGTCAACTTACTTATTAGGGACTGCTGAGGAGCAGTTAAAGATGCAGTGGTCCTCTTAAAAATGTCTGCGGAGCACTCACTGGGGACCTGAGACTACCTCCTAAAATACTATCTGTAAACTGCCTTCCATATGGAGAAAGGAGAAGTGGAAGAGAAGAGGAGGTCAGCAGCAACGTGTTAGACAGAAGGTGTTGGACTCCCCCCTTTTTTCCTAGGTGAGCTCTGATTCAGAAGAATATGCCCTAAATATATTTTCTTTGAGTTAAAGAGATTATAATGAAAATCCATAAGAATTATAGACTTACTAATAAATTATATTTCTCTGTATTTCTTTGTATGTTTTGGTACTCTTCACATTTTCATAGTAGTTACATTAGTTATATTACAGGCATCAAAAGATTCTTTTCAGCTGTAACAATGATAGATTTAATGCTGCTCTTAAGAGTTACTGAATTTCTGCCTTTAGCTTTACAGTCTGTCCAGAGTTAACATTTTTTTTTAAAAATCATTAAATATCTCACCAGGAGGATATCTCTGAGAAATTGGCTAAACTCACAAAAGCCAAAATATACAAACCCATCCACTCATATTTTCTTCATTCATTTATTGAACAGATATTTTGTGTGTGAATTTACTGTATTTCAGATGCCTATGTCAGGCACTAAAGATAGTAAATATAAATGATCCAGCCTTTACAGAACTTAAGTGTTTGAAAGAGATTTTCAGATGGTTATATTAAATAAGAGGCACCATATTTCAACAGTGAGGTGATGGCAAAGCACAGAGAGGAATAGAAATATTGAGCATGGAGATTCGCTGTAGATTAAAAGCTAGGTTGAACTGCATTTTTAATGTTGTACAGTTTGGTTCATATTTGCCATATCTAAACTCAGGCTGACTACCAATATAAACCAATGTCAATGAGATTTTTTGGCCTTCAGAAAATGTGTCCTTTCCCAGAGTAGAGTTTATTCATAACAAAGTATACTTCCATAGCAGATAGTGGACAAACAATTTTACAAAAATAATAGGTAAGTATTGAGCAGATTATTAAAGCTATCAGGAAAAAGTTCTCCCCAATACAAACACATTTCAAATGATGAGGCTGAAATTTTCTGACGGACAGTACAAATATGACATGATGGATTATGTATTATCACAGATAGTTTGTTTACTTGGTTCCCAGTTCTGATTCAACTTTCTAATAATGTGAAAAAGTAAATAAAGCATTTACCTGAGTATCTTTTTATGAATGAGGATTTGTAGTCTAAGAAAGAAGATTTGGAAAGTACATAGCAGTGACTGTGACCCAGGAGTATAATGAAAAGATGTTCCAAGTTAATATCTGTGTGGCAATCTCAAAAGTAATATATCCAATTTATAACAGAGTGTTTTGTGGAAGAAAAACATTTTTTCAAAGTTTAGATGCAATAAATTACATTTTTAATATGCCAGAATATCTTTATATTGTGAAGAAAGTAAATGCTTTTTCTATAATAAACAGTCACACACACACAATAAAGGGAATATAATTAGAAATCCTGGGAGGGGGGGAAAAACCATAAAAGCAATTTCAGGTCTAAGCATAAGCAAAGTAATATATGACATACTTTTTATTTAAGAAACATTTATTAAACTTTGATTATGTAGTTATAATTCTAGGTAGGTGAATGTATTGATAAAGAAAATAGACAAGATTCCCACCCTGTCAGGCTTTATATTTTAGAAGTAAAATAAATGCATTAAAAATATAAAATAAATGCAAAAAATAAAAGTGGAATAGTAATAAACACTATGAAGATACAATAATAAAAGGATAATGGGATAAAGAGTTTCCAGAAGAATGGGTGGGACCTCGGATGGGGTGGTCAGGAAGTCTTTCCTGGGGAGACTGAACAATATTCTTTCTAGAAAAAGAATAATACAGGAGGATGGGAAAGAGAAAGTCAAAGTGCTATATCAGTACTGTGACTCTCATCTTGTTGAAAATAGAAAAAGCTATCAGTGCAGTTGGAATCTAGGGGAGAAGGGGAGAAGTGTTTGAGGTTTGATCACAAAGAAAAACAAGTTGAGATTAGGGAGCACATGTCAGGTAGGGGCAAGAAGTCTCTTTCGAGATGAGTGTCAAGCAATTGGAAGGTAATGTGTCCAGGAGTAATCTAACATGATACATAAATTAAAATCATCACGCTCTTTCCCATATGTCTAGTAGACTTGGGCAAGAGAGGAGGAACAAGACCAGTTAGGAGTCTACTTCAGTAGACTGTATTTTGTATTAGGATGGCAAAGTATAAGTGAAAAACAGTGGCCATATTAAAGATATATTTTTGAGGCAATGCTTCAGGAATTGCTACTGAATTATATGTGAGAAACAAGGAAACTATTAAACAAAAAGAGAGAGAAAAATCAAGTATTAGAACAAAGAAAGAAGCCATTCGATCAGAATATCAAAACGTATTTGCTTTGAGTGTAAAGTATTATCTTCTCTTTAGACCTAAGAATACAATAAATATTTAAAGAATACATGTAAGTTTTATATATCCTGGCAAAGTATAAGCAATAGGAAAGCTGATAGGACCTAAAGTATGAAGAGGAGAAGTGAAAGGATGTACAGGAGATTGATACACTCGTTCTACATAGTGCCTACCACGCTGAATAGAGCTCATGGGTTACAATCGCCCTAAGTTTTATTTTGTTATCTAATTCCCTAGAGGGACTAAACATCTATTTGTCCCACACACTTCTGGTTTATGCTTGATTTCCTACCATTAATCCTTAGTAGAGCTGAATTTACTCTCAGAAATGTACTTCTTTGCACTATAAATTAACTAGCCAGCCATTCTCATGTACCACAAAGTCTAGTGAATACCTTGAGGCACAGAATGGATTTTTGTGTCAGAAACTAGTTTGTTCTGATCCATATAAAAATAAAAACTTCAGTCTTTATTCATAATATGATCTTCTTCTCCCCCACATAAAGTCTGTGGCAGAAAAGAAGCCTATAGCAATGAAAGATAAGGCAAGGTACAAATCCCTTTTTCTTTATTACTTACCTTCTACATAGCTGTAGTTCCTTTAATGGATACAGTCTTCCTTTTCAAAGAAAGACAGCCTATGTTTGCAGCTGTGCCATTTTTTTTTCCAGTTTAATCCCTTCCTATAGAAATTTGAGAATCCAAAGACTAATTCTTTTGCTTTGCATTGACTTTTAATTTCGGTACAACCTGACAGTGTTTTGGCCAATATAATTTTCATTAAAATGTTGTGGGTCTCCTGAGAATCTTAAAGGAATTCACTATATTAGCAAGAGCCACACCTACAAATCATTTTGCATTAAACCCTACCTCACTTTGGGATTCTTCTGAGCGTGCTTATGAACAACATGTAAGCTTATTAGAATCCCTATTGTATTATTGAATTATTCTCAGAGGCCCTACCTTTTCTCTATCTGAAATCTAAGAGAAAATTCTACAGTCACACACTCAGCTTGAAATTTGGATCTTTTTTTCCAAGAAGTATCCTGGAATTGATCTTTGCTTGAAATCAATTCTTGATTTTAGGATTGTTTACAAACAGGATAGGCTGGAAATCATCTCAGCTCCTATTAGTTTAGCAGCCATTTCTTTAATTTATTTCTTTCCTTTTACATTTTAGTATAAGAAGTAGGAAGACAGAAGAAAGTATGTTCAAAACATTGCCTAGAAATCTACTCAGCTTGATTATGGAGTCTATTGGTACATTTTTCATTTTCCACATTACCACAGATGACAGTGGTGCTGTGCTTTGTGCCACTGTCATAGATTCCCTATCTTCCAAGTTCTTTTTTTTTTTTT
>NW_003852419.1:14871239-14881444 GCF_000181295.1 Otolemur garnettii
AGCTGGGACTACAAGTGCCCGCCACAACGCCCGGCTATTTTTTTGGTTGCAGCCATCATTGTTGTTTGGCGGGCCCAGGCTGGATTCAAACCTGCCACCTTAGGTGTATGTGGCTGGTGCCTTAGCCACTTGAGCCACAGGCGCCGAGCTACTTCCAAGTTCTAAAAACATATTTTTTATTCTTCAAGTTCCATAATATTTCTATAATACTAACAGACTTTTTTCAAAGCACTTTAGTTTTTTGCAAATACTATCCTCAAAGTGATTTCAACTTTTGCTCACTCATATTTTACAAAGTTGCTCTCACATTGTTAAATATTTATTTGGCAGCATTCCTATTTCCAGGTGCAAAAGTTTTATTAGTTGTTTGTTGCTGTGTTACAAACTACCTGAAAAACTTAGCAGCTTAGAGCAAGAGATATTCATTACCTTACAGTGTTTCCCATAGCCAGGAATTTAAGATCATTTGAGCTGGATCTTTATGAATTAAGGATCTCATGTGAATTTGTGTCAAAATGTCAAGTAGGGTTTTAGCCACCAAAATGACCGACTGAGACCAGAAAATCACTTTCAAAAAGGCTCAATCACAACTGGCAAGTTGTTACTGGCTGTTGAAAAAGGCTGCAATTCTTCATTTTAGGATTCTTTCTATAAAGCTCATAAGTGCTCTTCTGACATAGATGCTGCCTTTCTTCAGAACAAATGCTCCAGGAGAGATTACGGCAGAAGCAATGATACCTTTTATGACCTAACATCACAATTCACATCTTGTCTTTCCATCATATCCTGGTGGTTACTTCAGCCAAGACTACTTAATGTGGCGAGGGGCGGGGGCTACACAAGGATGTAAATATCAGGGTACAGGAATCACTGGGGGCCATCTTAGAGTCTGCCCTCCACCAACATGGGAGAGAAACAGTATATTTCTTACTTAACTCAATGTTAATAAGCTACCTCTAAGCTCCCTGAAACTGGCAAATACTTAGGCCTTTCTGACTCCTTCTGTCATGCCAAAAGATACTTTCCTGGGTTAAAGAGTCAATGGCCACCCACCCTTCAATCACAAAGGATTTTTAATTATTTTATGTACATTGGGGTGTATCTCTAGACTGCAAAATCATCAACTCCTGTGCAGTGCTAAGATATCTAGCTCTACCTTCAGCATTCGAAAAGGAAATAAGATAAATCCTCTATAGCTTTTTCCCATCTCTGGCCCACATTTTTGCTCTGATCAGGCCATGTAGGTCAAACCCAACCCAGCCTTCTCTCCTCAGGATACATGTCAAGAGCTAACCAACCCAACTGCGTTTCTTTTGTTCTCTCAGGTAGGATTAAGATGCCAGTTTTTGGCTTTCCGTAATTACAGAAGAAAAATATCAACCTTTCTGGCAGTCCTGATGAAGATTCTCTCTTTCTCTTATTAACTGGGAAAAACGAAAAAGCTCCTCTTTGGCAGAATGTTCCTTTTAGTGGAGAATCTGATTCCAGGATCGGGATGCCTGCCCCCAAACAACACTTTACTTCCAACACTTATTTTCCATGTCTTTTTTCAAGCATTATTTACGTTTTACCTGTTATAGGTATGTCCCAATGATTTATTACAAACTAATATAAAATCTTTCCATTCTAAATTAAGATATTCTCTTTAAAATGTAAAATATCTCATTTAAATATTTCTTCCTTTTGGTATTTTCACATTTGTTGCTTCTGACTCTTCCCACATAACACTTTCCCCCCTATTTTTAAAGACATATTCATTTTAAATCTGTTAATTAGTGTTTTTCAAGTTGCAAGAGCTAGAGAAATAACCCAGGTAAATTCATGTCACATAAAAATATACAAGAATATTAAAAAGTCATGCCAAGTTGGTCAAACTGCTTCTCACAGGCATTATAAAGTCCTGGATTAATGATTGCTTTTCTCCTTTCCATGATATAGCAGCAAGTCTCCTTATCCAAGTACAGATCTATCTGGAGACCTGGCTATCATGTCATCCAATAATATATGGATATTATAAGCTCTTACATTAGGCTTAAGATGCTTCTCTTCTCTTTTCACTCTCTCTCCATCCTTTTCCTTCTTCTATTGTGATTTATTCTTTATTTATTGCTATAGATTCTTCTTTCTGCTTCTGTGTGTTTCTATATGTGTATGTTCTTGTAAATTCATACACAAATTTTGCAAACAGATGACTCTTATTGGTAGTTCTCTACTCAGGCTACCTAGTCTGGGCTTCTGATTGTACTAACACAGAGGTCAGATGATTCACTTTAGCTAGCAGAACAACCTGCGTTCAGAGAAGTTACATGTGCCTCAGACATGACTCATCCCCTGTGGCCACTTTCTGCAGTAGAGGAGTTGGGCCTAACAGGTTCATGCAACAGAGGTCTCCATCTTTGCTTGCACGCTCGCCAAAACTGCAATGTTTTAAATATGACTCAGTTAACACACTGAAGTAAATTTGATGTTATAGGCCTAAAATAGACCTATAAAATTATAAATTGGCACAAAGTTTTGATGTAAAGCTGGAGTTGAAAGTCACTGAATTAAAACCCTATTGGCTTTTTCCAAGTACATTATAGAATTGAATTGAACCATTTTGTCTCACAAGAAATATCAACTACTTGACCCATTTGTCTTCATGAAGTTTTATGGTTTGGGGGAATTAAATGCAGCTTTATTAATGTAGCTATGTATAGAATTTATCTTTATATGTTTTTATTTTAAGAAATCATTGAATTTTAATAAAATATAATGGAAGACAAATCATATGCCCCCCCAAATAAAAGTTAATTCAGTAAAATTATAACATAATTACTTGTAAGACTTTTCCCCATCTCCTTGGATATACACAAAAAGAGCTAAAAAATCACATGCTTACTAGTATTTTACACAAAATAAATATCTAGGAAAGTTTATATTTTGTTTAAAACAGCTATGAAAACCTTAATTACCATTTTCGTCAATGACTGAGTATACCTAACAAAAAATTGAAAGATGAATAGAACCATACTATTTCATAAATAAGAAAAGTACAATAACCACTATCCATGAATTAAAAAGAGTTACTAAAAAATACATTATATCTGCATACTCATAATCAAATAGTTCCATTTAGTTTCTGGCAACATAATGTTATTAAGTAAAATATAGTTTTCTGTTTATTTATACAGAGGGTGGTCACATCTTTTATTATCAAAACTAAAAAAAAATATTAATTCTGCTGTGAAATGACCAGAACTGTCAGATTTTGGAATCTCTGGGGGTAGTATTTCATTACAAAAAAAAATATAAATTGCTTACAAGAATTCAAAATAGTCTAAGTCTTTAGAAATTATGTGTGTGTGGACATTTTTGTAGCTAAATGATCTTAATGTGTTTTTCTAAAACTTTCACAGTCAGAAATTCTGCTTCAGACAATTCTATCTGCTATGGAAACCCAATCCTTCCATTTATAAAAACTAGAAAGGATAAACAATTTTAATAAAATTAAATAAAGTCTTTCTTAGCAGGTATGAAATACAAGGTACAGAGACATGATGCTGGAGGAGGAAAAGTGGAACCCCTAAAGGCTCTCTTCCTCTTAGCAAGGATAAAATAAGAAATACATTGGACTTCATAGGAACTTAAGTTCCAATCTGAATTGTCTTGATTCCTGAAAAGTAAGCAAAGTAAATCCTCTTGGACAAAGGTAGCAACACACTAGGACTCAAATAATTATATTGTTAACTTTTCATGTACAATCTAGAATTTAATTTTTAAATACAACAGACTTTTTGGGAGACAAAAATTGATAGAAATCAAAGGGAAAATGACAATACAAAAAAACCTCAGGAGCTATAGATAAGATTTATTAGACCTAGATATTAAAATAATTATGGCCAGTATCTATAAAGAGTTAAAAGAAAATATTTTGGTTAGAGATTTAAAAACTGCAGAGTGTTCCCAAAGTTGCCCCTAAAATCATCACACATCAGGAAATATGGGAAATTGTAGCTAAATGTGGCAACTTTAGGGGCAATTTTTGAGACCCAGTTACAAAGGAAAGAGGAATTGACTTCATAGGACATCTGCAAAATGGTGGAAGAGGAAGCTCTAAGTTCCCGTTCCACCATAACACAGAAACATCAAAAAATAGGAAAGTAAATCAGGGACTGGCTGAATCAACCTCATAGAACTAATGTAACAGAAGCTCTGTAAAACAGTCAGAGGCTTACAGTTTACAGTATCTAAGTGACTGTCTAATGCAGAAGAAGCCACCTTCATAAAGCAGGGATTTTATGTTGTTTATACTTGCCCTGGCCCTGACTCACCCTGCACAGGCTGGCCTTTCCGGGAGGCAACAACCCAATCTCCTTTTCCTGTGAAGTAGATTTTGTTTGGGGTGTTTTAACCCATGTGGGCTACCTGAGAGACAAAGGAAAAAGGGGGAAAGCTAAAATAATGATTTGTTGAAGGTTGAAAGTTTTAATAAACAAATTCTTGAATCTCTTTCACCTCTCTGTGTAGATGGGCAATAGCTGTTCTCCAGTTGTTGCAAGAATGATGTGGGGTTTTCTGGACTGAGGAATGAGAAGACCAAGCTGAGACTGGGTGTAGTGTACTGAAAACAAGACAATTAGATAAATGTGCCTACTGGATGCTCAGTTCTCAGCCCTGTTCTTCCATTTTGCTGCAAAAATATTAGCAACTAATCAAAATAAAATTTTCTTATTTAAAGAAAATGATTGGCTCAAGTTAGAAGATCGAGGTATTGGAGCCCCATAAATCTAAAACATTAGTAAACAACCAAAACATAGCAGACTTCTGAGGACACATCAAGATAAATGAATAAAATAGAAAAAAAAAAGTAAAAGCAGGGTGGTACCTCAAAGGAGTAGGGCGCCAGCCCCATATGCCAGAGGTGGTGGGTTCAAATCCAGCCCCAGCCAAAAAAACAGAAATAAAAAATTGGGGGAGGGGGGCGGCTACAGTTCCAGAAGGCTTATCTGGTTAAAAAAAAAAAAGCAACTTTGTCAAAATAGAATATGTTCAGAAAGAAAACTTAGAAAAAAATAAATTAATTTTCAAACTAAAAATTTAACCCTCTATTTTATACATATAGCAAAGAAGAAAATTTATTGCAAGAACAAACTTAGAACTTATAATACAATGGAAAAAAAGTATCTGAAAAATACTTTTAAATATAATGGCATAATAAAATAATAGCAATAGCATGGTAAAGAAAGATTTTCTTTTTTTAAAACAAATAAGAGAAAAAACATATTTCTATGCTTATGCGACTGACTTATTTAAGAGGGAGAATTTGACTATGTAAAAAAGAAAGAAAAAATTTTTTAAATGTTCTTAATTTAGCAACCTGAGTTTCTAGAGTCAAACATAAAAAATTATTGCCCAGACTAATGTCACATAGTTTTTCCCCTGTTTTCTCTAGTAGTTTTACCACTTCAGGTCTTCCATGTAAGTCTTTATTTTGAGTTTATTTTTGTACATGGCATAAGATAAGAGTTTATAAAAATAAAAAAGTTTTTATCTTTCCCTAGCATGTTCATTTTCCTAATATTGGTTTTTCAATTTTCTTAATACTATATATCAAAAAGTGTCTCCTTTCCCCATTGCAAATTCTTAGAATCTTCAAAAAAAAAAAAACAGCTGACTATAAACTATGAATGTGTGAGCTCATTTGGGGTTCTCTAATGCATTCCATCAGTCAAGGTATCTGTTTTTATGCCAGATACTATTAATTACTGTAGTTTTAGAATACACAGATGTTCCTTGACTTATGATGGGCTTGCGTCCCAACAAACCCACAGCAAACAAAAAAATATCACAAGTCAAAAAGGCATCTGAGATCCCAATAATCTCATTGATTATTGCAGATCAAAAAATTGGAAGTCAAACACTTCTAAAAACTGGAAGTCAAATTCAAACTGAGGAGTCACATACTCCTGTGTTTATGTTGAAATTATGTCCTGATAAATTCTGTTGGAAAATCAAACTATTATATGTTGAGAAATCATTTGAAATCATGTCCTTTGTAGTTTGAAGCCTCCAAATTTGTCCTTTTGCTTAAGATTGCTTTGGCTATTGGGAGCTTTTGGCAGTCCCATGGGAATTCTAGAATTGTTATCCCTATTTCTGTGAATAATATTCAAATTTTGATAGGGTTTGCATTAAATCTGTAGTCACTTTGAATAGCATGGACATTTTAATACTATTAATTCTTTTGATCCAAGAATACAAAATATCTTTTCATTTATTCGTATTTTTTTTCAATTTCATTTATCAAAATTTTATAATTTCCAGGAAACTGATATTTCACTTCCTTAGATAAATTTATTCCTAAGAATTTTGCTTTTGGAGTGATTGTAATTATGCTGTTTCCTTGATTTCATCTCTAGATAGTTTGCTGTTCGTGTATATAAATACTACTGATTTTTGTGGGTTGACTTTGTATCCTTCAACTTTACTGACTTAATTTGTTTTAACAGATGTTTTTCATGGAATCTTTGGGATTTTCTCTATATGAGATCATGTTGTCAACAAATAGTGACAATTTCACTTCCTCTTTTCTTATTTAGATGCTTTTTATTTATTTATCTTGTCTAATTACTCAGCTACTATAGTACTTCTAGTAGTATATGGAAAAGAAGTGCTGAGAGTGGCCAAAATTCAGGCAAAAACCCAAAAGTAGACAAATAGGATTACATTAAACTAAAAAGGTTCTATACAGCAAAGGAAATAATCAATAGCATTAAAAGATGACCTATAGAATGGCAGAGAATATCTGCAGGTCATATATCTGGTAATGTGTTAATGTTTAAAAATATGTAAGAAACTTTAACTCAATAGCAAGAAAACAAATAATCTGACTAAAAATTGGGCAAAGAATCTAAATAGGCATTTTTCAAAATAAGACATGCTAATGACCAACAGATCAACAGATGCATTAACAAATGCTAAGTATCACTAACCTCAGGGAATATAAATTAAAACCACAATGAGATATTACCTCATACATATCAGAGTAGCTATTATAAGAAAGATGAAAGATAACAAGTGTTGAGAAAGATGTGTCAAAATGGGAACCTGTGTATACCTATACAGTTGGTGGGAATGTAAATTAATACAGCCATTATGGATAATAATATGGAATTTCATCAACATATAAAAAAGCTAACAATAGAAATATAGATCATCCAGAAATCCCATTTCTGGATATATATCCAAAGAATTTGAAATTGGTATAACAAACAGATATCTTCACTTCCATGTTTGTTGCAGCATTGTTCACAATGGCAAAGTTGTGGAATTAACCTAGGTGTCCATAAACAGATGGAATGAATAAAGGAAATGTGTTACATATACAAAATCGAATACAATCTTGCCTTAAAAGAGAGGAAGATTATGTCATTAGCAATAGCATGGATGAATCTGGAGGTCATTATGCTAAGTAAAATGTGCCAGGCACACCTAGAAAAAATACATGTTCTCATTTATCTGTAGATGCTAAAAAAAAAAAAAAAAAATTGAAAAGAAAAGAAAAAAGAATTAAACACAGAGAAGTGGAGAACAGAGGTTAGAACTTTATGTAATTAATATGTGTATTAGTTTGATTAAATCATCCCACATTATATGCATATATCATAGCATCACTTTATGCCTCATAAATATATATAATTTTTAACTTCCCAATACATAGTAATTTTTTTAAGAAAAAGATGTTTTTGAATAGTGTAGAGAAAATTGGATCCAGTACACAAGTAAAGGGATATGTTTTAGACCAGAGCATGAGTGAATTATATCTGTGGGATCAGGCAGGAAGATTCTGTGGTTGCAACAGATACCAGCAGGCAGGTGGACATAGTGGGCAAGCTAATCTGGGATCTTGGTTGTTATGAACATCAGCAGAAAGTGAGACGAGACAATGTATTGGGGATGTGAGAAGAAAGGAGTATGTAAACTAAGCTTTTAAGAGAGTGAAGTAATAAATAGACTATAGAAAGAAAGTGTGATTCCTTGTTCAATTGAAATTCATGGCCATGAATTTAAAGTGAGACCAGTTAACTTGATTGTTTGTCTAAGTTTTGTTCAGCTGCATGAGTATTTCCAAAATTCTAAAAAAAAATTCTTTCCATCTTAAGATTATATATCTTTCCAAATTTTCAGTTAAAAGTCAGGATAAAGATATAGAAATATGATCCTGGGGGAGGGGCAAGATGGCCAACAGGTACCAGCCTCTAACAGAAGCTCCCATCCAGAAGGAAGGATAAAGTCCAGAAAATACTCAACAAAGTTGAACACTAGAGCCCAGCCAAGAGAGAAGAGTGATATCTGCAGGACACCTCTGTTGAGGCAAGTTGTGACTCCTAGAAAACAATCTACAGGTACATAATACATCCCAAAGGAAGGGTGTCCATCCCCTCTCCCCCAAAAGTTGTGTTTTTCTCCTTGTTTTCTCTTCGTCTGCTCCTGTAAGTTTCCTACAGGTGAGGGGTGAACTAAGGACTTATTGTCTCACCCCACGTGTGAGAACTACAGAAAGTGGGGTCTACTCCCCTAGAGGGACCCTGCTGAGACTCTGAACACCCTCTCACCAGGCAGAAAAATTGAACTAACTGTTTCACTGCCATTTTGAATTCCCAATCCACCCTTCCCTCCCCCCTTGCCTGCAGAGGCAGTAAGAAGAAGCCCAAGAGCAGCATCCCCCCACCCCTGTGAGACCAAGCACCCTTCCTGGCCCTGCAGCCAGAGAACTGCTTGAGCTGTGTGTTCCCTACATGGCTGCTGGCACTCAGCTGCCAATCCCAGGCACCCAAGCGGGGTGCCCCAAGGACTGATTGAGCTGCATGTTCCTGGCACCCCAGGCGCATCGGCCTGAGAAGTGCAAGAGGATGGTCAGTTGAGAGGGAACCACACTGGAGTGGCAGTACCCCGAGGTGAAGAGCAGCAGCTGCAGCAGCTAGAACAATAAGGCCCACACCCCTGAGGCTTTTTCAGACACCCTATCTCTCCAGGTAACCAGAGGAAGCCAGTATCCTCTTCAGTGGCAGCCATTGGCTGAATGGTTTTGGGACGATCTCCAAGGGTACAAATTCAGCATGGACCAAAATCAGCAGAAAAACTCTGGTAACCTGAATAACCAGAGTAGATCAACTCCCCCAAGGAAGGAGGGGGCAGATGCAATTGAAGATCCCATCCATAAGCAGATGGCTGAAATGACAGAAATTGAGTTCAGAATCTGGATAGCAAATAAAATTAACAGGATGGAGGAAAGGAGGGAATTAGAATTTCAAACTATTCAAAAGCTGTCTCAAGAATTCAATGATTTCAAAGATAAAATGACCAAAGATTTTGAAGCACTGAGTCAAGAAGTTGCAGCCCTCAAAGATCTGAAAAATATAGTAGAATCCTTCTGTAACAGAATGGAGCAGGCAGAAGAAAGGATCTCTGACATTGAAGACAAAGCTTCTGAAGGTACCCAAGCACTCAAGGATGAAGAGAAATGGACAGCAAAAATGGATCACTCTCTCAGAGAGCTCTGGGATAATTCAAAAAAAACTAATATTCGTCTTATAGGAATCCCCAAAGGTGATGAAGTTGCTTCACAAAGCACAGAGGCTCTTCTTCATGAAATTATGAGAGAATTTTCCAGACATGACGAGAGATTCTGAAATTCAGATAGCAGACAATTTCAGAACCCCAGGACAACTCAATTTGAACAAGACATCCCCCAGGCACATCATAATTAACTTCACTAAAGTTAATATGAAAGAGAAAATTCTAAAAGCAGCTAGATGTAAGAAAACCATAACCTACAAGGGGAAGAATATTAGAATGACTGCAGTTTCTATGCTGAAAACTTTCAGGCTAAGAGAGGGTGGTCATAGACTTTTAATCTCCTAAAACAACATAACTTTCAACCCAGGATCCTGTATCCAGCTAAACTGAGTTTCATTTATGATGGAGACATTAAATACTTTAATGACATTCACACGTTGAAGAAATTTGCCATAACTAAACCAGCTCTCCAGAATATTCTCAGACCTATCCTCCATAATGACCAGCACAATCCTCAACCACATAAGTAAACTCACACAGAAACTTTTGATCAAATTCCAACTTCTACAGTGGTGAAAGGATTAAAGACATCCACTGGACTTTTGAAAAACTTGATACCCATTATTACACCAGGCTTATCAATA
>NW_003852419.1:14881647-14934488 GCF_000181295.1 Otolemur garnettii
ATGAGATTTCAATCATCAATATTTATGCACCCAACCAGAATGCACCTCAATTTATAAGTGATACTCTAATAGACATGAGCAACTTGATTTCTCCCAGCTCCATCATCCTTTGGCAGTGTTGGATAGATTCTCCAAAAAGAAGCTTAACAAAGAAATTTTAGATTTAAACTTAACCATCCAGCATTTGGATTTAATGGATATCTACAGAACATTTCATTCTAACAAAACTGAATACACATTTTTCTCATCGGCCTACGAAACATACTCCAAAATCAACCACATTTTAGGTCACCAATCTAACCTCAGCAAATTTAAAAGAATAGAAATTATTCCTTGCATCTTCTCAGATCATCATGGAATAAAAGTTGAACTCAGTAACAACAGGAATCCACAGAGTCATATAAAAACATGGAAGCTAAATAACCTTATGCTGAATGATAGGTGGGTCAGAGACAGATCATGAAGGAAATTACCAAATTTTTGGAACAAAATGATAATGAAGATGTGAGTTACCAGAACCTCTGGAATACTGCAAAGGCAGTTCTAAGGGAAATTTATAGCACTGCAAGCCTTCCTGCAAGAGAACAGAAAGAGGAAGTTAACAACTTAATGGGACATCTCAAGCAGCTGGAAAGGAAGAACACTCCAATCCCAAATCCAGCAGAAGAAAAGAAATAACCAACATTAGAGCAGAATTAAATGAAATTGAAAACAAAAGGATTATGCAATAGATCAATAAATCAAAAAGTTGGTTTTTGAAAAGGTCAATAAAATAGATAAAACTTTGGCCAACCTAACCAAGAGAAAAAGAGTAAAATCTCTACTTTCGTCAATCAGAAATGGTAAAGACAAAATAACAACAGACCCCTCAGAAGTTCAAAAAATCCTTAATGAATATTACAAGAAACTTAATTCTCAGAAATATGAAAATCTGAAGGAAATCGACCAATACTTCGAAGCATGCTACCTTCCAAACTTAGCCAGAATCAAGTGGAAATGTTGAACGAGCCTATATCAAGTTATGAAATAGTATCAACTATACAAAATCTCCCTAAAAAGAAAATCCCAGGACCAGATGACTTCATGTCAGAATTCTACCAAACCTTTAAAGAGAAACTACAACCTATACTACTTAACCTTTTCCAAAATATAGAAAAAAATGGAATACTGCCCAACACATTCTATGAAGCAAACGTCACCTTCATCCCCAAACCAGGGAAAGACCCAACAAGCAAAGAAAATTATAGACCAATATCACTAATGAATATTGATGCAAAAATATTCAGCAAGATCCTAACAAACAGAATCCAGCAACACTTCAAAGAAATTATACACCACAACCAAGTGGGTTTTATTCCAGGATCTCAAGGCTGGTTCAACATACATAAATCTATAAACGTAATTCATCACATAAACAAATTAAAAAACAAAGACCGTACGATCCTCTCAATTGATGCAGAAAAGCATTTGATAATATCCAGTATCCTTTCATGATCAGAACACTTAAGAAAATTGGCATAGAAAGGACATATCTCAAATTGATAGAGGCCATCTACAGCAAACCCACAGCCAATATCGTACTGAATGGAGTTAAATTGAAATCATTTCCACTCAGATCAGGAACCAGGCAAGGTTTCCCATTGTAAACATTGCTCTGGGGATGAACATGCTTATACCCCTGACTCAAGCCACATAACAAAAACATTTGTCCATGATTAACATTTTGAAGTTATTTTTAAGAGGAACAAAAAGTAGGCTGTGAGGGAAATATCAGGCTAAGGAATTTTGATTTTACTCAAGACAATATACTAAAAAGAATGTTGGGAGGAAATTATATAATCAGATTTGTGCAAAGGTGATTCTAAAAGCAGTGTAGACCACAGTTTGGAGGGCATAAAATTGAGGCATGGAAATGAGCCAGAGAATTGAAGAATTTCAGGAGAAATACAACAGGGCCCCAGGCTGTCTCTCCTTTCAAGCTATGTATATCTGCTTTCCTCCCTTATCCTTCCTCTCGGCCTATTTATCATTCCATCTCTCCCAAACCTTATTTTCTTCTCTATGATCAATAATAAAAGTGAAGTAGGTATATGCTACTCTGTAAAAATACACAGCATGCATACATATTTGAAGACAGAACCATTTATGGTCTCAATTAAAAGGAAATAAAATTATAATATGGAAAAATAACTGTTTCTTACAATGTAGATACTCATATTATTCTATGTAGTGGCCTTTAATACATAATATTGTCTAATACAGAGAGTGCTAAACGATTTATACACATTTTAAGAAAAGAAAATTCTGTATTAAAATTGTATTATTCTGTAATGCTTATTATCTTGTATATTGTATCATGTATCTCTTATAATTCCAGAAGCCAAATATGACTTGAGTATTTTAATAGTCTTTTCCTTGCTCAAAATTTGTATACATTTTTTGGCACCCTCTATATATTCTAGAGAATATATTCTAGCCCTAAACTGGGGGGTTTGGGAAAAAATATTAAAGAGATACCTGATGCTATCTGCCAATCTTAATATCCTTAATGGGATCTAAAATGAGGGCTTAACCCCAGCCCTTTGCTTGCTTTCCAATATAAAATCCAGACTGATGTATCCAGCTATGTGAGTCAAATCAGCAATGAGTAGAGCCAGCCCCTGATGCTATTTATCTCTGCTTATATGATGCCCTAAGTCCTTCCCTTCAAAATTCTTCATTAACTGTTCATCTTGGCTCTCTCTGCTTCTGACATGATCATTTTTCTTCCCTGTGTTGCTGTTATTATATATTTTTGTCCTCTGTCTTTCTCCCCCCAATCCCTTCCTCTCTCTCTCTTTTTTTCTCAAATGCATTTCAGTTTTACATGTCTACAGCTCACTAATTTTTCTCCTATCCATCAGATCTTCAGCTCTCCGTGGATATAGGTATGTACACTAATTCATTCGGCCTCCATTTATCATGTCTTTGTTTGTCTTTATTACATATATGTATGTATATTATATATATATATAGTATCTCCTTTTGCCTTTTCCTCCTTTTTAGTAATCAGTGAAGCAAAGCAGACAGGTGAACCAAGCAAGGATGAGAGGTTAAAAAATAATTTAATTTCAGTCCCCAGAAAATATTTGAATTTTAGATTAAGTTGAAGTATCTTTCATCCAGCAAATATTTCAGAAGCTCCTAAATCTGAAGATCTGGATATTTTATCATGAGACCATGTTTTAAAGCAGTGATAAATATAAATCATGACTTAGCCAATGTGACTGTCTGGACCTGCTCTGATATACAAGGGGGCTGTCAAAGAAGGCGTAAAGGTAACCACAATGGAGGCCGCTCAGGACTTACTAACAGGTGTGACAGGTAGACAGAGGGTCAAGATGTGAAGCATTCAGAACAGTTATTCCATTTGTGAGACTAAGCCCTTCCCCGCAAGGGAGTTATAATAGACTTCCCATGGTCAATGTATCCAGTAGAAAATAGCACTAAAGAGCTAGGGCTCAAGCATCAAACTCACTGAGAATTAATTTTAGCTCTACCACTTTATACCTGTGTGAGGGTGGGTAAAGTTACCGAGATGGCGCTCATTCTCCAGCGTGGCACATAATAATTGTGAGCTATTATTATCCAGTTAAGAAGTAACATGCCCACTGAAGTCCCCAGGGAAATAGATGAAAACGTATTTTAAGTGTTCATTGGGTATGGTTATAGGACTAAACTCTTCTCAGGACCAATCAGATGAAAAGATAACTAGTAAGAATCAAAGAATTGGTTATAGAAAAATGAAATGTTCAAAAGCTATAAAAAGGATGTAGAAACTGTTCAGGCACTCTTAGGTAACATCTCTCCTTATTTGTTCCCTCTGATGCAAGAAATTGAGGATGCCAATGTTTGTAAGTATATATCTTTAACTTAATTATCATAGAATGTTTGTGCTCTTTTGAAATACCTATGTAAACCCCATGTATAACAAGAACAAAGCAGAACTACCCTTTCCAAATAGAATGTGACTCTTCTGCCAATGTCACCAAATGCTTTGAATCCCTTTGGAATCAAGAAGCAGGTAAAAGCCATTCTGAGATATTCTGGATCTACTCCTGCTCTTAACAAAACCACAGAAAGGTTGTCCATTAAATGGGAGATGAAAGCAAACACCACTAAAGGGATGTAAATTAGGATGAGGAGAGAATTGAAAATTGGAGGAGGGAATCATGAGGTAAAGAAATTCAAGGAGAAACTCAGTGGCTCAGAACAATGGAAGTTTGAGTGGCTACTCCTGAAAAGACATATCGCTATAATTTCAATGCATTTTCTCTAAAATTCAGATATTATCAATGATACAGAACTAAGAAATTGGGCCGTTAAGAGTGATCAGGTCATGAGGGCTCAGGAAGGTGATCAAGACCTTTATAGAAGTGGCTTCACACAGCTTTCAGATCCCATCTTCTTCCGCCTTCCTCTATGAGAGAAAATAGTACTCCTCCCCTCTGGAAGATTCAACCCTCACCACACAACTGGATTTGCTAGAGCCTTGATCATGGACTTCCCAGCCCACAGAACTATGAGAAAATATATCTATTTCTTTCTCTGTAAATTACCAACTCTCAAATATTCTATTAAAGCAGCATAAATGAACTAGATAAGACATATGCAATCTGATAATTAAGCTTGTGAGCTCATCCTGGAAAAAGTGCCACCACCTCCTTGCTGAATATCACTATGGTCACTGTAGAAAAAGGCATAGAAGAGGAAAAAATGAAGGGCCAGCCCCTGGTTGACTACTCATTTTTTTAAAGAATCTCACAGGAAACACACAGGGCCAGGTATATGGGAGAGAGCTCTGCATTCAGAGTCATGAGTTGTCACAGCTGGAAGTATGTTCCCAATCCTGCTCTGGGAGTAGTCACAGTACCCAGAACAAACCTTGCTAATCTGAAAGAGGCAACAAGAGAGATTGGTTGATGGGTATCAAACAAGGCCCTGCCATTAATAAGCTTTCCCCCACAATATCGGAAAGAAACAAATGTCCAGATAGTCAGGAAGGAGACATATAGGCTTAGATTTGGAATCTCTGAGAGTGCTACATCCCTAATGAAGGGATTCTGCTGAGTTCTCCCCAGACCTATGGAAAGTGGGCCTGCACTTTTGAGTTAGGAGGCAGAAGGCTTTTGGGGAAAGCATAGTAACAGAGCCTAGTGGTAGGACTGTGTTGAATTCCGCTGCATTTGAAGTAGTTTAGATTTTGCAGATAGTATTGACAATCTCTGCAGGAGACATCCCACAGGCAGTTAAGAATGAACTGTTGTCTATTAGAAAATGGCAATCCATTAGAAAAATTGGCAAAATATGCCAATAGGCATTTCACAAAGTAGGAGACATGAATGGCCAGAAATTCATATGAAAAGTTACTCAAGTTCACGGGTAATCAGGGAAATGACCATTAAAACTACCATGAGATAATGTTGACCACGTACAAAATTAACAAGAATTAATGTCTAATAATGCTTGATATCATCAAAAATATGAAGTAATATGTCGTCTTCCAGATTCTTATTATAAGTGCAAATTGGTCTGTACATTAGAAAGCAATTTGACACTTGAAGTAAATTTAAAAATAAACAACATATCATAAGATCCAAAAATAGAACTTAGGCATATTTGTATCAGAAATAGAATATTAGAACATTCATGGCAGCAATGTCTATAATAGAAAAATGGGAAATGGACTAAATATTCATTGGTAGGCTATATAAATTGCACTATATTCAAATCCAGTCATGCACCTGCAAACAACTTTTCAGTTAAAAACAGCATATACAATTGTGGTTACATAGATTATGATATCATATTTTCAGTGCACCTTTTCTGTGTTTAGATGTTTAGATACACAAGTACTTGCTATTGTATCACAATTGCTTAGAGTATTCAGTACAGTAAAATGCTAGACAGGTTTCTAGACTAGGAGCAATAGCACATAGCCTGGGTGTACAGTAGGCTAGTTTAGGCAAGTACATCCTATGAGGTGTCCACACGGTGACAAAATTACTGAATAATACGTTTCTCAGAATATATCCCTATCATTAAGTAACACGTGATAGTTATGGCATAACATGCAACAATGAAATTATATAAACATAAGCATAGGCAGCTATCTAATCATAATTTTAAAAAGAAAGTTACAAGAATAAGTTCAGCATAATACTAGTCATCAAAATCTTAAAATAGGCAATATTAAACAATAGACTTTCAGGAAAAGCACATTTTCCTACCAGTAAAAGAAATTATTATGACGTAAAGGCAAGGAAATGATAACAGCCAGAGCAGTGCACTGGTGGGAAGCAGGTGACTGCCACTTAGCATAGCTCAAGGGAGTGTCAATGTCCTCTCAGCAATGGTTCTTAGGATAAGAAGGTGGCTACACAGCTGATTATTAACTTGATAACTTGTATGTTCTTCAATATATTTTTCTATTCCTGGAGACTGAAAATTTAATTTTTTTTAAATTACATTTTTAAAACATAAATTCTCATCCATGCCTCTACACAGATCCAAGCAGAAAATTTGCCCAAATTTATTTTGGTGAAGTTATGACCTATTTGGAGGAAATTACTGGATTGCAATTAGGAACACATGGTTTGGGTTGGGGGGCATTACATATCTTAACTATATGTAAGATATAGTTATATCAAACTCATAATATAGTTATACCACAGTTAGTATGAAGAGGGGGAGAACTTTTAGATGGGGGAGTCTTTACTAGAGAAAGGTAAAAATAAACTTGAAAAGGGGAAAATTGAAATAATGAACAGTTGTGGCATAGGGGACCCTTCTTACCCCTTCTGGATTCAAATTGCCTTTTCTCTGTTATTACCCTGCTCTACTCCTAGTTTATCTGTGAAACACTATAATTTGCAACACTAGTACAAAGTCTGGTCTTTAGCATTACTTTCCACTAAAAAGGAATCCAGGGCACTGATTCCTGTGGAGACTCTGAATCCATGTTTAGTGCAAGAGAACTCATTGAGATTGTCAGGAACAGCTTGCTGTTATTGTAAAGGAAGGATAATTTTTAAGATGTGTGAAAATGATTAAAAGAATGGGGAAGGGGCACCTATAGGTCAAACTATGATGGGTGGAGCATCAAATGAAAAATGAAGATGGTTGTCAACTAGAAACACTGAGTCCCTAAATGAACTTAATTCCATGATGTCATCCACAAGCATAACTAATACAAAAAAATGTTACAAAGTGAAGCAACAACCACCGATGAGAGTCAATTGGTTGATGCCTGAAGTAGAAAACACAATCCAGGGTGAGCTGCAGATGAATGGGATTTGAGGCAGCAGTCCATGGATCAAACTCACGGTCAAATCCACCAAGATTAATGGGTCTGAAATCAGAGTGAGGGATATGGAATGCAGAGAAATATAAGAGAATAAGCTGAGTTATTAGTTATCCAGGGACAACTGGGAATTATTTTTGTTTTTATCTTGAATAACTAATCTTTGCTGACACTGTCTTTGGATCAAGAACATGAGAGTTCTGATTTTTTTTAAATCTTCTTTCCAAAGTAATGTATCGTCTTTCTGAAAGGTATTATAAAGTGATTGTTTAAGGACTATGGATTGTTTATGGACTATGGAACTGAGTTCGCTTGATCACAAGAAACTCTTCCTTCATCAAAAGTATCATCCACAGATACGAGCCCCATCAGGTATGATGGGGCCCAAGGCAACCCCTGCCTCTCTTTATTCATCCCCCTCCATGACCATTTTATTCATGATAAGATATTTCATTCTTCGAAATTAAAACAAACTTTATCTGACCTTCAGTATACACGTGTCTGCTTTTAGGCATATGGATGTGATTTTTCCCTGTCTATAACCCATCCAAAACTATGCAGAAAAACTTTCAGTGGAGAAAGTAAGCAAACTTCAGCTGTCCATGCTGCTATGTGCCCATCTTCAGAAAAATGGGGTGCAGTTATGGGGGATCTGAACTCCCCCATCCATGCCTTCTCACCCACTCTTCCTTTCTACTCAAGACTGGGCACCACTTGACTCTTTCTCCTCAGTGAGTGGCCTGAAATAGTAATATTAGAAAGCATATCCTTCGTGGGGCTGACAAGTACAAAGTTTCAAACCCTGTAAGCTGAGACTGTACTGTTTTGGTCTTTCCCTCAAGCTAAAAACCATGAAATGGACTAACAAAGCTCTCTTACTCCAATAGGTCTTTTTGGCAGGTATCAAGACATATGACCTTGTCCCAATATCCTTAGCATTGCTAAGCCCCAGTTTACTCATCCATAAAACCCAATGATAGGAGAATAGGCAAATAAATACATTTTAAATAGATTTGTATTCAATATGAAAATAGAGTCACAGTAATCTCAGTCTGCCCTAGGCACGCGTTCATGGCTTTCAAGCTGTGTGAACTGTGAGGAATGATTTCCCTTTGGGGAAACTCATTAAGATCCAAAGTATTAAGTTGATTTTCTATTTTAATATGAATATATGCAATAAAGAATTACAATTTTAATTGTGTTCAACGACAACCAAATTATTCCCTAGAGTACCATCTGGCAGAATTCAGAGACGACTTTACCCTTAGCTGAAGAAACTGAACTTCTTCAGGTATTGCACTGAGACAATTTAGACCTATTGAACAGTTTGCTGTAACAACCAAAAGAAGTTTACTTCCTAGAAAAATTTCCCTGGCATACAGAGGATTGGCATTAAGTTTTATATAGGGACACAAAGGTTGGAAATATTTTCAGGTATTTTTTAAAGCACTTTAAAAATATTCAAAACAACATTTCTCTTTATTTTCTTTTTTTCTGGAAAATACGCTAGGAACACAAAGCAAAGAAACGTTAATTAGGAGATGAGTTTCAGTATGTTGAGTTTGGTCAGCAGAATAATGGCTACCTAAAGAAGTGCAGGTCCTAATCCCCATGCATATTTACCTTACGTGGCAAAAAAGACTTCCCAGATGTGATTAAGTTACAGATCTTGAGATGGCAGGATTATCCTTGATTATCTGGGCAGGCCCAGTGTGATCACAGGGTCCTCAACAGAGGGACTCAGCAGAGTCATAGAGGACATGTAAGGACCAAGGAGAAGAGAGGGGCAAATGAGTGGGGAGTGAGACAGAGACTTGAAGATAACCTGTTGGCTTTGAAGATGGAGGAAGGTCTCATGAGCCTATGAAATTAGGCAGCTACAAGGTGCAAAAGGTAGAAAAATGGATTATGCCCTAGAACTTAAGAGCCTCCAGAAAGAAATGTAGTCCCTGCGGATGCCTTGATTTTAGGGCTTCTGACCTACCAGGACTGTGAGATAATAATATTTGTGTTGTTTAAGTCACTAAGTTTGTCGAGATGTGTTATAACAGCAATAGAAAAACCTAACAGAGCATGTCAAAGGAAGGTGTGAAAAAAATGCCATAAACTTCTAATTGTGAACAATAAAACTGCAACACTGGGTTTAAAACGTTCGGTGAAAACTAGGTCAGTCAGGACCTGCTGGCCACCCCTGCACCTCACCTAGAAAAGGCACACAAGATGTGTTTATGGCTCACAAACTAGTTAATACAATCACAGAGAAAACAACAGAGGCACAAATAAATGATACCTGTGTACATAGAGTTTAAGTAAAAAACACACGACTTCTTGCTTTGCAGAAATATAGGCTCTGTGAAGGAAAATACGATCACTATATTATCAACTCAAAAAATCTGGAAGCTGTGATGGGATGACCTTGCCCAGCATCTTTTATGGGTAAATGTTTGATTGTTTGAAAGCACAGAGAGAATCAGTAGGAACATGCTCTTGGATATTTGTTGCATTTTCCTTTCCCTTTAGCTCTGCATAAACCGCTCTTATTCCACTTAGGCACTGCACAAACAGTTGAAGGTGGCGTGAAGGTTGCAGCAAGCATATTTTCCAGGAGAAGTATATTTTTGCATTTGAAATTAGCCATAGCTTAGCAACGCCAGCTTCCAAAACATTTATACCGAGTGAAGTGCTGCATATGCTGTTGTGCTCCATGTACCGAAACAGCACCAAGCAGGGCGCCCGACAGGGTGCGGAAGGGGAGAATCTCGAAATGCGGTTGTTTTCTTGTTGCTGCTGTTTAAAACTGTTGTTTTCAATTGAGAGCATCATGCTTTTAACATTGTTCAATATTAGGGAAAGCATATGTTCTTATGTTTAACTATGAGATGATGCCTATCATTATTGGGATCATTATTATTCTCAGCAAAGAATAGTTTCACAGATTGAAGAATAAGGAACTCCAGCTTCATCTCCTGACTCTAGTGCAATTCACCCTCCCAAATCGTCAAGGGGGACAAGCACTGTTTCCCACTGAAATTTTCCAGGCTGCAAGGGTGCAAGTTTCCAGGCTGATTTAAGGAAGGGGATATTCTCAATCCTCTCTCTTCTGGCAATCTGAGAGCGGTATTTAATCTATTTTCTCTCTTTGGGGGTGGGGGTGGGGGTGGGGGTGCTCTTTAGTGGTGACTTCCAGCTTTCCATGGCATCCCCTCACTGGCGATGACTAGGTTTATTAAAAATTATATGTGAAATATCTGACCAACGATGTGGCTTAATTTCCAGACTGATTAAGATGGACAAGGGCAACATCTAAACATTTGCCCTGGCACGTGTTCCTCTTATTAACATGTCAGAGAGTTGCTGCTGTCCCCCTGCTAAGGGTTTTTTATCTGGGGCAGAAGCTGGGAGAAATGAAGAAACCCCCAATACTCTCCTGGATAATGTTTATACCTTCTTCCTGCCTTCTCCCTGCTGTTTTTGGAGGAAGTTTTGAATGCAGAAGCAAGAGCTTTGGAGAACAAAGAACAGGGACTTTAGAACAAAAGATACCTGGATTCAACCTCAGTCCTCCTATTTTCTAGTTGTGACACCATGGATATAGAGAATAGTCTCTCTGAGGCTTGAGGGACTCATCTGGAAAGTAACATGACATAGCTTACAGCATTGCTGTTGGGTGGTTGACGGAGAGAACACCTATTATCATCCTTCACGCTCCAGAAAGAAGAGCTGTTGCTAAAATCCACAGATACCTCTGACTGTTAGAACCTCCATCAAACTTTTGGGCTCTCCCTCTGCTATTCACTATTTTCATAGATTGTGACTGAGGTCACCACAACCTGTTAAGACACAAAGGAAGCAGCTATCTCAGTCTAGCCGCTTAGGTACACACTGTTCGAGAAGGAGTGAGAGGCTTCTCTGTCTGAGTAGAGGAAGGAAAGAAAAAAAGTCAGTTTTCTATGTAAAGGAATTGTGAACTGGTTAATTCTGAATAGCCAAATAAACAGATTAAATCACTCCCCTGCGTGGGAATCTGCAGGCCCTGACACATGACGCTATCTTCGGTATTCTGACTCCCCTTGCGACACACACCTGTGCTGGTGATCAGTGACCGCACTGTGCCTTTCCCTCATATCCGTGGACTGTTACAAAACCCTCTGAGAAAACGTCTTTGTTTGGCCTGCTGGACATTTTAAGGTGTGGCTGCCCTCTGGTGGTAGTTGTCTTCCCCACACCCAAATGTTTTTTTGTTTTTTTCACTTATGTTCCGCTGCAGAAGGCCAGGTGGCCGGCTGTATAGTTCATTTACTATTTCTTAGGCCACAGCTCCCTGAGCAGCTCTCCAGCAGGAACCATTAACCTGAGATGATTTTTTTTCTTCCTATCTCCTGCAGTCCTACCAATATCTGAAGACGTTTATTATTTCCTCTTTGTACTCTTTTATCCAGACTAAGGGTATCTCAGGTAAGGTAGAATCCAGGTCTCATCACCCGACTTTTTAGGCAGAGGAATTTTTCAAAGGCCCTCTAAAAGGTGATAAATAAAACTGCACATTTAATCCAGATGTACGTAGACAGGGCAGAGCAGAGCTGGGATGCGGCTTCCCAGGCATCTCAGTTTGCAACTCACTCTTACCCATGGCTCAGACGCTGTCCTCTGCTGCCCAGATCTGTTCCCGCCAGCCTCTCCTTTTCACTTTGTACTTCTAACCGAACACTTCTTACCTGGGCAGGGTCCATCACCTCGAATTCCATAATATAAAATTAAACTAATTTTTCCCAGACTTGTTCTTTGTTTTTCTGCGTTCAATGCCTCCAGAGGAAGTAAAGATTAGAATCAGGGAAGAGTTTTTTAGAGGCTGGAAATTAAGTGAAGTGACTACTGTCGTTTTCAGCTGTATTGCTCTCTCTCTGCAGGTCTGGCCCCTCAGCCACACAGCTGTTCCTTTCTGGCTTTGTCACGACTGCCCTATTCATATTAAACCAATTTTCACTGGCTTGAGAAGAAAATCCAAACCCTTTGGTAAGTCACTCCAGGTGCTTCACAATCTGCAGGACCCAAGCCTTCCTTGGGTTCCTTGCCCACCTGGCTGCTTCATCCTATGAGCTGTTCCCAGTTATACTCAGGTAACACAGCTGCTCTCCCATCCATATATGTGTCCTTCAATCTACTAAAACTCCTATCTATCCAATTCAAAAAGTATCTCCAATTCTGAAAATATCCCAAGTTTTGCTCCAATACAGTCAAACGACCAAGACTGTGTTCCTTACAACTGGGATTTCATCGTATTATATGTTGTAAATCCAACAGCAAGAATAGTCCTGCACATTTGGCAGTGGCTTGAATATGCTTCTTGATTTAAATCCAAATATTAGTATAGCTTACAATTACATGAGCTTTTACAAATATTACAGTTATCATTGCAGTCAACTAAAGTTTTCATCTAAACTAGTATAAAGTCATGTTGCCCTATCCTAGAGTGGTAAGGTGATTTCTGCAGGGGTGTGGGGTAGTCACCCAACAGCTGCCTAGAGTCAATATTTGAGGTTTGCTTGGGTTTGAAGTTTTGCATGAGGAGCAGACATGCAAGTGATTGCTCCTCAATTGAGTGGTAACCTAAATTCCGAGGATGCTGGTAAAGCATACTGAGTCCTAGGAGATGTCTTGAGAGTTTCTAGTATAATAAATCTGAATGAGTAGTTTAAAAGGCAGTTTCTGAAGCAAGATGTACACGTTCAGAAATCAATTCTATATTTCACTAGACCTTAAACATCTTACATACACCTCTAAAACGTTCTTTTTAACTTGTAAAATGGAAGAAAAGAAGAAATCACCTATCTAAATAGTCGTTAAAATTAATTGGAATAATCCAGGGAAAACATTTTGTGCAGAGTCTTGCAAATAGTAAATGCTTTATAAATGTTGGCCATATTAATAATTATCATCCACACATCCCATATCTATGTACATACTAATTGTACATAAAATTCCACAAGGAAAAATGTAAATCACAGTGTGTAAATACCTTGATGAGAAGTGAATTCCACGGAGAACTTCTTGATTTTATGAGTGTTACTAATTTGGCTTAATTTGCTATCCATACCAAATGCCTAATTTGCTGTACATACTAAATGCCACCTCCTTCTTTGCAAAAACAAACACTTACACAATGCCCAGGTTAATAAGCAGAACATTGAACACTGCTTTATGAGAGTTAAGTTACCGAGAGTTACACATAGATTGAAGCTTGTGAAACAAATAACTTCCTCAGCTGGAATCCAGTGCTGGATGAGCTAGAAACTTAATCTTCCTGGGTTGACAATAATATACTTTACCATTCACCCTGCATTATGTGCATGCTGTAATTGTTTCAATTCAGCTCTTAGAGCCTTGGTTTCTGTACATGTAAAGTGTTATTTAATAACAGTAGCTACTGTATTTTTGGAGGATAAAATGAAACATTCTGTTTAGAAGTACTTAAAACTAATAAACTAAAAGATGTTTAAGTGAGTATCAGCAACTAATTTCATGATAAATATGAGTATAAAAATGGCTTTAGGAAATCTAGAGCAGATAGAAATACAAGGATTGAGTAAAATAAAGGTAAATAAACAAATAAAGACATTTAAAGACAAGACCCCCAAACAAGGACTCTTTCCACTTGACCCTATGAGACTACATACTGTTGGAATTATATCACAGTTATAGTGGTCTTAGATGTGGCTATTCATTATATAACCAATAGGTTAATATTTAAAGGATTTGAATAATTTGGCATTTAAAATGTGTACAGAGTATTCAAATGCTAATTTGAAAAAATTTTGCTTTCTTATCATCTTGAAAAACACAATAATTATCAGAGGAAAAAGGCATTTGTTCTCTTGATCAGTTAAGAATTGTTTATGTCTGCTAAGTGTCCAGTAATGCTTGTTGCAATTATATAGGCAAAATAATATATTCCAAATGTATGTTCCCAAGGACAATGGCTGATATTCTTTTCTACAAAATAATCACCTGCAGGGTAGAATCTAATTATATTTCCCTTTGCATCCTGAACATTACTCCAATAAGCTGATAAGAACTTCCTATAATACTTGCTAAACCACTTGTTCCAAGGCCCCATTAGACCTACTATACCAGAAACTCTTTAGATGTCTCCTTAGGACTCAAGATGCTTAACTAGCACCCCAGGAATTTGGGTTCCCATTCAATTTAGGAGCAGTCACTTGCATGCCTGGTAAAAGCATTGCCACATAATAGGTAGAAAGTAATTTATAGTTTGAAATAGGAAAATTTTATTTTAACTTCTGGCTTCAATATTTGCCAGGAGGGTGATTTTGCACAAATTACTTAACAGCTTTGAAATCATCAGTTTCCTCGGCTATAAAGTGAAATTAATCACACCTACCTTATATGATTACTGTGAAGATGAAATGAAAGCAACTTTAAAGTACAAAACAGTCCTGACACATAATCCATGATTTATAAATGTTAGCCCATTATGAAGGTGATATTATGAATATAGGTAGGACAGGTAATATCATTACTTAATTAAATAGCTTTTGAAAGTTGCTTTAAATATTGTTCCCCTTTTCCTCGAAATGTAAAGAGAAGTGATATCATCAAATACTTTTGCCTTTCAATGGCACGCTGCTTTCTTAGATTGCTTGTTGCTAGAGTGTCACTTCTGAAAGGGTCATACCTGTCTTTGGGCAGACAGTGGAGCTAGGACATTGGTATTCTAACAATGATATCTTTGGGGGAGATGCTTGAAAATAAACCTCAAGTCAAAGCAATTTGTAGGACGTAAGTACTTAAAAATTTCTCCAAAATTAGATAATGTTCCTAGGGGAAGAGGGGTGGAGAACACTAACACAAGTGTGGGTTCCTATTCACCCCATGGAGTGTGTTTTTCATTTATTGACCAATCCTAAGGCACCTTGTGTTACCTTTTTAAAAATATACCATGTTGAATTTCTAACATGCAAAAAAGACCTAATAAAATGTGAGCTTCTCAATGATAACAGTGCACCTCACTTACCAACTTCCCAGGGTTGAGTTCTCCTTGAAACTTAGAATCCCAGAGAATATTGATCCTGCCAAGTTTTAACAGAAGAGGGCAGTTTACATAATGAAGTTGGCCTATTTTATATTCACACTAGATAAAACCGTCAATTAAAGTATCAACTAAAAGTGTCCATCTAGGGTTCTTATCATGAAATATTAGCATTTTCAAGATCATTAAGGTTCTGGTTATATCATTGTGTAGTGAAATGAAAATAAAAAGCAGATGTAATCACATCTTTCAATTTAGTCTTGCAGGAGGGAAGTAACCATAAGCAACCTGCAACCTTCCAAAATGAGTCGGATCAGGAATCCACATCAGGCCAGGGTTGGTGGCTCACATCTGTAATCCTGGCACTCCGGGAGGCCTCAGTAAGCGTAGCCCTTGAGCTCAGGAGTTTGAGACCAGACTGAGCAAGAGCCAGACCCGGTCTCTACACAAAATAGAAAAATTAACTGGAATGATGGCAGGTGCCTGAAGTCCCAGCAGGCTACGGCAGGAAGATCACTTGAACCCAGGAGTCTGAGGTTGCACTGAACTAGATTAATGACTCAGCACTGTAGCCTGGGCAACAGAATAAGACTCTAAAAGAAAAAAAAAAATTAAAAAAAAATCTACATAAGACACAAAGAGGCTATGGGGCCATGAGGAAGCAGGAATGATAGGCGTTAAGAGCCTGGATTTTTAAAGCTGAGCTTCAATTCATTTTGTGCTACCTGCTATCTATGTGGCTTTGGGCAAATCACTTAGTTTATCTGAAAATTAGATTTTTTGCCTGTCGAATTATGTGTGTATGTGTGTGTCACAAGATCATTATAAATATTAAATAATATAAAATATGCAATAGTTGTGAACAGTATCTGGCACATAATAAGTATGCAATAAATAATAGCTATTATTGGCCCAAACTGGATGTCAGCAAAGGAAATAACGGGTGGGAGGGTGGTTCTCACCTGTAATCCCAGCACTCTGGGAGGCCAAGGCAGGTGGATCGCTTAAACTTAGGATTTAAAAACCAGACTGAGCCAGAGAAAGACCCATTTCTAAAAATAACTGGACATTGTAGCAGGTGCTTATAGTCCCAGCTACTCAGGAGGCTGAGGGAAGAGGATGATGTGAGCCCAGGAGTTTGAGGTTGCTGTGAGCTGTGACTCCACAGCACTCTACCCAGGGTGACAATCTAAGACTCTGCCTCAAATAAATAAATAAGGAAACAACTCTCATAAGCATAACGGAACAAATATCAAGAACCCTGTTCTTTTGGTATCCATAGGAACTATTTTTGTGCATTCACCTTTTGTGGAAATAAGTCACATGATCATTCTGATGGACACCATATTTCTGCAAAGAGAGGTTTTACCGTCATACCCTTAAGCTTTTGCCGTATCTTAGGCACAGGCTTTGGGACTGTGCCTACAATGATACACCCATCACCCCAGTTTTTGTGGAGTTTCTACTCCAGAGAGGAAGACAGATTGTAATAATAAGTGAACAAACATAAATGCAGTAATTATAAACTGAGTGCTGCTGTGGTTCTTTCCTCCCTAGAATAGATACATGTTTTGAGGTCCAAAATTCCATGCTTTGGTTAACCTTGGTCCTCGTTCTTTCTTACAAAACTACGAGTCATGGACTGTGAACCTCATTGCATTCTTACTGCACTAAGATTAAATTTAATTATTTATAGAAATCCAGTGTTCAATTTTCAAAACTTAATGAATTATTAGTGCTTCAATGAATTGGGTTTTGTATTTTTCATTAGGTTTCAAGTATACAACATACAATTTCTTAACCCACTAGCCATGTTTTCTCAGAAATGTAGTCAGGCAAACAGAAGAGACTGAATCTTAATCAAGCTCTCATCACAATTTGTTGCCTTGGTTCCCTTTTGAATAATGATGATAGCAATGTGACTGCCTCAAAATTTCTTGAGTATGCTTATTTCATAAGCAAAATTTCATAGAATGTATTTGACTTAAATAGTATCTCTCAGCAACAAGGAATTGAGATTGCGTAAAAGAGAGCCAGGCTATCTTGAAGGACTTTATGAGAAAATGATATTTAAGTCAAACCCTGAAGAATTAAAAAGAATAATTTTGATTCATAGTGAGTTAGGAAGTATTGTTCACAAAAGAAGCATCATGGTAAATGTATTACATAAGCAGAGGTACATCCCGTGCATTTTGAGAATATTTAGGGGTTAGAAATAATGTTGGGGGGTAAGGTCAGTGGAGTATACAGGGGCCAGACGACATGGTGTCTTAAAGGCTAAAACCAAAATGGTTCAGACTCTATTGCAAGAGGAAAGGAAAACTATCAGAAAATGTGGTAAGTGCACGCTGACAAAAGTTCTAAGATACACAAAAATCAAGAAATGTAAAATCCACACTAACAGAAACAAATGAAGCCCTCCCAGGAAAACCACTAAGCTGATCAATTGAAACTTGTCTGGGTGAATCAGAACGGACGCTGTCGACTGTGTCTCTTGGAAATGAAATAATAAACCATAACACCATCTGCCTCAAAACTTTAGTAATGACCCGGGTACATGTTGTCAGATCAGATCAGACAGCATAAGCCACGATCTACTCTGATAATAAATGAATATCAAAGTGCCAGTGGTTATGAAAACAATAGTATATAATTTTGGCCACATTAAATGTCTATTATGGCTCCCCTGCACTTCTATTTCAAAATATTTTGAACAATAATAAAATATACCACAAGACAAAAGAATGAAAAGCTTCAGCTTATACAGGGTGGTCCTAAAGTTCATGTGCACACTATTTTAAATGGCACACGAACTTTATGACCACCCTGCATTTAAAAATATTAGTAACTTCAGGATGAAGATGAAATTAAAGAACACAAAATCTGCTGTAGGGAAACCAACTAAGAGTTTGTTGTAGGATTGAAGGTAATGGAAAATGATGACTTTAAGGGAGAAGCTGAGGGAAGATATAAGCTGAAGAGATTCAGGGTACACTCTGACAGCAGACAGGGTGGATTATTTATTTTAAGACTGACCACTAACACATGGTAACAATAGTTCAACTCATTTGGACTTGGTGATATTTGCTATTTAAGATACACAAAAGAACAAAGATGTGAATTAGAGCCACACGCGAGGCGTATCTTACCAGAAATATTCACTAGTGAAGCTTGGAGGAGTAGCTGCTTTTGGCTTTCCCGGCTGATGTTACAATTGAAGAGTGTAGGGCTGGAGTTGCAGATGCTGGCAGCAGCTGGCTAGGCACCCATCAGTGCTCTCAGCTTTCAGATTAGGGTAATAACACCTACCCTTCTTAACTCAGAGGTCTAAAACATGTAAGATGCTGTTCAGATATATAAAAAAAAAAATGTATCCTCTGGAACATTTCTCCCTACTAACCACTTCAGAGAATAAAAAGCAGAATTCTCTGGAGAAGGGAATATGTGTAGGAGAAGGAGCATTGAATTTGACCTCAGAAGATCCTGATTTACATTTGGCTGTGACTCTTTATCTTAATTTTTTAAATACTACTTGAAATAAAATTGTAACCTTAGAAAATTATGTAATTTTTCAGGGCACCAATGTAATCATTATTAAAAGGAAAATATTAATTATGTGCTGTTATGAGGATTTAATAAGATGATAATTCATAGCCCCTAGTTCAGTGTCAGCTGAATATGAATGGCAGAAAACTATTAGATTATTTCATTTTTAATTAAACTTTTCATTTTGAAATAACTGTAAATTCACATGTAGTTAGTTGCAAGAAATAATACAAGGAGATTTACATTTATCCGGTTTCTCCCAATGGTCTCGCAACATTCTGATAACATAGGAGAACCAATTTATTGACAATTGATTCAGGTAAGGTACAGAATATTTCCATCACTGCAAAGATCCCTCATTCTTCTTTTATAGCCATTTGCTTTCTCTCTTGCTCCTGATTATTCCTTAACTCCTAACAATGGCTAATCTGCTTTATATTTTTATAATTGTGTCATTTCGAGAATGTTGTATAAATGAAATAATATCCTGGGTAACATTTTTGGATTGGCTTTTTTCACACAGCATAATTCTATGTAAATTCATCCAGTTTTTGTGTATATAAAAATAATTCATTTCTTTTTTTTTTTTGCTGGGTAGTATTCCATGGCATGGATGTGTCATAGTTTCTTTAAGCATTCAGCCATTGAGTGCTATTATGGATAACTCTGCTGTAAACATTCATGCACATTTTTTTGCATTAGCATATTTTCATTTTTCTGGGATAAATGTCTGGAGGTATAAATAAAATAGCCAATGTTAACATGTTTACTCTCCTTTTTTTTTTTTAAATGAAACTATCAAACTCTTTTCCAGAGTGGCTGTACAGTTTTATATTCTCACAAGCAAAATATATGTGATCTTGTTTCTCCCCATCTTTGCCAGAATTTGATATTGTTGTGTTTTTAAAGCCATACCAAGAGATGTACAGTCATATCTCATTGTGGTTTTAATTTTCATTTTCCTAATGGTCAATGATGTCAAATATCTTTTTATAAGCTTAATTTGCTATCTTTCTCTCTATTTTTGTGATCAAGTCTTTGTGGGTTTTGTCCATTTTATAATGTGGGTTTTTTTTGTTTGTTTACTATCGATTCCCATAATTTCTTCATATATTCTAGACACAAGTCCTTTGACGTTTATCTCATTTGCATATATTTTCTTCTACAGCATAGCTTAGCTGTTCATCCTCTTACTGTGATCTTTTATGGAGTGTTTCAGGTTATTTTTTAATTTTCACCAAGGTTAAATAATCAGTAACTAATCTATTTTTCTTCTTATGGATCATGCTTTTGTCATCAACTTTCAGAACATTTTGCTACACCTAGATCCCCCAAATTTTATTCTTTTTCTAAGTATTTTATAATTTTAAGTTTTATATTATAGAAGTCCATGACTCAATATAAGTTAATTTTTACAGGAGGTGTGAGACTTAGTTTGAGGTTTACTTTATTGTAATGGATATTAAATTGCTCCAGCACTATTTGTTGAAAATTCTATCTTTTCTCTATTGAATTACTTTTACACAATTAAAAAAATCATTGGGAAGAATTTGGGGATCTATTTCAGGGTTCTCTATTCTGTCTTTTGATCTGTGCCTCCTCCTTCCCAATCTACACAAAGTCCATTAAGGAAGAAGTAGGATCATTACTATACTGATTCTTCCAATCCATGAACATGATAAGTTTCTCCATTTATTTAGATCACCCTAATTTATTTAATAAGCATTTTGTAGTTTTCAGTATACAAGTACTGTACAACATTTGTTAGATTTATACTTAAATATTTAATTTTGTAAGTAATTTCAGGGTTCACAGGATCATTACTAGTATATAAAAAATACATCTAATTTTCTGTATCTTGGTTTTCCACTAGGCAACCTTGCTCAACCTACTCACTAATTCTAGGAGATTTTTATTGCCAATCCCTAGGGATTTTCTATGTAGATATCATATGATCTGTAAATAAAATAATTTTATTTCTTTATTTCTGATCTGTATGTTTTAAATTTATTTTGCTTAGCTGTTATGCTGGCTAGATTTTCAAACAATGTTGAAAAGTAGTGAGAGCAGAAATCTTTGCTTTGTTCTTGACCTTAAAGAACGGCATTCAACCTTTTCTGCTTAAGCATGCTGGAGGTATTTGTTATCAAATTGCATGAATTCCCCCTCTTTTTCCATTTTCCTAATAATTTTCATTATAAAGAGGTATTAAGTTGTGTGAAATGTTTTTTCTGCATCATTTGATAGCATCATGTAATTTTTCTTTTCTGTTAGTATAATGAATAACATTGATTAATTTTTAAATATTGAACCAGTCTGCTTCCCTAGAAGAAATATCATTTGCTCATGGCATATAATTATTTTCATATATTATTAAATTCATTTGCTAATGTTTTGCTAAGAATTTTTTCATCTATATTGATAAGAGATATGGGTCTTTTTTGGTACAATTTTTGTCCGATTTGGTATTAGGATAATAGTAGCATCATATAATAAATTGGAAAGGGATACCTCCTTTTCTATTTTATAAAAGAAATGTAGAATTGGTATTAATTCTTCAAATATCTGCCAGAATTCTCCAGTAAAACCACTGAATCTGAAGATTTGGTGGGGAAAGTTTTAAAAGTGCTATTTCAACCCCCTTAATAGTTGTAAAGTTGTTCAAGTTATGTATTTCACATTGTTGAACTTAGTATTTTATGTTTTGCAAAGAATTAGTCCATTTCATCCAAGTTATCAAATTCATGCATGTAGAGTTGTATGGAGTATTTATTTATTTATTTATTTTGAGACAGAGCCTCAAGCTATCCCCCTGGGCAGAGTGCCGTGGCACCACAGCTCACAGCAACCTCCAACTCCTGGGCTCAAGCGAGTCTCGTGCCTCTGCCTCCCAAGTAGCTGGGACCACAGGCGCCCGCCACAACACCTGGCTATTTTTTTTTGGTTGCAGCTGTCATTGTTGTTTGGCGCCCAGGGCTGGATTTGAACCCACCACCTTAGGTGTATGTGGCTGGCGCCTTAGCCACTTGAGCCACAGGCGCCGAGCCCGTATTCACTTATTATTACTCTTTTAAATATGCAAGGACTTTTATGGTTTCCCCTGTTTTCTTTCTGATCTTAATAATTTCTGTCTTCTTTCTTTTTTTCTTTGTCAGTCTTGCTAGATATTTGTCAATTTTATGTTTTCAAACATAAATGTTATTTTATTGACTTTTCTCTGCTGTTTTTCTGTTTTAAATTCTGTTTATTATTTTCTTCTTTCTGCCTGGTTTGAATTTATTTTGCACTGTCTTTTCAAGGTTCTTGAGATAGGAGCTAGTTTATTGATCTGGACCTTTTCCTCTTTTCTATTGCATGCATTTACTAGTATAAATCCCTCTTAGAACCTTTAGCTATGTACCCTCAATTGCAGCACATTGTGTTTCATTTTTGTTTAATTTGAAGTATGATTTGGTTTTCTGCTCCCTAATCCACTGATAACCCTGATGCTCAGAAACATTACATGATTTTTGCAAAGCATGGTAGGTATCAACTGGCACAGACTGGGTTGGAACTCAGTTGGCCCAAAGCCTTGGCTCCTGAACTTGATGCTTCCTGCTTCTGGGGAGCACTATGGGCAGCCTCCTTGTGGCTGGTAGGGCAGGAGAGCCCAGCTGCCTTGCTGATTAATGCAAGATGGTTACTCCCAGATGGAGTGGGAGTAACCATGGAGTGTGGTGGGGATGGAAGCTGGGGAGGGAAAGAGTGATTTCATTTAGCTTAGCATTGGTGAGTGTCCTAAATCTGCACTGGCCCTCCTCTGACACCACCCCAGTGGAGAATGTAGAGAAGGACTGCGGTTGCATGGGGATGAAAGCCAGCCCCACACTTCTATGGGCTTCTCTGACATCATTCTAGTGGGAGAGTTGCCATGCCTCATTATAGCCTATAGGGTGAAAAAAGAGGTTCTCCACATAGTATTGGGAAGGGTGTGGAGTTTGCCTGGAGTAGAGAAATCATTGTCTGAAAGTGTTCCGTCTTGCCAGGTTGTCCTTTTCACCAGGTCCTTTAAGTAGAGAAAGCAAATTTTTTTAAAGCAGGGGAGGGGGCTTCTGCCAGTGAACTTTGGCATTTCCAAGTTGCCAGCTCCTTCTGCTCAGTCTGGCAAACAGAAAATCTAGGGAACTCACTCACATTGTTATTCTTTAGATTCCAAAGGCACCAGGCCTTGTCTCTTTCTCTCTTTATCTTTCAAAATCATCTTATGTTTATCTTGGTTTATGAAAAACAGTCTCATGGGCAAAGTTGTTTGGTTCCCGCATGGTCCCATAATGATGAGATGAACCTTGGGCCAGGAATATTTGGCCCAAGGTTCATCTCATAGCTGATGCAAGGGAATATAAGGCTATGAGGATATATAGGAACGTCTTTCCCTGTGCCTGAATTGAAGTATACTCCTTTGTTCTGCTATGTATGTGCCTTATAAGACTCTGGCCAACCCCACTCATATCTGTTTCAGGCAGGGAGGGAACAGAGTCCTTGTCACAGCATAAGAGGTGCGTGTGCAGACCATCACTCTGCAATAGGAAGAATAAGATGTGTTGCTCAATAATTTGTGTTGACCATGGATTATGATGCCCACTGTGCTGCTTTTACCTTGTCTCTTCTCTGTGTGAGTAAAGCTTTGTTCCTCCCCGTCCCTATGGGAGTCACATCCTTCTTGTTGTCTTAGTATGGGTTACTATAACAAGATGTGATAGAGTGTGTGGCTTAACCAATAAACAGTTCTGGAAGCTAGAAATCCGAAATCAGATGACAGCATGGCCAGGGGCTTGGTAAGGGCCCTCATCTTGGTTCACAGAGGGTTCCTTCCTCAGTGTTTCCTCACATGGCAAGGGAGTGCTGGGGGAGGTTATTTCGGTTCCTTCATCTCCTCAAGGACACTAATCCCATTGGGGGGGGTTCTCTATCTTCATGACCTAATCTAAACTGAATTACCTCCTGAAGGCCCCACTTACCAATATCATTACCTTGAGGATTAGGGCTTCAACATACAAGTTTGGGGGGGACAGAAATGTTCAGCTATAGACCTGGATGACTTCAATACGTGCATACTGTGTGGTGGGTTGACATACTGGGACTACTGCTCCTGATGGTAAATAACAGGTGTTGCTTCCTCGACATTTTGTACATAATGTCCAGTGAAAACATTATAGTTGTACCTAATAGGAAAAATAGAGAAAAATCTATTCTTCATCTTCTTGAAGGCAGAAGACCACATTATATTAATTTCAAGAAATTGAATGAGTTTTTCTTTGAAATAAACAGTTTTGAGAGTAGAATGTGTTCTTTTAAATAAAAGGAAAAACAAGATTTTTGTCTTTTCATATCTGCTTCCAGGTCATCCTAATTTGTATTTATTTTTATTTCTTACCAACTATGTTTCCATGACAGGAAGCATTTTATTAGAGTATATCACCTGGACTTCTGTTTTTCTTTCAAGATATTCAAGAACAAAATATTTCACTCAAGAAAACACTTAGTGTGGACTTTAGGGGCCCTATTCAAACACGGACTTTGACCTGATGTTTTTAGGCTACTTTGGCTATAAAGTCCCAGAACCATTTAGTCAAACCCACAGATTAAAGTGCGAAAGCATCATTCAGTGTTCTCAGAATCAGCTATGTCGTAACATTGGGACTGGTTTAGTGACAAACACTCATTGGATGGCAGAGTGGTAACTGCCTTAATTTTAAAGAAGTTGATCGCTTCCCCAGTAACTACCCTTCTCACAAAATGATGTGACACTTATCACAGCAGCTGCTGCTAACACCCTCCTTCCTTCCTCTCATCCCATGCTATGTGAATTCCAGGTGATGAATATCAGATTGTTTGCAGTCTTTGATTGTATGACAGGAAACCTAACCATTTTTTCCCCTCTTTTTCCTCTACTAATAAGAAAGCTTCCAACTTCAATATGAATAACAGGCTGATGGAGAATCCCAGTTTCAATACAAGGATCGTTTACTTCTTTGCATATGGACCCAGTAAGCTCTACTCTCAGTTATATGCTAACCATGTTAAGCATTTGGAAAAGCTTAAAGGAAAAGCTCTTTTGTGAGAATAATTTTTTCCCTAAAACTATAATCCCTGGACCAGCATGGGTATCCTCAGTGTACTTATTAGAAATGCAAATGATTAGACTCCACACCAGACCTCCTAAACCAGAAACTCTGGAGGCGATTCCCAGGAACCCAGGCTTAAAAAGTCCTCCAGGAAATTTTGATACAGGCTCAAGTTTGAGACCTACTGCCACATCAGCACAGTGAGAAACAACAGTTGCCCTACTACATAAATCTCATGATTTGAAGATTCTTTTCACTTGTCTCTAAGTTTAGAATGGAAAACTCAGTAAGCCTACAGCTTGCTCGTAATTTCAGCTAGATAACAACTTGTCACAAATCCAGCACCTTCCCGCAGAGAAGTTCAAAATCCTGAGCAAACACCGTATCCTCCCCTTTTATTACTTGCTGCTGCAGAGGTAGGTAGGTGCTCTCTTTATGGCTAAATCAGTGGTAAAGCCTGGTTGTCATGACCTTCCCAAGCAAAAACCATGCATTAAAAATGGTTAATTTTAATTCTAATGTTTCTAGATAGTGTTCTTTTTAGCTGAATCAACAAATGTTCTCTTTATCTGAACCAAGGCATCTAATCAACGAGACATATTGTCACTAGTTTGAATTAACCTTCATACCAGTCTGTAGGCAAAAAACGAAAACAAAATGAAATAAGAATAGCAGAACAAAGACACAGCCTCAAAGGAATTTCACCTTTATTGACTAACACCTGTAGCATGGGCACTTTATATATGTATTATAACTTTAATTTGCAGGACTATCAGAAGAGACAATACTTCTCAACTCTAATTTATGAAGACAACAACAAATTCAGAGTATCATGTCATTTTTCTGAGGTCACATGGCTAGGCAATAGCACAGGGAAATTCAAAATCAGGTCTGTCAGGCTCCAAATTCTACTGCTTTGTACAGGATGATATTATCCTTCCTGATATAAAGTCATTGTGAAAGGAACTCTCAAGTGAACTGAACTAACTGAAGATTTAGTGACTTGTATGAACTGTATCCCACCTACCCCCTCCATCATCTGATTAACTATTAAAGAATGTCTTGGTATGTTCTCCAAATCATACTCTTTCTTTAAAATCTACTTTAATTGGCATTTTCTGTGAAGCTCGCGTCTGTGTCACCAAAGTGATTATTCATTCTTCTTAACACAGAAGATTCAGTGTTGCCTTCCATTTGTCATTTAACTATATCTTTGTCCAAAATAGTTATTTAATCTAAGAGTGTCTGTTGCACAAAGTTTTGGCATTTTATGGTGCAGTGTCTGGTAGAGCAGTTATGAAGACATTTATTGACCAATCAACAAAATCCTAGGGATCCAAAGATAAAAATGCATAATCCCTGTATACAAGGAATCATAGTTCAGTAAAAAGAATTACGAGAAAAGCCTTGTGATAATTGAAAATCAATGTAGTGGTGTGCTGATGTATTGACCATTAGGCCATCGGGGGTGTGAGTGAGACTAAGTCTTCATGGAATTGTTGGAAAAGTCCTGTACAAACTAGACCTTGTGATACAACTAGAAAAATAAAGAGAAAGTTGTCAACACAGGAGAGGTAAAATTCCAGGTAGAGGAACGTGTAAAGAAAGATGATGGGTTTGGGGACCACATGTACTTCAATATTGATAAAGCATAAAAAGGAACAGTGAATTGAATTGTGTTCACACAATTTATGCCTAAATCTAACCCCCAGTATCTGTGAATATGAACATATTCAGAAATACAGTCTTTGCAAGTGCAATTAAGGTTCCCGAGATGAGATCAGGCTGGTTTTAGGGAGGGCCATAAATCCAATGGGAAATGTGGCACACTAAGGTAGAAAGGAAATGGTCTAGTAAAGGTTGAGGTGGAGACTGGGTTATGTAAACTCCAGGCAAAGAATGCCAAGGGTTGCTGGCAGCCATCAGAAGCCAGGAAAGAGTCTCGCTCACAGCCAGCAGATGAATCACCCAAATTTCAGACTTCTGGCCTTTAGGATAGTAAGAGAATACATTTTAATGCAGCCCTAGGAAACCATTACAGCAGGGAATAAAGGAGCACAATGATGGGACAAAGCCTGGACAGATAGTTAGGCTTCAGATCATAGGACTTGGGGATTTTACACATTCAGTAGCTTGGACATTTTCAGGCATGCAAACCATTGAAGAACAGTGAGGAGATTGAATGATCAGATTTTTAGCATTAGAAAAATTGCTTTGGTGATAGAATGGAAATAAAAGGCACAGAGGCTGACAAAGAAGCTATCTTCTAGTTCAACCAGGAAAAGTCTGGATAAGTTCAGTGGTAGCAAGAACAGAGAAGAGAGAAAGGATACGTAGTATAAAATAATAATAATAATAAGATACACATGACCTGTGCTTGATTAGATATGAAATCTAAGAAGGCATCAAAATTGATATTCCTGTTATGTATACTATTTCTAACAATTATATATGTTATTTTGTGAGCTTATATGCTCATGTGGCAATATAACTTGAACATAAATCAGTGACTTTAAATATTTCTGCAAAACATCATGTTATAACTGAATTATATGAATTCTTTTTATCAATGTAAATATTTATCAGTTACACATAAGAGAGGCTGTTGCTCTATTCTTTCCCAGAGTACTGATATTCTTTAAAAAAGATTATGCACTTCTGATGGGCAAGAAACAGCAACAAATTATTGCTCTGTTTACATTTATCAAGTTATCATTATATAACATTGGGTTATGATCTCTTTACCAGCCTTTTGTATATCTTTCTTTCTGGCATGCCTAATTATACCCTGTACCCCTTCTGTTATTGGGTCTTTTTAAAATAAATTCTTAAGAGATTTAATATATATTAAGCATTATGATTCTTTGCAATAATTGTTGAAAATATCCAACATTTTCAGGGTTTTTTGGCATTAATGCTGTCTTTTGATTCACCAAAGTATTATTTCTTTGTCATTTAATCTATCATTATTACCCTATATGTATGATTCATTTCATGTCATGTTTAGAAAGGCTTGTTTGCTCTAACATTAAAAAAAAAACAATTAGCTATTGCTCAGCACCTATAGCTCAGTGGGCAAGGTGCCAGTCACATACACTGAGGGCCGGGGGCCTGCTAAACAACAATGACAACTGCAACCAAAAAATAGCTGGGCATTGTGGAAGGTGCCTGTAGTCTCAGCTACTTGGGAGGCTGAGGGAAAAGAATTGCTTAAGCCCGAGAGTTTGAGGTTGCCGTGAGCTGTGATGCCATGACACTTTATTAAGGGCAACATACTAAAACTCTCTCAAAAAAACAAAAACAAAACCAAAAACTATTAGCTATGTTTTCTCCTAGTAGTTTCATTTTTTATGGAAATAAAATTTTATATAGTTAATCCAGCTTGAATTTCTTCAGGAAAAAAATGTGAAGCAGGGATCAATATTCCCTATTTTTGTCATATACTTAGCCATCAAATGAATATTTGAAGCCACAACACATTTGACTCATGCCTAAAACTAACACCCAAAAGGGAATTATTCTGTGTAATGTGAAAATTATCTGCTTATTGCTCAGTAGTAACACAGAATAGTTGTAGATAAATGACTGATTCAAGAGGGTTTTAAGTAGAATTGTAGTGAGGTTTAAAGAGAAAAAATGTGAACTTTTTTTTCTTTTGCATTATTTTTTGAACGGGACACCTCTGGTATATGGGACTGGTGCACTACTCCTTTGAGCCACAGGTGCTGCCCCCCAAAAATGTGAACTTGAAAAGTTTTACTGTCAACTACAGCAAGAAATGTGATAGCAATTGAAAGAAGTATCATAACTATTAAGCTATTTTAATACAGGGTGTCCTGAAAGTTGCTCCTGAAGTCGCCATATATAGGGATATGGGAAATTGTAGCTAAATGTACCTTTATGTATAAAATATTCATTATGCAATTTTACAAATTATTCTGTATGATTTGGCCACCTCTTTGTAAAATTTTGTAATGAATATTTTGTAAATAAAAGTACATTTAGATAAAATTTCCCATTTTCCCTATGTATGGCAACTAACCCAAATGTATCTTTTAGGAAAGCCTATAGTTCAACTAGAAAGAGTCTGAACAAGTTCAGGGGTACCAGGGACAAAGAAGAAGAAGGGGATATGAGAAATAAATAAAGATATGACTTGAGCTTGATTAAATATTAAATCTAAGAAGGTGAGACAAATCTATGTTCATTTTATGCTTACTGTTTTGTAGGGAAAAAGACAAATAGTGGGGAGCTTTGGAGGTTAAAAAAAATGTACTCTTTGAAAGAGTTGTATTGTAAGGCACAGCAGAGAAATACAGTAGCAGCTGGAAGAATTTCAGTAAGAAATTCTGAAATCTCTGAAGTAATTGTTGAAACAGTCTTCCATGTTCTCTGAAACTAGGATTCAAGATCCTGTTAATCAGTGAGAGGGCTGGAAACACAGTGGGAGATAATGGCTCTTTTTCCTTCTGGTAGTCTCTCTTTTTCTACAAGTTCCCACGGAAAAGATTATAAAACAAAACAAATAGATGCACAGTGGTGGTAAAAAATATAGAGCTATGGCATCTTTAGGCCAGGTATTTTGAAAAATTCATGAAGATAGAAAGCAGATGCACTGATGCCTTAAACAAAACAGAGAAATTATAACCACACCACACAAGTGCCCTTATTCACAATGGGCAATGAGCAATAAGCAAAAGTGGCCATGAGTGGCTCCACGCAGGAGGGTATTCACGTGCCACAAACCAGGAGGATAAGAATGACATGTATGGCTAGTAGTCTTACCCTGTTCACTAATTATGGAAGATTTATCTGTGTAGTTCTTCAAAATAAAATGGATGATTGGCATGAAGAGAGATGAAGGGAAGAATCAGAGATATAGCTACGCTTCCATGAATACCTGATAATCCTGATAAATGGAAAAAACACAGGTTGTGTAAACTTCAGATATATAACAAAAAAAATTTTAGAAGAAATATTTTTCAAATATTGCACGGAAAATACACTAAAATATTATTTATCTGAAGTGGAACATTTACCTAGGTATTTTGCATTCTTGTTTGCTAAATACACCAACATAGTAAGCAAAGTCAATGTGTCAATTTTGAAGATTTGTCCCTTCTTCCCCAGAGGAAGCTCTGCTTGATGACAAAAACATTCATTTACCCATAACCTCATTTAGCCCTCATCCTCAGACGTGAGAAATTTTAGTCAAGAAACCTATATGCATGCAAAGAAAACACTTAACCAGCTACATTATGAACCAGTCCTGAATTAATAAATTTAAATAAACAAGAATCTCAAACATCTGAGGAGAGGTAAAAGAGAAAGTCCATGATGATAAAGAAAACAAGAACTGATTTTAATAATGTGTATGCTTGCGAAAAAATGTTAAAAGCAATTCTAATTAAATTTCTCTTACACATGCTAAAGAAGAATCCATCGTAAACCTAAAGGGAGATGATGTGAAATAGACACAACCACAAAACAGGAAAAAGGATGCAGAAATCACTATCTTAGTTCATAAAAGATGCAGCAATGGCTTAAATAATAAATGGGCATAGTCGAATCTAGACTTCGGAATATGAAAGTTCAAATTGAGAAACTATTCCAAAATTTAGACAAAAGAAGAAAAAAATGGAAGGAAAGACATGAGGAATGAGGAAGCTGAGAGGAAGGGAGGGAGGGAAGGAGGGAAAGAAAGAGGGAGGGAAGGAAGAAAGGAGTTAAGACCTAGAGATACAGAAGCCCAGCCCAGACAATCCAGCATTCGTCAAATGAAGGGTGAAAAGGTAATACAAGGAAAAAAGAAACCAACTATGGGTATGGAGCCCAAAGCAAAAAAATTAGAAAAGAGACACTACGTTGGCAGCACCTGACAAGTGACTATAGTACACATATCTGCCTTCCAGAAAAAGAGATTGTCGATCAGGAGGGGGGAGAAAGAAACATGGCAAAAAGCAAAGAAAATTAACCTGGTTATTTCTAAAATATTCCATAAAATGTTAAATATGTTTTACCAAATAAGGCAGCAGCAAATATTTAACATTAAAAACAAATAAATGAAAAAATTATAAGTGGGCTAAACATTTCATTACATTTACCTATTTATTTGCTTCTTATAAAATAGTGAGAATGGTTAGGGTGAGTGAATTTGGGGCTGTTTTGAAAGCAGTCTCCTTAGTGAGTTTTATAGTAATCTTTACATAAGAAACAGTAATTAACCAAATGTGGAATCTATGTATTAATTATAAAATTTCCCTTGACATGAATAATTGTTTTTCTCTTTGAAGTACTACTGTTTTTAATTTTATATTTATGCCTTGGTGTTATTAAGTACATTTAAAGATACATAGTACCAATAAAGGGACAGTTTTTTTTCATTACTAATGTTGTAATAAAATTCTGAGGGAAAAAAAAAAACTAAGAAAAGATCACTAGGTTTGTTAATTAAATAAAATCCTTAATTTCAATAGACCCAGTGAAAATCTTTCTGATTTGGGAGGTTAATGACATCCATTTGGAGAGAGAAAAATAATGTGCCTATTATGAAAACACATTATCAGTACAAAAGCATCCCTATAAATATCAAAATAGCTCAATACACAGGACGGTTTCTAGATAATTTACCAATGACAAAGCCACCAAGAAATAAAATAGTTTTATTTCTTTCATGCCTGGATTATAATGTGTGTATACACACACACACTCATAACGTGTATACACACACTTATAATGTGTATACACACACACCCATCCCTCTTTTGATTATATTATACACACACACACACATATATATATATATATATGTTCTCTTTTGATGACAATATTGCTATGGAACAAAGTAAAAAAGAGAACTACTATTGAGTGGGAAAACACTATTTAGTACAAAAACCTACAAATCACATCATAATTTCATATTAATATGTTTCCATTTTACAGAAATGCTAATCATAGAACATAAAGATTGTGAAAGAACAAACATTTGAGTGTTACTAGGAGGATTTTTTAAAATATCCTAACTTGATTTAGGTTTGATTAAAAAATGAAGAACAAAGACCATTATCTGTTTTCCCTGTCATTTCCTATGTTGCAATATAATCTCCAGGAGGGCACAGTTTATTGCCTTCTCTAATTCACTTCTAGTAACCAAGAATACAGAATAGTTCTAGGACATAGCCAGCCACTCAAAAAATGTTTGTCAAATGAATAAGTGAGTCATTGAATGAATTAACAACTATTCAAAGAGATTTGTTAGGTTAATACAGTTGAAGAAAATTACGGCCTTTAGTTCTTCCATAAGCCACAGCCTCCCAAGTGGCTCCATCCAGCGGCTTTATTAATGTACCCAGCTGATGTCCTTGAATTCCTTATTGCTTTTTGTTAATGCTGCTTCCTGTCTATTTCTCTTTCATACTGAAAGGGAGGGTTGTAGATAAATCATCTAAGTTTGTTGCCAGATGACTTTTCTTTCAGGATAACAGAATATAGTTTCCCAGATGCCTCTTGGGCTTGATAGTAAAAACAGACCAAGTCTAGAGAAAAGTGAGGGGAATAAAATATATTTGACAACTCTTCCAACATTATAGGTAGTCTGTTCTTCTAACAGGTTAATGGTTGGTAAGCTCCTCAAGTCCAGAGCTCAGTTCTGCACCCCTGGTAGATCCTGTCTATTGATATCCAGAGTGAGGATGAAGAGGCGTATTAATGTGGTATTAAGTTTTTAATATAGCATATTGTACATTTTATATATTTTGAAACAAAAAAGTAACACAAGTATTTGTTCCTTGTAAAATATAGAGAATCAGAAATAAGAACATAAATATTGCAAACAGTATGGCTTTAATTATATATTTATCACTTTAAATAAATAATGTCTTTCTAAGCTTGCTTTCTTTGAAAACTATGATTGAAAAATGGTTATTTTTTCTAGCCAGTGAACTGCTGCAATTTTTACTCCTTCCCCAAAGCAGGATTTGATAAGTACTGGTGTCCTGTTGATAGGTTCTAATAACTGGAACTCTCACAGGGTAGAATCATATCTCTGAATGGCTTTATTTATATAAATTCGGGGAGTGCATTGCTCTGAACTAGCAAACAAGAAAAAGTGACATGGAGATTTTTCTTTCCTGCCAACATAACATCCTTTGTCCCACAGTCCTTCTCTTTGAAAATGGTTTCTGAGAATTTAGGAAATGCTAAAAAACGTTTGGCAAACTCTATTTTGCACTAATTCTGTATTTTATTTTATTTTTTCCAAAACACAAAATTATCAGGTTGATAGTCTTCAGTATCAGAGGGTGAAGTAAAGATTTGGACATATCGACCTGCTTTATTTTTCAGAATGCTTCCTAGACATCTAATTTCATTTTTAAAAGCAAAATTTGCATGCTCAAATGGGAAAAGAATAGGGGGTGGAGAGGGAAGCAAACTGAAAATGTTTTAGTTTTGATTACGTCATAGCACAAATCACATTTTATTGCTTTGAAAATAGTGACATCTAGTGGATATAGGTATTCATGCCATGGGTATCTTGGTAGCAAGAATTTACAGCAATTACAAAAGGAAAAAGTCTAATGATATAATTTAGACACAGAAAATTGAGCGGAGTTATAGTGATTAAAATTTATTAGGCCACATCTATTCATCTGCCAATAACATTCCAGGGAGAATGTTAATCTAAAAGCCAAATACATTGCAGAATAAGAGAAAATGTCAACACTTCACTCCTCTGAAGGTTAAGCAAGGACACAGCTACTGGAGATGGTTAGCAGAAGTGCACCTTGTATTCTAGGAACAAATCACTTTCAAAATTTTCTTCCCATGTCTATGTTAAAGTATTTGGCAACCACGAATATTTGTCCAATATTTTTTTTCCATTTGGTCCCAATGTGTTTGTCTAAAACACATACTTTGATTACGAATTAAAATCATGGCATGAATCTTTAAATTAACAGTGACTGTTAGTTCATACACGTGTTACAATTCTTTATTCAGCCTACTATATGGACCAGTCCTGTAGTACCTTCACATCTGTGGGTTTTCTTGGGGCATTTTTAGTTATTGTATGACATGATATTTTGAAAGAGAGAGACCACATTCACATAACTTACGTTATAGTAGATGGCTATAATTGCTCTACATTGTTATTAGTTATTTTTGTTAATTTCTATGAATAATTTATATATTAAACTTTATCACAAGAGTGTCTGTATAGGAAAAAACATAGGATTCGGTACTATCTGCAGTTTCAGGCATCTGCTAAGGATCTTGGAATGTACACAGCACAGATTATTGGGGCACTTTGCAGTCCACAAACCAGTTTTTCTATATGCTATTATTCACTCCATGTTATTATTCTCATTTTACAGATAAGTAAAGCAAATACTGAATTATGTAAGTAAATTAGAAAAACCAACATAAGCATCTTGGAGAAGAAAGCCAAAGAAACCAAGTAAATAGACCATTTTCTAGTACCCCTACTCTCACCTATTAAATTTTCAGGGCAAATTACCAGTGGCACACTGCTGGCTCCCTGCATAAAAGACAATCTGTATTTATATGGCATGATAGTAATAGAAATTATAATGGTAACAACTACCATCACTATCATTTGTGAAGTGACTATCTGGCAAACAGTACTCTAAGAAATTATTATCCTCAAAAATAGAAACAGAAGAGGCATCTGATATACAGGAAGGTTAAATAACCCCCTAATGTTATAAGGCTAGAATTTGTCATATGTGCAATAAGCAAGTATAATATAAACTCAGACTTTAAAAATAGAAGTTGCTCACTTGTGTTTTTAGTTTTAATTGGGCAATTTTAGATTTTTAGAAAGTATTTCATTTTGATTTGACTTGTTTAATGTTGCTGCTGGGTTTTTTAGAAATAAGATCAGCAGAAAAGAGCATTAGCATCAAAAGTAGAAGATTGAAATTTTATCCAAATTTAATCTCTCCCTAGGGAACTGTTTACTCTTAGAGAATTAATTTAATTTATGTGAGGTCTTATTTTCTCATCTGTAATTCTGAAAAGAATAATCATTTCAAACTCCTATAAACCACTATAAGAATAAATGTATGTAAAAGCATGTTAAAAATGGGAAAGCCCTGAACTAATTTAAAAATATTATTATAATAATGACATGTTCATAATGGCAATTAAACTGGTTTTCTTTTCTGAAGTGAGAGCAAAAGATGATATGAGTAAAATAAAATTTTGGTCTTTAAAATTACTATTATAGAAATCTAGATAAAAGCAGAAATTTTGTTACAAAAGTAAGGGAGAAGAAATTTTTAGAATTCAAAAAATGTGGTATAGATAGAGAGACATCAATATTTAAACTTATATTTAATCCGAGGACATAGGGTATCAGATGACCTGGGTGATAGGTGAGCATTTCTGCTCTCAATGAAGTTTTCAACTCTAAACTTGCTTTAAAGTCAGTATCATGTAGAAAATATCATTAGTAATGATTGACTTATTTAAAAAACTACTACTATATCCATTAAACTAGAGTTCTTACTCTTTATCTGACTGGGTCCTTAACAACAAACACATCATACAGATTTAATTTTTTATCTTCTTAATTTCCTCCTAAGTATAGAAAATTGCTGATTTTAAAAAGTACATTAATTTCTTCAGCTCAAACAAAAAAATTAAATTTATTTACTGGGTACTGCAATATCTATAGCATTATAAGAATAATATAAAAAACATTTGAGGCAAGTTTCAAATATTAATAATTTAACACTACTACAGAAGGCAAAAGACTTACACATCTACTGCTTGGATGAGTATTTCAAAATTACCTAATGCCCCTAATGCCCATCTTACAGCTTATACTGATGATTTATTTCTTCTATATCATGCAAGAGGCTAGTGGGAAAATTACAGCCCAATCAAATATAGAAATCTAAGGATTATTTAAAAAGAGACAATTTTCCAAGTTGTGACAGAGCATGGAAACTATAAGGAATAGTTCAGCAAGGAAGACCTGGATACCTTTTGGCTCTTTAGCCTAAAAGAATTGGGAGAAAGAATGGTACCTTGATCCTGATTGGGTCGGGGAGGGAAAAAACAGAGAGAGAGAGAGAGAACAGAGAGAGAGAGAGAGAACAGAGACACGGAGACAGTAGTGCCTCCTACCTTGTAGGACACAGTCAAGGCACCTAGCAAGCAGAGATGACCCCACAGGGAAGAAACTGGCCACCTGACACCAGCGGAACATCAATCTCTCCCTTTCCTCGGAGTCCCACACATTGCTCTCCACTGACTGGACACAACAAGGGGCGAGAGTGCACTGACTGGAGTAAGGGAGTCTGTGACAGTTAATTTTAAGTGTCAACTTGACTGTATTAAATAGCTGATAAAACATTATTTCTAGGTGTGTCTGTAGATGTGCTTCTGGAAGAGCTTAACATTCAAATCAGTAAACTAAAAGAAGTCCTGCCATCACCATTGTTAATGGGCTTATTCTATCTACCCATTTATGGTCCAGACAGAACAAAAAGGCCAAAGAATGACACTTTCTCTCCTTCCTTAAGCTGGGTCATTCATCTTCTGTCCTAAGAGGTCAGAGTTTCTGGTTCTCAAGCTTTCATACTCAGACTGAATTATACCCCTGATTTTCCTGGTTCTCCAGTTTGTAGACAGCAGGTCTTGGGACCTACTGGCTTCCATAATCACATGCGTCAATTTCCATAATAAACATCTGTATCTGTGTATCTTATTGGTTCTCTCTTTCTGTAGAACCCTGATTAATAGCCTGTTAATGGAATTCATATAAATCAGCCATCAGGGAAGTGCGGGGGAAGGTGAACAATAGATCTAAATGATGAATGAATGAAATCCACCTCACCTCCCAGGGCATCTTGTGATTCTTATCACATACTGGAGCCAGATCTTGCCAGATTGGGATTGTGAACATCTCTTTCCAATTCTACTTTCAGTTACTGAACATTGCTGTGGTGGAAGTATTTACAACATGGAAATCAGCAGATACCACAAATCAAGGCTGTTTAACTTCTTTTCCCCTCTATGGGATGCTGTCAGTTGAAAATTGAAAAGCACATCTTTGGTTCTGCCCATTATAGCATTCAAATGTGTATGTGTTGCAAATGTTCCCATGAAATTTGATGGAAAAAAAGTATAAAAGACATTTTATAAAAAAGGAAATACTATCAGTCTTAAATATGTATTTTCTCCAACTTGTAAAGGTTGAAACAGTGGCAGAGTAAGTGTGATATCCGTAGCAAATGTTTGTAACCAAAACAAATATCTAGCAATAGACTTCTAAGTAATTAAATTATAATACATGCACATCATTGATCATTTGGCAACTTTTAGGAGACTGCAGCCTTCCTTGTGGCTATACTATTTCACATTGACACCAGTAATATACAGTGCTCTATCTATATTTTTCCATATCCTCACAAACATTTGAAATTATAGTATTTTTCATTTCAATCATTCTGAGGGGGAGAGGCTGTTGTCACATCACATTGTGATTTCAATTTACATACCCTTAATGATCAATTGTTGCCAAGCAACTTTTCACACACTATGGGAATTCTTATGTAAGATTTAATCACATGTCTGTCCAGATTCTTTGTCAAGGTTTTCAGTGTGTTGTTTTGCATTAAGTTGTAGGTGTTCTTTACTCTTAACATGAAAACTTTGTCGGATATATGCTTAAGAATATTTTTCCTGATCAGGTGCAGTGGCTCATGCCTGTGTTCTCAGCCTTTGAGAGGCCAAGATGGGATAATAGCTTCAAGTGACACATACCTGAAGTATTAGCTGCTGGGGAGGCTGAGGTGGGAAGATCGTTCGAGCCCAGTTCAATGCTGGAGTGAACTATGATCACTCCACTGTTCTCCAGCCTGGGCACCACAGCAAGACCTGGTCTCTAAAAATGAAAAAGGAAATACTTTTTTTTTTTTTAATTGTTGGGGATTCATTAATGGTACAAGAAACAATGTTACACTGATTGCATTTGTTTGATAAAGTCCCTCTTATATTTGTGTCTTGACCCTAAAAGGTGTGTCACACACTGAAGAAATACCTTATTCTAATCTTTGACTTAATGGTTTCACTTTCACCTTTTAAATAATGGTGGGGGTTTTATTGATAAGCAAAACTTGAAAATTTTAGTGAAGTTCAGTTTATCTTTTCTTTAAAATTATTATTGGTGCCTCTTGATCCTGCCTGAGAAATCTTTGCCTAACCCCAAACTTGTGAAACCGTTTTCCAGAAAAGTTAAAGATCTAACTTTTAACATCTAGGTCTGTAACCCACCTCAAATTACATTTGGCATGTGATATGTGGACAGTTTTGATTTTTGCTTTTTTGCATTGATTATCTAGCTTTTCTAGCATTATTTACTAAAAAGAATCTCAATTCTCACTTTGAAGTTGTTTGATACCTTTAATAAAAATCAATTTAATGCATATGTCTAGGTCTAGACCAAGATTGTCTATTTTGTGCCATTGATTTTTTTTCTCTTAATTTTATTACCATCATGTCTTACTTATTCTACTTTTACAATATGTGTTGAAAATCTGGTTGTAAAATCCTCCAACTTAGTGTTTCCTCTTTCAGATTATTTTGACTAATCAAGACCAACATAATGAAACCTTCGTTTTCACATAAACTTTTATAAATTACATATACATTTCTATAGAAAATTTTACTGTGATTTTTATTGAAACTACAGAATAACTTAGAAAAAAGGTCTTCAAAAAATTAAATCAGGGCAGCACCCGTAGCTCAGTGGGTGGAGTGTCGGCCACATACATCGAGGCTGGCAGGTTTGAACCCAGCCCAGGCCAGCTAAAAATCAACAATGACAACTGCAACCAATAAAAGTAGCCAGGCATTGTGGCAGGCACCTGTAGTCCCAGCTACTTGGGAGGCTGAGGCAAGAGAATCGCTTAAGCTCAACAGTTGGAGGTTCCTGTGAGCTGTGACACCATGGATCTATACTGAGGGTGACATAGTAAGACTCTGTCTCAAAAAAAAAAAAAAAACCTAAATCAAACCCATCATTAACATTATTTTTCCATTTTTTTAGACTTCTTTAATTTTCATTAGCAAAGTTCTGTAGTTTTCAGTATGGAATTTGTGTATGTTTCTTAAATATTTTTCTACAGTTTTGACTTTTGAAATTCTTATAAATAATAATTTTCTTCATTTGGGTTTCCAGATTTTTTGTTTGCTTTAAGGCTACCCTATTAGAAACATGTTTGTATATTAACTTTATATCCAGAAATCTTCCTGAATTAATTTGTCCTTTCTAGTAATACATTCATAAATGACTTTGCATTTTTGATACATATAATTATGTCATTTTTGAAATAAACAATTTTATTTTTCCTCTTATTTATGTATGCTTTTTTCTTTTCCTTTCTCTTTTCCTGTTCTAACTTAGAACCTGTAGGATTGATGATGAAATGGAAGTTTTTCCTTTCCACATATTAGGAAGAAAATATACTATTTCATCATTAAATATAACATTACATATTTTATCCATAGGGTTTTTGATTTTTTTTTTTTTTTTTTTGGAGACAGAGTTGCACTCTGTTGCCTGGCTAAGCCTAACTCACATTAACCTCAAACTCCTAAGCTCAGGTGATCCTCCTGAGGCCTCCTGAGTAGTTAGGACTATAGCTGCCTGCTACGATGCCCAGCTAATTTTTCCATATTTGTGTAGAGACAGGGTCTTGCTCTTGCTCAGGCTGGTCTCAAACTTCTGAGCTCAAGAGATCCACCCACCTCAGCCTTCTAGAGTGCTAGGATACAGGCCTGTGAACCACTATGCCTGGTGTTTAGCTGTAAGTTTTCCATAAATGTTCTTTGTCAGTTTGAACAATTTACATTCTATACCTATTTTGTTGAAATCATTTCTATAGATAATTGGTTTTCCATTTAATTAAATTCTTTGCCTCAATTGAGATAATTATGTTTTCTAATTTGTTATGTTAATGTGGTAAATTATGATGATTGATTTATGAATATTAACTTAATCTCTTTTTTTCTGGGATAAAACCCATTTAATCACAATTTAAAGTACATTGCTAATTTTTTTTTTTAATTTTGGAATGAAGGACATTAGTTGTATTTTTCTTTTAATGTCTTTGTTAAGATTTTACTGGTTTCATAAAATAAATGTGGATGTGTCTTCCTTTATTTTATGAAACACATTATATAAGATTGGTGTTTTCTTTCTTAAATATTTGGAAGAATTCCATTTTATGGGTAGCTTTCTATTTCTGCTGACATCTGTCCATCCAGTTGCTTAGCTGGTCATCTCCAAATTCCTGTCCATGTTTGTAACAGGTATCTTAGATCATTGTCTAATAATTCTAATATTTGCTTCATTCGAGAGTCTGTTCCTATAAGTTATTTCATTTCTTAAAAATGGGTGCTGCTTTCTTACTTTTTTGCTTATCTAGTACTTTCATTTATTATATGCTAGAAATTATTGATTATATCTTATAGCAACTATGGATTATGCTGTCTTTATGTAATTACAGAGAGATCACCTAATCTTCTTCAGTTGTTTTTTTAAAGGATGAGTTTATTTCAGTTTGGGTCTTATTTCTAGAACAAAAAATCAGTCCAAAGTAATATAAATTTGCCCTAGAATGAAATCTTTACTTTGTTTTTTTATATATTAAATCATAGCTGTGTACATTAATGCAGTCGAAATCTTTACTTTGAATGTACATCTATTTGGGGTGTCTCGACTAAATGCCTGACTTATTTCATCCTAATTATTAAGGAATCAAAATTCTAGTTAAGTCAAAATTTCAACATCTCTATGACTTACCATGCCTTATCTCTGTGTGATGAAAAATAACTGCTCAGTTATCAGCACCTCATCAGTAGTTCTCTGCTAATGTACCTTGTGGGACTGGAAGGATTTCCAGATAATTATGGCTAAGGTTACCTCCACCCTGCCTACATGCTCCACAAACTTCAGCTACCTTAGCATGCCCCCCGCAAACCAAACTCTGTTTCACTTTACACTGTGAGAATACCCTTCCTGCTTTTAAGCCTCATGCTCTGGACAGTACTTCAACCAGAAAGCCATGGGGAACAGAGTGTGGTTCTTCCTCTCCCCCCAAGGATCTCCGTCTTACACTGACTATTGTCCAATACTCATTCATATTGTCTTCACATCATTTGTCTAGTTTTATAGCTGTTTAGATACTAAATTAAATTTAATGCCAGCTTCTCTAATAGTACAAGACTGAGAAGTCCTGCCTTCAATATTTTGTACCTTTTTAATTCATTGTTAATTTGCAGCCAAAATGGTCTATCAAAAGTGCAAATTAAATCATGCCATCAACAGTCTAAACCTTACTGAATGTCTTTTTATTATTGTCATAATACTCCTGATGTGCCTTTAAAGTCTCTGGACTGTTATCATTATCTATCTACTCACATACCTTAATCCTTACCACTCTCTCTCTTCCACAGATTTCTTCTTTTTAGTCATTTTAAAATTTATTTATATTTTTCTATATATTTCCACATGCTAGTCCCTCTTCCTTGAAAACTCATTTTCCTTTTTTTTTTTTTTTTTTTTAAGGTACCTCTGCTTCATCATTCAAGATAGCAACTGACACTCCTTTCCTCTCCTCTGGATTAAGGTAGAACTCCTAGCTATAAAGCATCTAAACTCTTTATAATTCTACCATTATGGTATTTATCCCATATTTTGTGTTTATTTGTTTAACCATTGGTCTTCACCGCTCTATTGTGATGTGGTGAATGTACTACCACTTGTATCTAAGTTACTGTATTCCTAAGCTTACCCAAATATACCATACATGGTAGGCATACAAGTACATCTTTTAAGTGAGTGATTAATCTGTTCTTTTCAATATTTCTATGTGCCTTGAAGAGTAGATGTCCTTACTCTTTTTCTTTAGAAAAAATAACTAAGAACTTAATTTTGAAGATAATATTTATTTAAGCAAATATTTATCATGCTCCAAATATGTTCTTCCAGATAGTATGCAGTTTTCAAAGAAGTACAGATGAGGTTTTATTACTTCATTGAGAATAACGTCTAAAGGAACCGACAATTTACAAGGCCATTTAAAAGGGTAAAGAGATGACAAAGAGCGCTCAGGTGATGTTGTACCACGCCAAGCGTAAGATTTCTAACATTAGTCCTTTGCATAACTTACTTTTATAGTCTGAAAATCTTCTGACATATTCTTTGGTTCCCTTTGAAATATTTCCTTTCAGAACGTCAAAAATCTTATTCACACTTGATAGCTATTTTTAGGATCAAGGTCAAAAGCATTAGATTTCTTCATTCCTTTCCCACCACAGGTTTAGAATTCATAAAGCAGCTTAGCAGCTTAATAGAAGATTGACTCCTTCCCCTTCTCCTTCCTATAAATCCTCTCAAGACAGTCTAAAAAGCATTTCCCAGGTTTAGTATTAAAATAGAAAATAACATCCTGAACTCCCAGAAGGTCTCATCCTCTGTAAACTCTGGGACCAGGTTCTATTTTGAAAATTATGGGAAATCAAAGTTTCTCTGTAATGATCTTGATCAAATGTCTGACCTAAAATGAGCACGTGGACAAATGTAATGCTAAAGAAAAAAACTTCTCCTAAAATCAGAAGACGTTAGGCAATACTCTGAAAGTAAAAATTTCACATAAGAATGTATGGTTTTGATGTCTCATAAAAAAACTGACACTGAACTAAGATATGACACCCTTGCTGGGGTGGAGTGGGTTTTAAACATGATCACTTATGTTTGAATAGCTAAGGGGGGGAAAGAGTCTGTGTTATTCAGCTCCATAAATTCTGCCACCATGAAAAGTTTTCAGGACGTGGCATGTCTTCCCTCTTTTACTCAGAAAATATTAGCACTCAGAAAAGTGCTCAGGAAGAATTTTCTTGTCCCAGGTGAAATGAAATGACACCCTTTATTTTCTAGAGGAATGACAATTTCCTTCCAAAAACCCACACCTGCAGAGAATACTGATAAAATGTAAATGCTGCCTCCTATTCAAACTTAAAAAGACCCCCAAAGGGAAAAATATGAAAAGGCTTAGCCAAAAAGCATTCTGAAGCTGGATGAATTTGCTAACTTTCAGCCAATATATGATATAGGAAGGATAGGTATTCTGATATATGCTGGTGCTAGGGTAAGGTTGGGGGCAGACACTGTTCTGATAGGTACATCTCCTCAAAATCTAGGTCCTTCTATTCTGAAAGAATAGCAGTCTATCAGAGGACATAAAAGTTTCAAGAATTGTAGCACAGGCTAGGTGCATGTTTTTTATATTTTTTAAAATTATTTTTTATTTAATCATAACTTTGTACATTGATGCATTTATGAGGTTCAGGGTACTGCTTTGATATACAATGTGAAATGCTTACATTGAACTAAGTAACACATCCATCACAATTATACTCATTTCTTAATAGTTTTGAAATGTATCATTGCATCATGCACATTAGGTGAGGTCCCCCCAAATACTTTCCCTCCTCCCATATCTCCTCTCCACTCCCTTCTTTCTCCTTTTCCCTTCTACTTTCTGGACTATAGTAATGCTTTGCCATTCATATGATTGTGTAGGTAGTTATATATTGATTTCATAGTATTGAGTACATTGGATACTTTTTTCCCCATTCTTGAGATACTTTACTAAGAAGAATATGTTTCAGGTCCATCTAGGTAAACAAAAGTTGTGAAATCTCCATCTTTTTTATGGCTGCATAGCATTCAATGGTGTACATATACCACAATTTGTTAATCCATTCATGGGTTGATGAGCACTTGAGCTGTTTCCATGTCTTAGCTATTATGAATTGGGCTACAGTAAATATTCTGGTGCAAATGTCTTTGTTGTAAAATTATTTTTGATCAACTAGGTATATCAACTAGGTATTCTCACTAGATAAAAGATTTAAACTTAAGACATGAAACTAAAAATATACTAGAAGAGAGGGTAGGGAAACACTTGAAGAAACTGGCCTGGGAAAATACTTTATGAGGAGGACCTCCCTGGGCAATTGAAGCAAAATCAAAAATACATTACTGGGATCTGATCAAACTAAAAAGCTTTTGCACAGCCAAGAGCACAGTACGTAAAGCAAACAGACAACCTTCAGAATGGGAGAAGATTTTTGCAGGTTATGCTTCCAACAAAGGTCTGATAACTAGAATCTACAGAGAACTCAAACTAATCAATAAGAAAATAAAGAAACCATTTCTATGTGGGCAAGAGACTTGAACAGAAACTTCTCTGATGAAGACAGATGCATGGCCTACTAACACATGAAAAAATGCTCATCATCCTTAATCATCAGAGAAATGCAAATTGAAACCACTTTGAGATATCATCTAACTCCAATAAGATTAGCCCACATCACAAAATCCCCAAACCAGAGATGTTGGCATGGATGTGGAGAGAAGGGAACACTTGTACACTGTTGGTAGGAATGCAAGCTAATATGACCTTTTTGGAAAGAAATTTGAAGAACACTCTAGGAGCTAAAAGTAGACATACAGTTCAATCCTGCAATTCCTCTACTAGGTGCGTGTTTTGGTGCCTCACTGTCTTTTTCAGACAAGGTCAGCCTGTAGCAGAAAGGGCTTTTAGTAGATGATAGTCCAGATTCCCAATTGTATTGAGATGTTGGGCTATCTGAGCACATCACAGATAAGTAGGAATTCATGTTCTGAGGCTCATTTGGACCAAATTACTCGCAGGTGCTTCTAGCAAATGTAGTACATTGGACACATTCATTTACCTGTGTGTTCTCCCTAAATCCCACAAAATGGCCAAAATGTGTGAAATCAACCCAAAATACAAAAATAAACTGAAAAGGAGGTGAAAACAGTCTAATTTCAGAACTGAAAAACAAGTAGACAAATGATTACTCACTAAAAAAATAAATGGAAAATGAAAACAGAGTATGTTAAGAAGCAAAAGAAGCAAGTTGATTTATAGTACAGAATTCCCAAGTGTAGAATTTAGAGATACTAGTGAGTTCTGAAAGTGAGGCCAAGGAATTTTGTTTTGCAGACGGACATTTCTATAGAAAACAGTGATTAACATATAGAACACACTGGTAAATATCAGTTGAAGGAATAAATCAAGGAGTAACTAGACCCCCACAACCTGATAAGACTGTAGGTTTAAAACGCAGTGAAACAGGGCATGGCCAATTCTTACAAGTACCATTCACCATCTTCGAGATTAAGCTGGGGGAACCAATTCACACTGCTTGGAAGAGGTGAAGACAGCAAGATAGAGGCAACTCGAGGGGACACTGTTTTTGTGTTGTTGTTGTTTTTGCAGTTTTGGGGGCCTGGTTTGAACCCGCCACCTGCCACCTCTGGTATATGGGGCCAGCACCCTTCTCCTTTGACCCATGGTGCCTCATGGGACACTGTTTTTGAACAAAAGTTATAGTCAGTTTGACCTATGAGGGGGTCTCCCTTTTCTACTGCAGACCTCTGGGCTGATCAGGGAGCTACTCAGAGTCTGTGCAGAGATATTCCACCAGAGAGCAGACAGCAGATGCAGCAGAGATCTGATGACTGCCAATGCCAGCTGACAACATCTTGATCACTCTGGTGCATGGATCCAGGTCCTCTCAGTAACTTTAGGATCACTCCTACCAGGTGAAGGGGGAAAGAGGTGCTACCCTACATTTATCCCTGTGATTAGGGATTGAGCACACCTCCTTCTCAGTGTGAAGCCAAACAGAGAGGGAGTCTCAGATGCCACAGGCATCACCTGAGAAGTCCCAGGAAACTGCTGCCTTGGATCCTAGGAGTGAGAGTAGAATCCTGACTGACCAGCAGCTCCAGCCTGCCTATGCAAACCCTGGGCCACTGAGAGAAACCTCTGCTTATGTGACTATGTTATCAGTAGTCTCTGTGCTGGTGGAAGAGCCCCCACCCTGTATGGGTGGCTCTGTACTTGATTCCCCATAGCCAGTTTTGAAACTCTCGCTGTTCCTGAATCTGAGACTCTGCCCCTGTAGCTTCAGTGCCTCACTAAACCTACAAATTTACCCTTGAGATTTCAGAGTTGTGCCTGGTTCCCAAGACCCTACAACTGAGTTCCTACCACTGCTGATAGGCCAGCAGAACCTCCATGAATTCCAGCACTTCCCTCAGGACCACTCAGCTCTGAGCAGACTTGGTTCAAATGAATCCATAACAAAGAGAACAGGTGCCTAGTATACATATTCACCCAGAGCCTAGAGAAGAGAAGCCAGATGAGAAAAACAAATAAATAAGCAAAAACAACAAGCAAACAGCAAAAGAACATTGGTAACATAAAAGAACAAAAAAGTTTGGTACCTCCAAAAGAATACAATGAAGCTTCAGAAGTGGACTCTACCTACAAGAGTCCATGCTGAAATAACAGACATGGAATTCAGAATATGGATGGGAAATAAGATTATTGGAATTGAAGAGAAAGTTGAAAACCAACAATGAGAAACCAAAAATATTTTAGGGTATCAATGAAAAAAACAAAAAGTCCCTAGAGAGCTAGGCAATATAAGAAATGAAAAGGGTCATTTGGGGAATTTCAAAATGTAGTTGAAAGCCTTATCAACAGGCTAAGCCAAGGAGAAGAAGAATCTCAGAGCTTGAAGACAAGGCTCTGAAGATAACCCAATCTTTCAAAGAGGCAGAGAAAAGTTTAAAAAAAAAAAAAAGAGCTATCACTGAGATAAATATGAGACTATGTGAAGTGAACTAACATTCAAATTGTAGGCATCCCTAAGGGTGAAAAAGAAAGAGCTAAGAGCATGGATATCTATGTTATTTGAGGAAATTATTGAGAATAACTCCCTCAGTCTCACCAGAAATTAAAACATACAAATACAAGATGTAGAACATAGGGGAAATTCATAGCATATAGATCTTCTCCAAGATCCATAGTAATTAACTTGGCAAAAGTCAAAATGAAGGAGAAAATTCTGCAAGCAGCAAAATGAAAGGATCAAATAACCTAAAAAGCAAAAGCTATCACACTAACTGCTGACTTCTCAATGGAAAACTTAACAAGTATTGGGTCTCCATCTTTAATATATATAAATTGAAAACTGACAGCCTAGAATTCTGTATCCTGAAAAACTAACTTTCAAAATAATGCAGAGGGCAGCACCTGTGGCTCAGTGAGTAGGGCATAGGCCCCATTACCTAGGGTGGCGGGTTCAAACCTGGCCCCGGCCAAACTGCAACAAAAAAATAGCTGGGTGTTCTGGTGGATGCCTGTACTTCCAGCTACTTGGGAGGCTGAGGCAAGAGAATTGCTTAAGCCTAGGAGTTGGAGGTTGCTGTGAGCTGTGACGCCATAGCACTCTACCAAGGGCAATAAAGTGAGACTCTGTCTCAAAAAGAAAAAGTAGAAATTGTAATAAACACTTTACAGACAAGCAAACACTGAAGGAGTTTGTCATGACTAGACAAGCTGCACAAAATACTGAAAACAGCATTATACACAAATCAGCACAACAGATATCTGCCTGTGTAAATCATCCTAAAAAAATGCCAAACTCACATCTTCTATAAAACAATACAATAAGAGATAAAACAAAGCAACTGGGGACTAGCCAACAGTGTAAGCAGACTAATATTCCACAGACCAATGCTAATAATCATTGTGAACAGACTGAATGTTCTTCTCAAAAGACATAGGCTTGTTGAATAGATTAAAAAAAAAAAAAACAACCAAAGTATATGCTGTCTCCAGGAAACACATCCAAATCAAATGATGTGCACAGTCTCATTGTGAAAAGATGCAAATCAAAAGGGAGCAGGGATAGCCATTCTCAGATAAAATTGACTTTCAGCCAAAAAAGGTAAAGAAAGATAGAGTCATATGATGGTAAAAGGAACTACTCAACAAGAAGACATAACAATCTTAAACACATATGTGCCCTACACAGATGCTTTCAGATACATATAATAAATCTTACTAGAGCTGAGCAAAGAAGTAAATAGTACCATAGTAATTGGCAGAGACCACAACACCACATTGTCAGAACTTGATAAATCATATAATCAGAAAATAGATAAAGAAATAAGGGACGTAAAGCCAACTCTAAAACAAAAAGAACAGACATTTATAAATATTTTATCCCCAAACTACTAAATACACATCCTTCTCAGCAGCCCATGAGACACTCTCCAAGACCAATCATATCTTAGGCCACACAAGTCTCTCAACAAATTACAAAAATAAAAATCATGTTATGTATCTTCTTATATCATAGTGGAATAAACTAGAAATCAAGCACATGAGAAACACTGAAACCTACACAAGTCATAGAAATTAAACACCTTGCTACTGATTGAGTATTGGGTCAATAATAAAATTAACATGAAGATTAAAATAATTATTTGAGCTGAAGGGTGAAGAGGACACAAGTTATCAGTCTTTGGAACATAGCAAAAGCATTCTTCAGGGGGAACATTCATAGCCTCAGATGGCTACATCAAAAAGAGAGAAAGAGAACAACCTAGGGCAACACCTCAGGAAACTAGAAAAGGAGGAACAAACCAAACCTAAAGTTAGCAGGAAAAAGAAACGATGAAGACCAAAGAACCAAATTAATGAAAAAACAGAAAAACAATGCAAAGGATTAATGAAAAACAGGTGGTTCTTTGAAAACATAAACCAAATAGACAGACCTCTGCTAGATTAACTAAGAACAGAAAAAAAAAGGACACAAATAAGCTTAATCACAAATGAAAAAGGTGACATTACAGATGATACTGCAGAAACACAAACATCATCTATGAATATTATATAAATAGCTATGCATATAAACTAGAAAACCTAGAGCAAATAGATAAGTTCCTCTAAACACATAATCTTCCAAGATTCAACCAGGAAGAAAGAGAACTCTTGAACAGACCAAAAACAATCAGTGAGATTGAATCAATAATAAAAAACAAACCAACAAAAAAGAAGAGCTCTGGACAAGGTGACATCACAGCCAAATTCTATCAAACCTACAAAGAAAACCTGGTACCCACAATACAGAAATTATTTCATAATACTGAGAAAGAAGGAATCCTTCCCAACTCATTGTACATAGCCAGTATCACCTTGATATGAAAGCCAGGGAAGGACATGAAAAGAAAATAATAAGAAAACTATGATTACAGACCAATATTCTTTATTAACATAGTTGTTAAATTCCTCAATAAAATACTATCAAATTGAATTGAACTGCACATCAAAAAATAATTTACCAGAACCAAATGGGCTTCATCCCAGGAATGCAGACATGGTTCAACATACATAAATCTATAAGTGCGATTCACCACATAAACAAAAGCAAAACAAAGACTGTATGATTATCTTACTAGATGCAGAAAAACCATTTGAAAAAATCCAGCACACTTTCATGACAATAACCCTCAACAAACTAGGCATAGAAGGAACATATCTCAGAATTATAAAATCCATATATGACGGATCCACAGCCAACATCATATTCAATGGAAAAGTTGAAAGCATTCCCTTTAAGAGCTAGAACAATACAAGGATGCCCACTGTCACCACTTCTATTCAACATAGTGCTTAAAGTCCTAGCCAGGGCAATTAGGTAAAAGAAGAATATTAAAGGTATACAAGTCAGTAAAAAGAGGTCAAACTTATGCTCTCAGATGATATGATCTCAGATCTAGAAAAATGCAAAGTGTCCACCAAGGTTCTCCTGGAATTGATAAATAAATTCAGCAAAGTCTCAGGATCCAAACTTAAGGTATATCAATCCATAGTATTTCTATATACTAATAACAGTCAAGCTGGAAGTCAAATCAAAGACTCAATACCATTTATAATAGCTACAAAAAATACTGAGGAATATACCTAACTGAGGAGGTGAAAGATCTTTATAAGGAGAACTATGAAACTCTGAGAAAAGAAATCAGAGGATACAAATGGAAAAACATATCATACTCATGGTTAGGTAGAATAAACATTGTTAAAATGTTCATGCTATCCAAAGTGATTTACAGATTCCACACAATCCCCATCGAGTTACCAAAGTCATGCTTCATAGATATAGAAAAACAACTCTATACTTCATTTGGAACCCAAAAAGAGGCTGGATAGCCAAATAATCCTTAGCAAAAAGAACAAGGGATATAGTAACCAAAGGACCATGGTATTGTTGCAAAAACAGAGACATAGATCAATGGAACAGGATGGGGAGCCCAGATATAAAACCACTTACCTACAACCAACTGATGTTTGACAAATGAGAAAACAATAGACACTGGGGAAAAGAAGTCCTTATCGAATAAATAGTGCTAGGAAAACTAGATAACCATGTGAAGAAGAATGAAACAGGACCCCTACCTCTGACCACTCACAAAAATTAATTCAAATGGAAAAGACTTAAATAATAATATTTCTAGAGTTCCAAAAAAATTAATAAAAGATTTCTAGAGTAAAATGTAGGAAACATTAATAGTGAGCAGAAGACATAAACAGAAATGTTTCAAAAGAAAATACATAAATGGTCAACAAACACATGCAGAAACTCAATGTCAGCTTCCCAGAGTGCTATAGTTACTGGCATGAGCCACCTGCCTAGCTAAGAAATAAAATATTATTTTGTATAAGAAATAAAATAATATCCAGGTGCTCTGAAGCCATAAAAATATTGCATTTGCAAACTATTTACACAATCATAAATATGCGTACCCTGCATATTAATCAAGCCAAATAGGACATGTCTTTTTGATTTGGACAACATGTTAGGGAGGCAACACGAGCCTGTGTGTCTGGGAGGAGGGCGTAGAGAAGCCTCCTACATCCTCATCCTGCACTGAAGAATAAAAATAGATATCATAGAAAATTGACTAGATTTGAAATTTGCTTATAAGCTTAGCAGGTAGAATTAAGAAGGCAGGTAATATAGGAAAGTTTTGACAATAATAAAAGTGATTTCCCCCGAGGGATTGGAATATGTGTGGCTTGTAAAGTACTGTAAAAGGTCTACTGATCTTGGCTATGAGCCTTACAGAACTAATTGACCTGTTAGACTCCATGCAAGTATTTCCTTGATAAAAACAAAATCAAAATTATTTTTTATTAAATCATCACAGTGTACATTAATGCAGTCATGGGGTACAATGTGCTGATTTTATATACAATTTGAAATATTTTTATCAAACTGGTTAACATAGCCTTCATGGCATTTTCTTAGTGTGTTAAGACATTTATATTCTACATTTAGTAAGTTTCACATGTACCCTTGTAAGATGCACCGTAGGTGTGGTCCCACCAATTATCCTCCCTCCACCCACCCACGACCCTCCCCTCCCCTCACTTTCCCCTTTCCCCATATTCTTGGGCTATAATTGGGTTATAGCTTTCATATGAAAGATAGAAATTAGTTTCATAGTAGGACTGAGTACATTGGATACTTTTTCTTCCATTCTCGAGATACTTTGCTCAGAAGAATATGTTCCAGTTCCATCCATGTAAACATAAAAAAGGTAAAATCTCCATCTTTCTTTAAGGCTGCATAATATTCCATGGTGCACATTAAAATCAAATTTACAGAACTCACCAATTCCTTTGACATCAAGGCTAACAACTACACTTATAAAATATTACTTTGCAGACTAAATTTGTCATCTTTTATCAGATAACATTTTAGCTAGGGCTCAATTGCTTCAGTAGCATGAGGGGAAGTCCCAGAGGCTCTAAGGTACTATCTCAAACACGTAATTTTCAGCAATAAAGACAAATAGACAAGAATCTATATAATATGTTCCCATGTATGAAAGAAAAAAAATTATACATTTAGGGTGTCCATAAAGTTTGTGTGTGATTTACTGTGCTAAACTATTTTAAATTGCACATGAACTCTACATCCACCCTGATGTATATACATGCATGTTTGCAGACACATACAAACACACGTATATGCATATGCATCAAAAAATTTCAGAAAGATAAATACATAAACTTGATCAATTTCCGGGACAAAAACTTAGATCCTGGAATTCAGGGAGACATGCTTTATTTGGATTTTTGCTTACTGTGTGCATAGATAGCTTTTTATTTTAAATAACTCTTTAATTGAGATAAGAAATAAAGTGCCAAAATTCATGACCACTTCCATTTCTACTTCCCCATTATGGTTGTCTTTTGAATACATATTTTAGTGTGGCTAATATCTGGTATAAACTACATTTGAAGGATGTGTTCATAACTAATGCACAAAATAACAATATTTGAAAAAACACTTAAGTTCATCAAACTACGTGCATTTACTCTTTCACTTCTTAATTCCATGAAACTGTATTTGTTTATAATAATAATATTGTAATCCGACCTTTTCCTATTTTAAAGTCCAGATTTCTGTGTTCCAGGTCTATATAATGTTCAATCGTGTTGATGCATAGTGTCTCTTTCAACTATTTCCTTTGCACAGATTGACATCTTAAATGTGCTCAGATATTGAGCCTTTTGTAGTTTGAGGTTTTTTTCTTTCAGTTTACCAGTAGGTGGTGCTGGATGGTAGCTATAAATAATCTGGTTTTAGAACACATCTTTTAGTAACATCCTTTCTCTAGAGTGATGATGGTACGGAGCCAAATCAGGGAAGTAGTTTAAACTGTTTTCCCCGTAATAGAGATGGGTTTCCACTATTCCATCTATCTTCTCTTGTATTCTTTCTCTAGTGAGTAATCCAAACACACTGTCCAGAAGATTACCTGCAAATGGGATTATTGTCTGTGATCTTGACCAAGAGAAGACACAAA
>NW_003852419.1:14938649-14959218 GCF_000181295.1 Otolemur garnettii
TAGAAGAGAAGTAAATACATTGGTTCTGTAAAGTACAGATTAAATAGCGAGATGGCATAACCTGTTGGATTTCTATAATTAGAGTAGGCAAAAAAAAAAAAAAAAAGAAAAAATATTCTCAGATATTATCTCCCATAATGAAAAAGTTCTATCATATACATTAGCACAATTCATCATCATAACATCCCTTACACAAGAAACACATTATTATTCTCAATTTTTATTTATTTTTTTTTCTTTTTACAATTATGGAAATTGAGATTTGCAGAGATTAAAATACTCGGCACAAGACACACTACTATCTGCCAGGACTGTTTTCATTACAACTTCTCGGCCCTCTCCAAGTTCCAGTTTGATATTAGAATGCTGATATTATGATCTGTTATTTGATCAAATCCAAGGAGAATAGATTAATGATTCAATTGAAGGGAAAGCTTTTTAGATTTGACAGCCCACAACATCTTATACGCACTATATACCAAAGATATATGTTAAAAGACAAATGTATGCAACATATGACCAAAAAATTCTGTATCTTCTTGCAAATTGAAAAGAAAAATAAAATCTTCCAAATGGAAACTGGGCAAGCAGCAAGTTAGTATATAAAAAAGATTATTATTAAACATGCAGATGCAAATTGAAATAAAAATATTAGATTGACAGTGATTAGAAAGTTTTACGATTCCCCTTGCTAGCAAGGGTTTAAGGAAATGAAAATTCAATTTATAGACATGATTGTGTGAAATGGTTCATACATTACCAGTGGGCAATCTGCTAATGTATTCTAAAATTTAAATTTGAATATAATTTGATCCACTTGTGAAACTATTCCACTTCTGAAAGTTTATCTTAGGACAAGAACAGTGCAAGTGCACAAAAAGTATATCCCAGTATGTATGCGCCATGTTGCTTATAATGGAGAAATGCTGGGAACAGCTTAAATGTCAATGAATAATGAATAGATTAAATAAATTATCGTACACTCATACAGTGGAAAAAATTCATACATTCGTAAGGAAAAGGAATATTATTTACATTTTAAAATGGAAAGGGATATATGTATGCATATTAGTTAAAAAGAAGACGTATAAAATATGATAGCATTTATATAAAAATACATGCATTAAAATTCTGGAAAGGCAAACAAATTGTTTTTGATGGTTATCTGCAGAAGTAGAATTTCTGGGAGACTTTTGGTTTTAGTGACGTCTCTTTTTTTAACCATAACATCTGCTTTAAATTAATATCACTGGTTCATTACAACTCCCCATCCCTCTCCAAGTTCCATTTTTTGATAGTGGAATACTGTTACAATTATCTAGTTTTCTGCTGAATCTAAAGAGAGAAGACTAAAGATCAAATTACTATGGGAACTTTTTTTTAATGATTTGCTAATTGTGACTAAATATTACAATTTCTTGCTAAATTAAAATTTTTAACATACTTTTAAACTTCATTAAAGAGAAAAGAGTGTTTAGACGTAGGGAGGTATGTTAAATTTTAAAATATGCACTGCTGAACTTACATAGAACATTACGAAGATGGGGACATTTTTCTCCTGCCAGTATCCCTTAATACCTATAATTGCGCAGACATGAAATTGATACTAAATATTTGCTGAATGAATAATTTAGAAGCAGAAAAAATACTGTTTTTTTAATGATATATGACATTTGAAGAGAGAATTTTGCAAATTAAACTATGGCAAGATTATGAAAAATATAGAAACCATGTTGCATGAGAAGTGCTTAAAGGAACAAGAGAGGCTCCATTTTCCATCTAGAGCAGCAGAGAGGATGGTGCATATGGTGGCTATAAAAAAGTGTCCTATGCAAGAAAGATTAGGATAATTCTGTACATCACCAGAAGGCAAAATTGTGACAAGGGCTTTGAATTTATAAAAAGGCATACACCTCACGTGAATATAAGTTAACATTTCCTAAAATGTATTGTCTAAAACTATAAATATTAAGCTTTTCCATCCCCAGCAGTACTCAAACATCATTTCTAAGAAATGATACTTAGGACATTCCTGCAGAGCGTGGAAGTTTGGGTGATTATTAAACAAATCCTTTCTCACTCTACCTATTGAAATACATCGCATTGTGTGTTTTTATCTCAGTTAAAGTAATGCTGAACTCTCGGAAAGTGACTTCAAAGCAATATATTTAAATTTCAGATACTGCCCCTCTTTCTAGCAAAACTGTCCCAGAAGGTCTCTAATGTTTTACTAATAATAAAATTGAAGTCACTAAAAGAGTCCCATCCACCTCCCATAAAATTTCATGGTGCTCTCCCTGAGGATATGAGCACACACACACATACATACACACATATATACACACATACACACACAGAGCAATAGGTGTTTTTTATTGAGTGGTATTTATAACTTTGCTTAAATTACTTTTAGAGACTGAGTCATGAATATATGCTAGCTCTGGTATTAGAGCCTTTTCATTAATCAAAGAATTTATAGTTATATTTTATCTCCATGATGTGAATTTTAAAAAATCTAATAAATCAATTTCTCTCTAGTCTCAGCTTGTCGTTTTGACTAACATTAAATACGGAAAATTAGAGGTTTGTGTCTTGTCTGAGAAACTCGTAAGTCATCAGTATAATACATTTAAGCCACTTTGAGACTCTCAAGTAAGACATATGAGGCTGTTACTCATCACAACCCGTGAAGTAGCTATCCCATGGCTTTTAGTGGTAGTTTTGTAAACATTCCTGATTTTCATTTTTAAGAAAATTTATTTAACTCAATGCTATGTAATATACACACATATGCCTATTTATATATGCACACAACATGTATATCCTACAGCTGCGTACAGCCAGATGTTTTCTCTGAAGGAGGCATTAGAGGAAATGACATTTAAGCAAAATTGTGGAATAAAACATAGCAGGGGACACTAAGTTGCTATCAATTCTGCTTATCCTCATGTTGTATTTTAATGGCTTTTAATGTCCTTATGAATTATTTTTTTCTGCAGGCCAATTTGTTTTAATACTGTTTGATTTCTTTCTATCTTTTTAAAAATCACTCAATTTAAATTTATGAAAACTTCTTGACATCAGGAATATCAGGATTCTAGTCCTGTTTGCCACCCTGCTACTCACAAAGGCTGTGACCTTGAGCAAAGCACACACCCTTCTGCTGCTCAGTTCCTCATCAATAAAACAAGGCCATTGGACAGGCATATCACTAAGGCCTTTCCAGCACATTCTCCATCTGTGCCTGTTTAAACAAGAAATAATTTAGGATTTGACTGACAACCTAGGTCAACGGTATGTACTAAGGACATGAAAAACATTTAAAAGCCTCTTCTGTGAAATTTAATGTCTTAGGTAGAGATCCCCAGAAACAGACTCTGAGTCAAAGATTTGTGTAAAAGTGATTTATTAGAAAAAAAAATAGTAGACAAACAAAGAAGTGGGATAAGGGAGGAATGGATAGAAGCCAAGAAAGAATGTGGAACTGAGCAAAGTCTCACAGGATTTAGTCCAATTTACATGGGAGCTTTGAGGACAGAAGAGATTGTGGTCTTAATTAAAGACAAGAGAAATGGAGTATTTCTACCCTATCCCAAAATTCATCAAATTTTGGCTAAGGGCTTGGACCTCTGGAAGCTGTAAATCTCCAGGTATTCAGACTCTGAGCTTCTCTGAGGGCAGCCTTCACAAAGATGCAGATGCTGGCTACTGATAGGAAAAGTGCTCAGGGAACTGAAATGCACCAAAAGATTTAAAGAATCCAACGGGATATGAGAGGCGGGTGGGTGACTGCAGGGTTACATGATGAGGCCTAAGCCTGTCTGAATGGTTGGCAAAGTTATCCTTCACCTCTACTCCCTTTGAGTCAAGCAATGAAAGCACATTCAATTTTCTGTCCCTGAAACATTACACTTATTTTGCAGTCTACTAAGGTATTCTGGGCTCCTGACATATTACATAACAGTGAAAAAAAAAAACCCAAACAGATATGGTCTCCTTTATCATCCTTAAGACACATAGATCTTATAGTAAAATGGAAGAAGCAAATGATAAATATAAATTATAATAATTCTATCTGGTACCATAACAATGTACAATCTGAGAATGACAGGGGTGTGTTTGAGATATTGACGTTTAAAATGAGATTTAAAAGAGGGGTAAGAATAGCGAGATAAAAAATGGAGGTGGAAGGTGGGAGGAGAGTATTCAGACAGAAAAGACCATGTGCAAAGACTCTAATGCTGAAAGGAGCTTGGCATAGTCAAAGGACAAAAATAAGGCCAGTGTGGCTGAAGAGTTTTAAGCAGGTAGAGAAGGATCTGAGTTTCAAGAGGTAGATGACAGTAAAGCTTCTGAAACAATGTGAAGGTACTTAGCGCATATTCTCAGCTTAATGGAAACCATTTTAAGCAAGGAACACAGGTGATGTGATTTACATGCTTAAAATAACACTCTGAGATCTGAATGGAGAATGGATTAAGAGAGGGGCTAGAATAAGAATAGAAAATTTGCTAGGAGGTTATTCTAGTGTTAGTCTCATGAAAGAAGAAGTATATTGAACTGGAAATATAGTAAATATGGAAAGAGTTATTTCTTCATAAAAGCCCAAATACGAATCTCAAGATCTCTTTTACAAGCCACCTACAAATTGTTTTTAAAGTGAAATTCCTGGCTAATGAAAAGAAAAAGGTAGATGTGGAATTTTTTTTCCCATTCAAGACATAGTGTTGGATTTTTTTTAATTGCTAGAGCAATAGGAAAGAGGGAACAGAAATAAGATTTGGCCATGGCTATCCCAAGAGAAAAGCCCTAGACGTCCGTGGGGACTACTTCACACATAATCCTACTGAGGCAAGGAACCTCACCATCTGCCATCAACCTGGAAAAAAAAAGCTACGGGTATTTTTACTAATATATAATATTATATATGTAATATATAATACTGATATAGATAACTCAATTTAAAGGGGGAAGAAATAGAAGAAAGCACCATCCTCATGATCTTTAAAATGAGTTTCCATTAGGAAATCAATCTAGTTATTTATTCCCATCCTTATCACATATATGGTGGAGTAGTAGGAGGAAGGAGAGGTGATGGTTTAAAAGGGTATGAGCAGTTTAAGAATTTTGAGTGAATTTAATCCTCTAATCTGAAAAAAAAGAATAACAAAGATAATCATGGGATTCTATAATCAAAGGACAAAGACCCCTTAACTGTGTGGAAAAGATTAAGGAATATAATAGACACAGAAGAAGAATGTACCAAATTCTAAGAGTAAGAGAGAACATGGTTCCTCTGGGAAAGCTGTATGGTTGAAATAGAGACTTGGAGGAGGCATGCACAAAAGTTGTCAAATAAAAACAACCTAGGTGCAAGGAGCTTTGCAAACATGCTAAAGCTGACACTGACTTGATAGTTACAGTGGTCTAGTGAAGAATGCTTAGCTCTAGAACAACATAACCACATTTGCATATTAGAAAATGCAGAAATGTCAATGCGTTTATAAGGGAAGCCACTTAAGAGACTACTACTGTAATATGGGTAAGAGAATACAAATCCTAAAAGGAAGTATGAACAGTGAATAAAAAGGAAAGAGAATGGAAGCTAAAGAATTTTAAGTAAAATCAATGCTAGTGATGATTCACTATTATAGCACATGAGGGGATGACATGGACAGAAATAAAGGGTGAAAACCATGGCTCTGGCTCAAGCAAATGAGTGGAGGGCAACTTTTCTATTTGTTTGTTTTAAAGAAACAAAAAGAGAACGATAAGTTCTGGAAAGGAAATAATAATAGATATGTTTTGCAAAGAATATGTGGGCTATCTAGATGAAGAAGAAATTATTGAACATATAGACATGAAAATCAAGACAAAGACCATCTTAAGATATGTTAAGACTTACATGAGATAGTTTAAACCAATAGATTAAATGAGATCATCCAGGCAATGCCTGGAGAATATCAAAAATGGAACCACAAGAAATACTGATATGAAACATGAACAGAGAAAGAATAGTTCATTTATGAAAGCAAGAAAAATCTTCCATGAAGTAGGACAAGAACCAGAAAAGACAAATGTCAGGCAACCAACATAGGAAAGAGAACCCAGGAGAAAGTAGTCAGTGTAGTCCAAATACTGTAAGAATGTCCAATCAATAAGGACTGAAGACGGACCATGTACTGGTTAGCTGTTTGGGAAGAACTCAGACTTCAGGAGGTAGAGGAGTGAATAGGAAGTGAAAAACAGAAAGGAAAATAATATTTTAAAGAAACTAGAAACTTTGCTCTGAAGTGAAGCAGAGACAGGAAGATAGCTGGACTCAGTTTCTTGAGAGAATTTACATCTATGTGTTTCATCTCTGTAGCCTAAAATAGATGGCAAATGACTGCAAAAACTGTAGATGTTCTACAATTTATGTCCAATAAATAAAATAACCAAATAGCATTTTAGGGAAAATTTAACATTTACTTTGCCTTTTTTTTTTTTTTTTTTTTTTAAAATAGAAGATTCTTAAGGATACATTAATTTTGCTTTTTTTTTTTTTTCCACAGTTTTTGGCCGGGGCTGGGTTTGAACCTACCACCTCTGGCATATGGGGCCGGCGCCCGACTTCTTTGAGTCACAGGTGCTGCCCAGGATACATTAATTTTGAAGGAACAGAGGGAACAGCTGAAGAAGGTAACAAAATAAGGGATTGTTGGAATCAGTTATGAGAGGAATTTGAAGGGCAAGATTCAAAGCACAGCAAAAGGCTTTCCTTGTCAAGAGGAGTAACTTTTCCTTGTCCTGATGGTAGAAAAGCATGAAGATGGCATAGGTTTGTGAAAGTCCATCTTCTGAAGGAGAACTGTGAAGCCTTTATCTATTTGATCAATATTTATTAAGTGCCTACTGATTGCCAATGACTGTGCAAGATGAGGGGAATACAATAGTGAACAAAAGCAGATATGAGTCCTTCCCTTGAGTTGCTCAGTGTTTGTAGGAGGTAAGATAAGCATTAATCAAATAATCACATAAACATTATCATACAACAACAATGAGCAGTAGTATAAGGAAAGAATTACACTTTTCCAAGATACATAAATACCTAGTCACTGATTTCAGGGGAAACTTCCCATAAGAGACATAATTAGGCAATGGCTGTAAGAGTAAATAGAGTTATTGAGGGGGGTATGATAGGAAGGATAGTAGCCTTTAGGATAGTATGGTGCTTCAGACATGCTGAGAGCTTATGAAGTTTGAATTCTATACATCATACAAACTCACTTTACAAGTTGGCGAATGGTTACTTATATTGCCCAGACTATAGCAACAGAACAGATTATCCCAAAATTACATCTTTACTTCTGTGCCTCCACCTCCCAAAACGCTCAAGCATACTGCTCAAGAGTGGAATAGGGTGTTAATGGGAAATTCACTAAAGGACTCACAAGGATTAATTTCCAATGGCACATTCTTTCCAAGGACTAAACTACTGCACATCTTGGTTATTTGAGTTCTGCACATACTAGTTTGGGGGCCTGTTTCAGTTATACCTACTTAGGTGCAGGCCACTTAAACTGTTTTTACGAGACAATAGAAAATACACAGATTTTTTAAAAATCACACATGAATGCAAATTAATGTCTTGTTTGATGACAAATTCTGTTTCCCTGGATTTCTCCATTGATAAAACAGACCCTATTAAACATAAAATGATAAAGCCTCTACAGACTGAGGAACTGTTTTAATTAAGTATCATTTTTCAGCAAATATTTTTATGAGTCTTTACTCCTGATATAAATTCTGAAATTTACATAACCAAGTGTGTCTTTATGCTTCAGCTATGTGATTTTGATCAATGAAGGAATGTTTTCTACAGTAGAAATTCAAATCCTGGCTCTGGCCCATGAAATAGCTAATGGGGAAATTCGAATAGGTGATTTATTATAGCCGTTGCAAAGGAATAAAGCACATTGCTAATAAACAGCAATTAGCCACACGTTTTAGGCCAAGTGGGGATCATCATTCACTCTGAGAGCTTTTGAACTTTGAATTAGCTGCATTTTATTCACTCACTCTGGCAGGTTATTCTTTTTTGAAGACATTTATCATAATGTTCATATGCATAAACACTAGTCCTTCTCTTAATCAAAGGGAGTTTGAAACAATCTAATATTCACATTGATCTGCCACCTCCCAAATTAATGAGCCCAAATATGACCCTAAATCAGGCAGTCTGGGGAAGATAATATAATCTAGGGGGAATTTTCCAGGGAGGATGAATTAGGAAGACTCAAACTTATATTGAATTTAGGGAGTCAGGCTCAAATCTGACATAGAAGTAGCCTCAATCTATGGCACTGAACCTTCCCCAAGGGATATTTTGAAGCAAATACATATGCCACGTTCATTTTTTTCAAACTGTTTTTACTTTTATAAACTGCAATGAAACTAAACCTATAATATACACTTTTAAAACAGATACATATTTTGTTGCAAACTCAGTATGAGTTGAAACTTAGATGACACTGCCAAAAAAATCATCACAGTCTTACAGTTAAGGAAAACTAGCTGAAATAACAGTAAAAATGTTAAAGTGAAAATAATCAGAAGAAACTGTGTGAGCTTTCTGTCACCGGAAGCATTTGAATGAAGGCCAGATAGCTAAAAACCAGGAATGTCATAGAGGGTATCATGTATTATTTAAAGGTTTGTTTAAAGTTTGCACTCCAGGATTACTTTCAATACTCAGGGACTATAATTCTTGGAAAGTGATGGATGAAAAATATTGTCTAACAGGATTATTTGAAATCATCTATATTTCTTTTAAATAAGGTGACACAGTATTCAGGGCTCTTGGCCATAAGCAATAGCTAAATTTCTAGATAACATCAAAGTAATTAGTTCTTTGCTGTTTCATAAATTGAAATTAGGGGAAACAAGCTTGGGAAAATGGGCAGGAACCAAAGAAGTTTAGGCAATGACACACTGAAAATCACAACCTAGTTCAAGCTAAATAACAAGTTTCATAAGAATGCTATTTCTGGCATAAGACCATCTATGCTGCTGAACACAGTTATCACTAAATACTTAAAACCAGGACCATATACCAATCCTGTGCTACACCGTTCACAAGATGCTGTAAAGCTCTTTCAAATAAAATCCGTCCCTTCCTCTTTGCATCACCATCTCCAGAGTTTAAGCTTCCATTGGGGCATTCATCTAACAAAACCACCATCAGGTATTTATACCCTAATTTCTAATGGGTAGAGAGAGAAGGAGTTTGTCTCTCTTCAGTGTCAAAGCAAGGATGAGGGCCTTACTTCCCACTTAGACACCCTGATCCAGGCATTCCTCCAAATTGAGAAGTTCACATTCTGATCATTCAAAAATGGGGAAAACGTCTACTCTAATGCCTTTACCAAACATTTTAATATTAAAAATTTATGCCTTTTTAATGCTAATGAGTCCTTGATCTATGGAGAGTGGGAAGGATTTTGTAATTTTTATATGTTTTGCTTTTCTTGTAAACTTTCTAATTCCCCATGTCTTAGAAGTGTTTCCTAGAGCACTACTCTAGCTTCTCAGCAGAATATACATGATGAAGGCTATTCATCAGGGACTATTCTATACTTTTATTTTCTCTGAATAGAACAAAGTAATCAATTTTAAGGAAATAGATGCCTCTCTCCAACTCATAGTTTCAGATTATAGGTTTCTTGGGAAATGCTAGGATTGCTTATGGTCTGTTGTTAATGATCTGAGGCCGCCAATTCTGCTAAATGTTAACTGTGGTATGAAAATGTGATGGTATCTGCATTAGAGTTCACTAATCAAAATAATTATACCCACTCTGCACATTTCACATGCCTTCACTTAAATAGGATCAAGTATCATTTAATAAGAACCCTTTGTACAAAGCTACATTCTCAAGAGCCTTCCTCTCCTTCAAACTGGAGGAGCTTGGAGTCTCTTATGGAGAGATTCTTTGTATAGACCCGAGGGTTCCTATTTTGTAACGCTGGGGTATGTTAGCACTACAGGGCTTCTTCCCCTCTGTGATCCCAGAGGGACACAAAGACAACAAAGACCAGTACACTTGCTGGATTCTTGAGAGTCTTATTGAAAAAAAACAATGAATACAATTCAGGCCAAATCCAGTTAACTCACTAGGGATACAATAGCATCCCTAGTCCTAACCCAATCACCCCAAAACCTTTATTTCATAAGAGGAGCATGGCATTATCAAAAAAGACTTGAGGAGCAAATTTCACTCATAATTGGAGGAGTAAGCTTTCCCCACAATTTACAGGTGTTTTCTTTGAGGTTTTCACCCGGTGATGCTTTCTTATTCTTTGGTATCCTACCAGCTCATATTGTAAAGCACTTGCTCATGAACAGTGGAAACTTCCTGGCACATGTCTCAAGCTGGGACTAAGGTTATCACTATTCTCAATATCATTTTTTCCTCAACAACCAGCATCTGTCATTTAACATATTAGATAAACCTCAAATAACATCAATATAATACTACATATCAAATAAAAGGAAAGCAAAGAATTCTTACACTTACCACCCAATTTCACCATGCTCACTGGAAAAAAACTATAAATATATTCAAGACTAGAAACACCAGATATAACTAGATGGTACTGTTCATGACTTTTAAAATGCAAGATATTCAAAATCTTAAAAGCACTGTATAGGGGACAATGAAAAGAGGGATAGGAACAAACTGTATAATTAGTAAAGCCAAACTAGTATCCACTGTTTATTTCATTTTATTTTATCTTAGTATCCACTTTTTAGACACCAAGAGAGACTATTTTATGAATTTGCATTTTATAAATGTGCAATACTGTCTTCAACAAATAGCACATGAATTAAGAAGGTCCCAACTTTGAAGGACATCTGAAACTTTCTATTACTTGTGTGTATTAATCCAGGTTCTCTGAGATGTGGATACAAAAATGAGATTTAATGTGCTGAAATTTATGAGAATAGATTTTGGTGAGAGAAAATTGGACAGGATTCAGGATGGCTGGGGTGAGTGCTTAGACCACAATGCAGGTCTGCCTTGCAGTAAAGAGCAGGGTAGAGGAACCACCTTCAAATGTGCTCTAAGGAAGGTTCCACAGGGCTCTTGCGGAGTCCTGGAGCCAGAGTGCTCTGCCCAAGAATGTGCCTGCCTTTCTATCCCTACCATGCTTCCCCTAAATTGTGGGAAGAGACCTGGGTACACAAAGCACAGAAACTGTTGCCTTCTTTCAAATATGCCTTCCAAACTTTTCCTCACAGAGTGAGTCTTTTCTATGTTATTAAAAGGAGTTGAAAAAAAGCTATTGAGGACTCCTCTTACATAACATAGTCTTGATAGAAAAGCTGGCAAGAAATCTGTCAGTCTACCTCCAATATTGCTATATCTTTATACTTGGATTCATCTCAACACATTAAGATAACTCCTCTCACGACATATTTTAACTTTCACTTCCATTCATCTACCGTGTTTCCCCGAAAATAAGACCTACCCAAAAAATAAGCCCTAGCAGGATTTCTATGCATTTGTTAAACATAAGCCCTACCCAGATAATAAGAGCTAGTGGTGGGTGTGGATATGCAGATATGCTCCATTTCAGGAAATGGAAAATGCAAAATGCGAAACGCCATGCATTTCAGTGCAGAGCGGTAAGGAAGACTGGAATACCTTTTATCTGCCACAGCTCCTTTCTCCGAGTGGTTCTAACTTGCGTGGGTGTGTGTATGGTAACCGGGGTCACAGGCATCCTATTGCAAACGGCTTGGAGAAAGGAGTTCATGCATCACTAGCACCAGCTCCACCAACAAGGTCAGCTCCCCCTGTCAGGTTCCAGAAGAAGATGACTTAATTGTATTTGAATAAATGTAGATAGTTGTATTGTACTTAATAAAAATAAGACATCCCCTGAAAATAAGCCCTAGTGTGTCTTCTTGAAAAAAAATAAATATAAGACAGTGTCTTATTTGGGGGGAAACATGGTACTTACTCCTAAACTGTCTGCAATAATACTGCTACTTTTGACTTTCTGATCATTTCAAACTTTTCATTAGGCATGTCATTACCAGATGCAATGTTATTTTTTTTTAAATGTAGGTGCATTCTAATGGACTGTCCCTTAAAGTATCCAATTTTTGCCTGCTCCCTTAGAAGTTTCCCTTTAAACTTCTGTGACCAGTATTGTCTTAATTCTTTACATCTCTGAATTTATCTTCTAGGTCTTTTTCATTCCATTGTTTCATTTCTCCCAACTTTACATGAAGATATTTGCCAAATTGCTGTCCTTCAACTGCTTATCTGTAAAGACATTTTCACTTACAGTACTAGTTATTTCCATAATTCCAACTCCTAAAACTCTCTCTCTCTCTCTCTCTCTCTCTAAACTATTTTTGTAGCACCTGGTATATGTATATATGTGGGTTTTTTTCTTTTTCCTGATGTATCCTTATTAGTATTTTCTGGGCCTTCTCCATGGAGGCTTTCAAAAACATGCTCAAAATCAAATGATTTTTTCCTTCATTTTCATACTTTAGGTAATAATACCACCCGTGAGCTTTAACACATGCAATCATTTTTACTTTTCAATCTTAGATGCTTTCTGAGGTTAAATGAAAAACAGACAGTCCCCAACTCACGAAGTCAGGATTTTTTAACTTTTTGATGGTGCAAAAATGATAAGCATTCAGATTCCAGGGCCAGTAGTGGTCTCTCACAAGATCTGGCAGCAGCAGGGAACCATTGGCCCCCGTCAGCCACGACATCACAAGGGTAAATAACCAACATTCTACAGTGTATGAAATGCATGTTTGGGTTACAATATTGTCAATTTACCATCAGTTTATCAAAAGTAACCCCACTGCAAGTTCAGGAGGATCTATAATTTGAATTATGCTAAATGTTAGTCAATTATTACAAAAGGCAATTTTTTTTATTTTTATTTTTAAAAAGTTAATATTTTCCAATTAGAAAATAAATGTACGACTTAAGCAAATTAACTATATACAAAACAAAAAATTTAGAAAGGCACACAATACATCATATGCTATTAGTTGGACTTAATATTTAAGTATTTTAATTATGTTCACTGAACATGACCATATGTAAATGTTTACACATCTACATCTATCCTACTAGATTAGTGATTCTCAACCTTCCTAATGCCACTACAGCCCTTTAATACAGTTCCTGTGGGTCATGACCGAACCACTGTACTAGATAAAAACTTAGAAGAGGAATCAATGTATCATAGTGAACAAACATTTTTGCTAAAATGCTCTGTTAAAAGAATATAACTAGTACCTTTTAGAAGTAATGCATGCAAATATTCACTTTTCATTATAATTATATGATAAGCCTCTTTTATATGAATTTTTCTATAAATCAGATATATTTTCATTTGGTAAATACCTAAAGGTAAACTAATAAACTGGGATTTTATTTTCTACAGTGTCCTATAGAAACTTCACAAAGACTAGTGAACCAATATTATAATTTTTAATCATAGGAATTTTTATAGGCAAAAAGCAACTTGCATTTTATGTTATTCTAATTTTGCTTTTATAGTCACCCATAAAATTGAATGTTCTCAATGTGTCTGTTTGTGTTGTATTGTTTTTGGTGTCTGTACCCAGAGCCTCAGCTCTTGGTTGTTCCCTTTTTCTGTGTCTTCAGTCTGTCCTGATGGTCTTGTTCAGTCCATGGCTATAAACGCAATCTATATGCCCATCCAGGGCTCCCATATTAATATTTTCAGTTCATACCTCTCTCCAAAACTGTCTACTCAACATCTCCTTGTTGGTATTTAATAAACACCTCAAATTCAACATATCCAGAACTAAATTCCCAGTCTTCTCTTCAAATATGTTTCTCTGACAGTTTCCATCACCTCCATTGCTGACAACTATTTGTGACTTTACATGGTGGAAAGCGCGAAAGAGCTCCTTCAGGCCTACTCTATATGGACACAAATGCCATTCAGACTGGCTCTGCCTTTAAGACCTAATCACCGTCTCAAAGTTTTCAACTCCTGGTAATACCATTACTTTGGAGGTAAGGATTTCAACATATGGATGTTGGTGGAAACACAAACATTTGGACCAGATCATCAGAGGATAAAGACTGTATTTTTTTTTACATGAAAGGGATATAAATAATAATATTTTCCGTGAGGTCAGACAATGATAGATTGATTTTATCAGTGATTCCATCCCTTTTCCCATCCCTATAATGCAATCCTTTATCATGTAATTTTGTAGTTCTTCTAACTAAAGTCGTAGAAATGATTTTCCTACACTTGCATACTGTGGATTGGATTTATGACTTGCTTTGTTTAATAGAAAGGCAGACCCACTAGACTAAATCACTAATTCACAGACACATCAGCCCGATAAATATTTATTGTTGCATGCCACAGATATTTTGTGATTGATTACTGCATGGCATGATTGTGTCAACATAGGTTCTGCTCTACTTTTTTTTTTTCTTAGTACTTAATATTTTCTAATCTTATACACAATTGTTATCACTATATCTCAGGTATATAGGCTGGGAAAGTCACCTAATAAAAATAATATTTTATATGATTAAGTTAATTTAATTAGTTCAATTGACAAGAGAGAGTGCTTGAGATAGACTGTTCTATTGTAGGTACTTACAGAAACATTGAGTCATGGGTGGATTTTTGGTGTTTACCATATTCACACTGGTCAAGAAGAACTCTGTAGAAGAAGTAGAAGCAGAAACAGATACTAAGCACAACATCATCAACATTAATCAGGATCATCACATGCAGTGATATCTCCTTGGTAGTGAATAGGTCTCTTTCTTCAATTGTTACTATTTCCACTTTTGAACATCCTCCCTAGATAGTTCAGCTCCATAAAACGTAGCAAATTCTCCAGACCTCCAGCTCAAGCTCTGCTCAACGGAGTCATGAAGTATGTTCTCACAACTTCATCAGATCCTTCCTCCTAAGATCTCTGCTTTACAACCTATAATTACTATAATTATCTAACTAATGAGACATTTTTGACATAACTAATTATGTCTCAAATAATTGTTAACTCTCAAATAATTATTAACTAAAATCAATACCAATTCATATTTATTTGGATTATATCCTTTTTCTACTTTTCTTTGTGACTCACATAAGACATCAGCATTGCCCATATTTGTTTTGCTTTCAGCAGCCCAGGAGACACTTCATATAACATAAAATAGCAGGAAAACAAACCAAATAACAGGAACAGCATTTACTTTCCACAATCCATTAATTGACTAGGAATAATTCAGGCATGTTATTAGAATTTGAACACAAGTTAATTAACAAAAATATTGCAAAGTTACAATGCTGTCTGATTGTTATCTGCAAATTATCACACACAAAATGAGTATAAATCTAAGCAGACAGGTACAAGTAAATTGTACTATGAAAATGGCATGTCTCGTTGCTTGAATGTCTTCCACAAATCCCAGAGAAATATACTTGAATTTAATCTAATTGGATTTGCGGCTTCCTCATGGTTTAATGCACAAATAACTGCAATTACATATGACTCTACTTATGCCAGCTAAACGAATTAATTCATTAAGCTATTAGAATCTATATATCAGATGATTAGTTGACATCTGACAATGCTACTTTCACATTTAGTCCAGTATATATTTTCTGGTTACTATTTTAAAATAGAACTGATAAGGTAAGACCGGAAATTTTGACACAGTTTAAACTTTGAATTGGATGACCTAGAAATGGCTATTTGTCACCTCTCTGCTGTGGTTTATTTCTGTTTTGTCTTCTTTCCCATTGCTATTTGCTTAGCTGCTTAAACAAATATTCATGCTTAGCAGAATCATGAACTATGTCCTCCCAGAATTTCATATCTTGAAATTCTAATCCCCAATACCCCAGAAAGTGAGTGCATTTAGTAACATGTCGTTAAGGAGGTAATTCAATTAAAATGAGGCCTCAATAAAATATGATTATTGTCCTTATGAGAAAAGGAGATTAGGACTCAGAAGCACAATGAGGAAGGACAACCTAAAGACACAGGGAGAAAACAACTACCCCAAAGCCAGGATGATTAAAGAATCCTTTCAGAGGTAATAGCGTTTGAATTGAAAAGGGAGTCTGTAACCATGCAGATAAGGATGGCATTTAGAGCTCCCAGAGAGGAAAGGAGCCAGTGCAAAGGCCTTAACTTGATATGTTCAAGGAAGGGAAAGATCACCGAGGCTGGCTAGGGCAGGGTTGGTTGGAGAAGAATGCTGAAAGATAGTATAATATATTCAGTGATGTAAAAGAGAATTTAAAAAAAATCAGGAAAGTAGCATGATCTTATTTATGTTAGCATACAGAAATTAATTATTATATATTAATAATCTGTTATGACCTTGCTGAAATCACTTATTAGGTCTATGAGTTGTTTTTTATTAATAGATTCTTTGAAATTTTCTATGTAATCAATCACAGGTTCTAAAAATAGGGGCAGTTTTATTTCTTCACTTCTGTTATTTATGACTGTTATTTCTTTTTCTTGCTTTATTGCACTGGCTAAAACTTCCACCTTTATTGTGAATAACAGTAGTATGAGTGGACATTCGTGCCTTCTTCCCAATTTTACAAGGGAAGTCTTATTTTTAAGTATAATTTTAGCTAAAGATTTGGTTAATTAAGGTAAAATTCATAAAATATACAAACATTTTAAAGTGTACAATTCAGGGCATTTACTATGCTCCATCGCTCTGCAACCATAATTTTTATCCAGTTCTAAAATATTTTCATTATCCTAAGAAAATCTAATTTTCATTAAGTAGTTATTCCTCCTCCTTTTTACTCCCCCACCATGAGCCCCTGGAAAGTGCTATGATTGGCTCTTTGTCTTGATTGATTTCACTATTATAGATATTTCATATAAATGGCATTAAATAGTGTATGACTTATTGTGTCTTCTTTTACTTCACACTAACTTTTTCAGATTTACACATGTTTTAGTATATATCAGTATTCTTCTTTTAATGGCCAAATAATATTTCATGGTATAGATATGCTACATTTTATTTATCCATTCATTATTTAACAGACATTTAAGTTGTTTCCAAATTTTGACTATTATAAATAGTGCTTTCATGAACATTTATGTACAAATATTTATTTTGATGGCTTGTTATATCTCCTTTGGGTATATACTATGCCTGGAATTGCTGTGGCATGTGATAATTATATGTTCAACTTTTTGTGGGACTGCAAAATTGTTTTCCACATAAGCTATACCATTTTACATGTCCACTTCCATGTTCAAAAGCTCAATTTCACTTGTCCTCTATAATATTTTTCTCTGTTGTTAATTAGTGTTTTGTTTCAATTATAGCCATCCTATTTGATGTACAATAGTTGTTATTTTGAGATTATTTTTATGTTTCCATGGCCATTTATATATTCCTTTGGAAAAAATTCATTCATATACCTCGCCCTTTTTTAAAATTGGTTATTAGCTTTCTTGATTTTTAAAAGTTCTTTCCATTTTCTATACACAAATCTCATATCAGGTATATGACTTGCAAAATATTTTCTTTGGATTATATTTCATTTTCTTTATAATGTTACTTATATACAAAAGTTTAATTTTTATAAAGTCCAATGTGTCTTTTTTTCCTTTTGTTGCTTATACTTTTTGTGTCACTTAGAGAAATCTTTTGCCAAATCCACAGCCATGAAGACTTATCCTTATAATTTCTTCTAAAAGTTTTGCTGTTCCATTTAGGTTTTTTATTCATCTTGACTAATTTGTACATGTGGTGCAATGTAGGATTCTAAAGTTATTCTTTTTATGTGTGGATAGCCCAGATGTCCCAGTATCATTTGTTTAAAAAGACTATTCTTTTCCCACTGAATGGTCTTGGCACTCTTGCTGAAAATCAATTTTGTTCCATTGGTCTATATGTCTACCATTATACAAGTATAAAAATTTTACTTACTGTTTGTTCATAGTAATTTTCAAAACTGAAAAGTTGAGGTCCTCCAACTTTTTTCTTTTTCAAAATTATTTTGGCTATTTAGCTTCCTTTGAAATTCCAAATAAATTTTACAATTAGCTTTTCCTTATCTGAAAAAGTGGCCATTATAATACCTATAGGCATTGTATTGAATCTGTAGATTGTTTAGAGTTATAATGGCATTTTATTTAATACTAAGTATTCTTATTCATAAACACTGGAAGTCTTCCCATTTATTTATTATGTCTTTAATTTCTTCACCAATGTTTTATGGTTTTCATGTACAGACGTTATCCCTTTTTGAATAAGTTTATATCTAAGTGTTTTGTTCATTTTAATGCCATTACAAATGAAATTTTATAGGCATAATTTGATATGTAGAGTGTTAATGTATGGAATATAATTGAATTTGAATTTTACGTGTTAATTTTAATGCTGAAATTTTGATGGATTTGTTTTATAGCTATAATATATTTGGCATGGATTTCATAAGATTTTCTTAATATAAAATTGCCTTTTCTTTTTTCTTTTAAATTATTATTTGTACATAATAGTTGTATATATGTATAGGGTATATATGACATTACGATACAGACATACAATGTGAATTAATTCTATTAAGGTAATTTGGTTACACATCCACTGAGGCATTTATCATTTCTTTGTCTTAGGAATACTCCAATTTTATGCTTTCCCTTATTTTAAAGTACACCCTGACTTATTGTTGATTTATACAGTCACTTTGTGTGCTATCAATATTGTTCATTTTATCTAACTATAAGTTTGCACCCATTAACCATCCCCACTTTATTACCCACTCTCTGCTATACTTCCTTATCTCGCCTCTTTATCATTCCACTGTCTCCATGAGATGATTTTTTTTTGTAGTTTTTGGCTGGGGCTGGGTTTGAACCTGCCACCTCTGGCATATGGGGTCAGTGCCCTACTCTTTTGAGCCGCAGGTACCACCCAAGATAATTTATTTTTCAATATTTAGTTCTCCACATATAGTATAAGGAAGAACATGAGAGATTTGTCTTTTTGTGCTTGGTTTATTTCACTTAACATAATGTTAAATGAATTCCCATCCATGTTGTCAATATAATCCGTTTTTTGTGTCTATATAATATACTATTGTGTATGTGTACCACAAATTCTTCATCCATTCAACCATTGATGGACCCTTAGGTTGATTCCAAATCTTGATTATTGTGAGCAGTGCTGCCATAAGCATGGGAGTGCAGAAAACTTTTTGATACATTGAATTCCCCGTCTTTGGATGTATATCCAGCAGTAGGATTGCTACACTATATGGTAGTTCTACTTTTAGTTTTTTAAGGAATCTCCATACTATTCTACATAGTAGTAGCACTAAAGTTCCACCAACAGTGTGCAAGGGTTCACCTTTCTCCACATCCTCACCAGCAATCTATGTTGCTTGTCCTTTTGATAAAAGACACTTTAATTGGGATGAAATGGTACCTCATTGTCATTTTGATTTGTATTTCTGTGATGGCTAATGATGTTGGGCATGTTTTCATATACCTTTTGGTCATTTATGTGTCTTCTTTTGAGAAATGTATATTCAGATCCTTTGCCATTTTTTAATCAGATTGTTTTATTTTTTTTCCTGTTAATATGTTTGTGCTCCTTATGTATTCTAGTTATTAATCCCTTGTCAAAGATGAGTAGCTGGAAAATACTTTCTCCTATTTTGTAGGTTTTCTTTTTCTTTTGTTGACTGTTTCTTTTTCCATGCAGAAGATTTTTATTTATCATTATTATTATTATTATCATTCTTTTGCAGTTTTGACTGGGGCCAGGCTTGAACTTGCCACCCCCCTCCAACATATCAGGCCAGCGCCCTACTCCTTGAGCCACAGGTGCTGCCCCCATGCCAAAGCTTTTTAGCTTGATGTGGCCTCTTTTGTTCAATTTTGCTCTGGTTGCCTGTGATATGGGGGTGTAACTCAAGAAGTCCCTCCCCAGACCAATTTCCAGAAGCAATATTTCTTTTTACAAGTTTCATAATTTCAGATCTTAGATTTCTTTTTAGAAGAAATATTTCTTTTTATAAGTTTCATAATTTCAGATCTTAGATCTTAGTCTTTAAACCATTTGATCTGATTTTTTTATAGGTAAAAGATAACAGTCTAGTTTCATTCTTCTGCATGTCCAATTTTCTTAGCACCATTTACTAAAGAAACTGTCCTTTCTCCACTGTATTTTCTTGACATTTTTGTCAAAGATAAATTCACTCTACATGTGTGAATTTATTTCTGGGTCTCTATTCTGTTCCATTGGTCTATGTGTCTGTTTTATTCCAGTACCAATACTGGGTTACTACAGCTCTGTAGCATAATTTGAAATCAAGATATATGATTTCTCCAGGTTTGCTCTTTTTTGCTGAAGAAAGTGTTGGCTATTTTGGGTCCTTTGTGCATTCATATAAATTTTAGAATTATTTTTTCTATTTCTGTGAAGAATATTATTGGTATCTTGACGGGCATTGCATTAAATTTGTAGATTGCTTTGGGTAGCATGGATTTTTTTTTT
>NW_003852419.1:14959273-14974547 GCF_000181295.1 Otolemur garnettii
TGAGACAGTCTCACCTGGTCACCCTTGGTAGAATGCCGTGGCATCATAGCTAACAGCAACCTCAACCTCTTGGGCTCAAGTGATTATCTTGCCTCAGCCTCTCAAGTATCTGGGACTATAGGCACCCACCACAATGCCTGGCTATTTTTTGAGACAAGGTCTTGCTCTGACTCAGGCTGCTCTTGAACCCATGAGCTCAGGCAATCCACTCACCTCAGCCTCAGTGTTTGTCTTTCTCTATGACTCTGATAAGTGCTAGGATTACAAGCATGAGCCACCACTCCTCAATGTTTTATAGTTCATTATAGAGATTTTTCACATTTTGGGTTAAGTTTATTCCTATGTATTTTACTTTATATATAGCTATTATAAATGGGATTATTTTCTCAATTTGTTTTTCAGGTTGTTTCCATCAGAATATAGAAATGCTATTGATATTGGTATGTTGACTTTATCTCCTTCAACTTTACAAAATTTGTTTATCAGTTTTAACAGTTTTTGGTGGATTATTTGGGTTTCCACTGATATAAGCTCATAAAATCTAGAAACGAGGATAATTTGACTTCTTTTTTTCTTGTTTGGATGTCCTTTCTTTCTTTCTCTTGTCTGATTCCTGTAGCTAGACCTTGCAGTATGATGTTGAATAGAAGTGGTGAAAGGAAAGTGGGTATCCTTTAGGAAAGGCTCTCATTTTCCCCACTCAGTATTTTATTAGCTTTGCATTGGTCATATATTGCTTTTATCACATTAAAGTAAATTTTTCTATACCAGTTTTTAAAGAATTTTTATCATGAAGGAATGTTTAATTTTACTGAGAACCTCTCTACATCAATTGAAATGCTAATATAATTTTTGTCTTTCATCTTTTAGATATGATGCATCACATTAATTTGCATAAGTTGGAACATCCTTGCATCCCTGGGATAAATCTCACTTGATTATAATGAATAATCTTTTTAATGTGCTGTTGAATTCAGTTTGCTAGTGTTTTTTTGAGGATTTTTGCATCTAGGTTTATCAGAGATATTGGGGCCTGTAGTTTTCTTTTTTTGTTGTGTCTTCATCTCATTTTGATATCAGGGTGATACAAGCCTAATGGAATGAGCTTGAGAGTTTTCTCTCCTCCTACATATTTTGATGTAGGAAGATTGCTATTAGTTCATTGAATGCCTGATAAAATTAAGCAGTGAAGCCATTGAGACTTGGGCTTTCCTTTGATGGGAGACTTTTTATTACTTTTTCTGTCTCACTAATTTTTATTGGTTCATTAAAGTTTGGAGTTTCAATCTTGGTAGGTTGTATGTATCTAGGATTTAGCCAGTTCTGTTCCAATTTATTGGAATATAGTTGCTCATAATCGCTATGATCCTTTGGATTTCTGCAATATCAGTTACACTGTCTCTGTTTTCATCTCTGATTTTGCTTATTTGAGTCTTCTCTATTTTTTTCTTAGTCTGGCTAAAGGTGTGGCAGTTTTGTTTATGTTTTCAAAAACCCATCTCTTCATTTTATTAACTTTTTTGTTTTTATTTTTTGTCTCTATTATTTCTTTTCTTCTAATTTTGGATTTTTGTTTGCTTTTCTTTATCATGTTCTTGGAGATACATCATTTGGCTGTGTATTTGAAGCTTTTCTGCTTTTTTGGTATAGCTAAGCATCACTATATACTTTTTTCTTTTTTTTTTTTTTTTTTTTTTTTTTTTTTTTGCAGTTTTTGGCTGGGGCTGGGTTTGAACCTGCTACCTCCAGTACATGGGACCAGTGCCCTACTCCTTTGAGCCACAGGTGCTGCCCTATACTTTCTTTTTATTACTGCTTTTTCTGTATAGCATAGGTTTTGATATGTTGTGTTTTCATTTTCACTTGTTTTTAAAAATCTTTAAATTTCCTCCTTAAACTTTTCATTGACCCACTGGTGGTTCAGAAGTGTATTGTTTCATTTTCATATGTTTGTCTCTTTTCTAATGCTCCTTTTGTTATTGACATAGTTTTTTTTATTCCCTTGCAGTCAGAGAAAATACTTGGTATGATTTCAAATTTTTTGAATTTTTTAAAACATGTTTTGTGGCCTAACATATGGTCTACTCTTGAGAATGATCCATGAGCTAAAGAGGAGGATGTGTATTCTGAGGTTCTTGGATGAAATGTTCTATAAATCTCTATTAGGTCTGTTTGATCTATAGTGCAGATTAACTCTGATGAATCTTTTTTGTTTCTATCTAAATGATCTATCTAAAGCTGAAAGTGAAGTGTTGAGGTCTCCAACAATTTTATTATCCTGGGCTCTGTACTCGCCTATCACTCTGATAGTATTTGCTTTATATATCTGGGTGCTCCAGTGTTGGGTTTAGACTTGTTATATTTTCCTATTGAATTGATAAGGACCTTCATTTACATAAGCACTGTCTTTGTCTCTTTTTATAGGTTTTACCTTGAAATCTATTTTATCAGATGGAAGTTTATTATTCCTGCTCTTTTGTGGTTTCCCTTTGCAGGTAATATATTTTCACACTTTTAAAAATTTTCAGTCTATGTGTATCTTTATGAGTACGAGCATTGGCAGAATTCTTCCCTGTGCTGTTTTCCTCTATCAAGGTAATCCTGAATTTCAATGCAAAACCCCACAATCACTCACTCTATCTTCCCAGGCACACAAATTCTCCACTCAGAATGTTTGCATGGCATTATCAGGACTGGGGAAGGGATGGTGAAAGAATGTAAGACTGTCTTTTTGCCCTTTTTAGTGCCTATATCTTTGATATGATGTTAAAACCAGGTGGTTTGATTGCTCACCTGAGTTTTGGCTCTTCTGAAGTTGTTTGCTTGGGTGGATCATTGTTGAATTTGGAAGGATGATTCCTGAAGGTTTCTATTTGACCATCATGTTCTGCCCTATCTTTATATAAAATTATCATCTATGAATAAAGGTATTTCCTTATTTTTCCTTCCAAATTTTGTTGTTCCTTTTTCATGTTTAAATGCTATAATCTGAACTTTCAGTACAATGTTGAATAGAAGTGACAAATGTAGGCATCTTTGTTTTGTCCCTGATTTTAAGGGACTCTCAATCTTTTCACATTAACTATAATATTAGCTATAAGTTTTAGAATTTCATTTTTGGTTTAACTGTAATATTATTGTGTTTTTTGTATAGCTTTTGTAGTGCTTGCTCTAGGTATTTTATATTATACTCACACATCATTTTAAAAATTATTAAAATTGCTATCTTGTACACAGAAGAAAATACTTAATATTACTTGGGACAACTTTTCATTGACTTATTTTTTATCTTTTTTTTAGTGGATTTTCTTTAGTGGATCTCTTTCTATCCCATAGTGTCTAGCAAGACTGTTTGTACATCAAGAATCTCAAAACATATATAATGAGTAAGCAAAGATGTTTTCAAACTTAATGTATCATCTGTTACTCAAAACCATCAAGTCTCCTTATTTTTTTCTTATTTTTTCTACTAGGTTAATACTGAATGACTGATGCCACACTCAAGGAATGTATCTGAGAAGGGGTTAACATCCAGAATATCTGAATAACTCAAACAACTCAATGGTGAAAAACAAATAACCTAATTAAAGATGGGCAAAAATCTATATAGACATTTCTCAAAAGAAGACATGTAAATGGCAAACAAATACATGGAAAAATGTTCAACATTACTAATCACTGGGGAAATGCAAACCCGGACCACAATGAGCTATCACCTCACCCTAGTCAGAATGGCTTATTGTTACAAAGTATCAAATGCTGTCAAGGACATGGAGAAAGAAAACTCTTATACACAGTTGGTAGAGTAGGAATGTAAATTAAGACAGTTATTATGGAAACGAGTATGGAGGTTCCTCTAAAAATTAAAAATAGAACTACCATATGATCCTGCAATCCCATTCTTTTCTGTTTTTTATCAAGTTCCATCTTAGGAACTTAGCCATTTGGGATTCCTCATTCTAAGTCTTACCTATATATATCATATGTGTAGAGCAGAGGGAATTCCTCAGAGACTTTGTAATGATACCATGACCAGAAAACTTAATCGGACTTTTCTACTCAATTATATGTCCTGAACACACTTTCGTTTTAATACCTTTCATGCAGGCATAATATATCATTTTAAAGGCCAAAAATATATACACAAAGTGTAGCTGTGCTATTATTATTTAATAAATTTTCTACTGATTGACCATTAGACTATTTAATTTTTTTCATATATATAATGTTACCAAAACATGTATGTCCCTTTCTGTCAAATTCTCACCCTAGAAAAAATTTCCTTTAAATGAAAGATCTGGGTTATTAGAGAATTAATAAATGTGTCCAGAAATAGATTAGACAACAATGTACATCTGATTTATATGAGGCCATAGCCTAAACCACATTAGACAATTTCTGATTCTCAGTCTTCCATGGGCAAAGAGTGAATCATGATCCATGGATATTTCTCTTCCATCTATTCAAGTCACCATACAGCTCCCTGAATCCGAATTGTACGTGGCTATGCATGACAGAGAAAAACAATAATGACTTGACCAACATAGCTTATTTCTCAGCCTCTCACATATAAGATAATTGATTGCCTGATATGATGCTCTATTCTATGACGTTTTCAGACCCAGGGTTTTTCCAGATATTTCACCATCCCTAGGACATGAGTCTTCCTCTCACAATTCAATAGGACTGTTAGAGATCTGAACATCCGCTTTGTGTTTCAGGAAATAAAATGAATAGGATGAAGACGGGACCGTGAGCATGAACCAACTCCTAGGAGATGTCTTTGAAGCTCACACAAAACATTTCCACTTACATATTATGGGGCAGAAGTTGCAGTTGGCAAATTTACAGGAGCCAGGGAAATGTACCCTTTATTCAGCTTAGCATATGCCTAGCTAAAAACAGATGTATTCCTAAGAAGAACAGGTAATATTAGGTTAGTAATTGCCATATGCCCAAATCAGAATCCTGAGTACATAAGCTTTCATCAGAGTGATATTCCAGAGTATGCCTCTGAATTTAGTGATTTGCACTGGACCGGGCTGCTCCACAGGGTACATGTTGGAGAGGAGGAGTCACTGATACATACATGTCCAGAGTTATTTTTCCATAATGTCTTTTAGTTTACAATCAAATCTGCAAATATCATCTTCCCATACTTTGATATAGGGAAGACTGGATTATTTGTGCAATATCTTTGAATTACCTCTACCTAGAAGTAAAAATATCCCAAAATGATTATACATTCACTGTGTCTCTCCTTCCCTATCTGGCTCATCAGTGTAATTCATGTTTCCACTGCTTATAGCCAACAGATGTCACTGTTTCTGGTTAAAACACATGCTATATAAATTCTTTGAATAAAAAAGTAGTTTCAGACACACAAAGCTCTTAGAATTGGGGGAAAGGAAAGGTGAATGGAAGCTTTTGGGTCATTTGCACAGCTAGGGGATCCTCTTTCTCTTGTGCCCAAGCACTGAATTTGTAGTGAGGAAGGGCAGAGACAGGAAATGAAGAACCAGAAGTCAGATCCTAACGAGCAGCACATCACAGAGAGATGTATTGGGGGCACAGAGTGAGAAAAGACATTCAGCACAGTCAAGATGAAGAAGGAGCAAGTGTGGGATTAAGAAAAGTAAAAGAAACAAGTAGGGAGTCAAGGAAACCTGAAATGAAAAGGGAGTCTTGGCCATGATTTCCAGAGGGACAGGAGAGGGTGACAAGGGGCCTTGAGGGTCAGCTGGTACATATTTAGTCAGTTATAATAAGGAAAAATTGCTTCCTCATTACAAAGCTAGGAATGATGTTGATAAATTTTTCTCCCTTTTAGAGAACTGCATGGAAGTTATAATTGGTATGAGGAAGCCTGGGCAGCACGGTTCAGACCCTTGCTCAGTGGGAAAACCCCAGGGGCATGTGCCAAGTGGGCTGATAATGACAGCTGTGACTATCAAATCATGCAGCTGGCCTTTCAGAGGAGACGGAGGTTGACCCCAGAGACCAGACTGGTTATGTCTGGGTCTCCAAGGAGAGGAGTGAGGAACTCTTTCCTGAATTGGCTGGAAAAATGACAAGTTTATTTAAGAGGTCTGGAGAAGGTGAAAGGAGCTCTATGTGGTAGGATATTTTTAACACAAAATAATTATTTTAGAGGAGATTAGGAAAATGATTCCTGAGAAAAATTGTATTTAATAGGAAATTTACTGGTTTATACAATTAATTTTATTTTCTGATCTACTCTGATTATACAAAACCAAGAATCAAAATGGGGCTTCCTTTCTTTTCTCGACTGTCCACAAATTTTAATAACAAACAAACAACAAAAGATCTTAAGCAGAGTACCCAAGACTTTTGTTATTATATGGGTTATCAGGAGTTTATTGACTGGCTAACATTAGAGAAGTGTTTGCAATATAAAGAAACTTCAGAATTGGTGATAGAAATGTCCCTTTGTCTTCACGACAATTTATCTGAACTGTTTACATCATAAATTAGTTTGTATGGCATGCTTCCATTTTATAATGCTGCAAAACCTCTGTGAGGTTTTGACAGAAATCAACCCTCGTTTGTTAGTGTACTAGCTGTGGACCTAGCTAAACAGTTTTATAGGAGCTGGCTTAATTCCAGTTGGTTGTTTTGTCAACTCTCATCCAGAAGAGTCACAAAGAAAATATTTCACCGTTTAGAGGTGATAATATAATCCATATGTTTTTTAGTTACGTAACACCTTTGCTCTAAAGATAAAATTCAGCACTAAATTCCTGGTAATGTGCTTGTCTACACTTTACGTGACTATATATTACTTTTAATACCTGTTTAAGAGTGTAGACACCAGTAATTATAGGTCCCCAATGCTTCACTCTAATGCTATTGGACTTGGTAAATCTCTATAGAACTCAGTAAAATAATATTTAATATGCAGAAAACTGTTAGAATCCCTGAACATTTGGGCAATAAAAGAACTCAGTTAATGTGGTTTTCCAGGAAGCTTAAAATTGCATAATTTTCAGCTTACTTAATGCTCGTTCCCTCTAGGTTAATGCTTGTTCTCTCAGTGCACATCCTGAATAGGATTAAGATTGTCTCCTTGGTCCTCCTTTCTACACCACAGAATTTTTTATTACTTAAAAAAGTGTAATACTGATTTCTTACAATGTAACTCGTCTGTTTACATATCTGCACATGAGTATCTAGAAGTCTAAAATGATTGGGGTTTTAATAGATTTGCCTCTCTGAGAATACCAACATTATTTCCAGTAGTTTGGTAGAGTGTAGTGGCTTCCTTGATATCCCTCTTTGATGAAGGTAAGGGCTTAATGAATGTCATCATCCTCCTCACAGACATTTACTGAAGGCCTCCTTTGGCTGGACACACCAATAGGTTCCACACTACTGTGTGGAAAGGTACAGGACGTGTTTCCTTTCCGAGCAGGGCTTACAATCTTCAGAGGGGGACAGGAATGTGCATAAAGGGAAATAAGGATAAATAGCATTTGTGAAGGGTCCAAGGAGAGGTTCAGAAATCCACAGGGGACAGAGGCTCCTTAGAACTGGCGGTGGAGCTGGCATCTGGATCTCAAAGAGTCTAGAACTGAATGTTAAGTCTTGAAGCAAGATGGGGCTTTGATAGAGGGTCAATAAGAAAGGAGGCCACTTCGAGATCTCAGTGAAGCAGGAGAATGGATTGTATTAGAGTCACTCTGAAATATTCTATAGGACATGGTCTTTGGGACCATGAGATATGAGAACTTTTTAAAGAAAAAAATATATCTTCTTTAAGAGTTTCAGATAAAGTAAAAAGAAAGGGGTGTTGTCTATGTTTGTGATTGGAAAGACCAAAGCTGCTTCCTGAAGCAGAACCAGTGCCCACCTTGAAATGCGAGGCAGGGTACATTAAAGTAGGTAACAAGGATGGTTAAATGGTAGCCACATTCTGAACGAAAAGGGAAAAAATATTATGAGACAAAGAAAAAGGATACCAAGACTGATCCTTAAGAAGGTTCCCTACCTTATGGACAGATAAGCAAGAGTGAGTAGATTTCATACTCAGTAGATCATTAGTTCTTTTTGATAGATGGCAGCTCATGCAGAAAATATTCACACCCACAAAACTCCATATTTAAAAAGGCTTGATTTTGAAATGTTTCATTATAATAGCATAGTACATTATTTTCTATCAAAGCAATGTTAATTATCAGAAATGTAGGAATCAAATATCTGCTTAATTGAATACCAATTCTTACACAAAAAGCTTAAGGTATAGTTTGATTTCATTTTTTTAATTAATCTACTTTGTAGCACAAAAAAAAACCCCTATCTATGAGCTTAGGGTCGCATTCAAAATGAGACAGAAGATATTTGACTCCAAATGCAGGCGGAATTAGATTCAGATGTTTAAGAACGAGTTATTTCACTCACTCACCAGAAAGCCAAAAAATCTGTCATAGAAACAGTGCAAAAGTGTTTTTGTATTATACACAATAGCCTTCTTGGCAAGACCTATGAATTAGAGAACTAACACTGCAAAACTTGCAAATAATGGCAAAAATTATCTTGTTAATATATTGACAAGATCAATCTATCTATCTATCTATCTATCTATATATATATATATATTTTTTTTTGAAAGTAATTTGATTTCAGGTTAATGTGAGGGTACAAACAACCCGGTCAAAATATTTGATTTTCTTAGCTAGAATCCCTCTTGTGGTTATTTTCCACACTCAAAAGTTGTGACAAACACCCCATATCAATAAATATTTTATTCTTAAGCCATTAAAAGATTATTTGAAAAGACTATAGGGCCAATTTAACCCTTTGAAGTATCAAGTCAATGGCTTTTAATAATGGAAGGTTATTGAAAGACAGCTACACACTAAAGTCATAGTATGTGAGATTAGCAGAAATGCTAGTAGAATTAGGTTGGCACTTACTTTCCTTTTCAAATTGCTATTATTCTTTGCTACTCGTTTTTCCTAAATATTATTAACAGTTTCTCAATCTCTTTCTTGTTCAAATCTTTCCTAAACCATCAACTTAATTTATCCTTCTTTGGATGACAGGTCCTGCCCATGTTTTGGTGCCAATCTCAGTCCTCGTTTGCCCCCTGAAACTTTTCAGGATGCTCCACCCACAGCCTTTCCCTACCTCCCCTACACCATTTATTTTGTACTTAGTTTTCTTTATTTATCATTTTGTTATCATTACTATTCCCTGAATTACTTTAAAGTTTTATTTATTGATTCACCTGAAAAGTTAAAAAAAAAAAACGTACCATCTACATGTCTGATGAGGTTTTTTTTTTTGGAGACAGAGTCTTACTATGTTGCCCTTGGTATAGTGCCATGGTGTCACAGCTCACAGCAACCTCAAACGCTTGGGCTTAAGCCATTCTCTTGCCTCAGCCTTCCAAATAGCTGGGACTACAGGTGGCCGCCACAATGCTCAGCTATTTTTTTGTTATAGTTGTTTAGCTGGCCATGGCTGGGTTCAAACCCGCCACCCTCGGTGTATGTGGCTGGCACAGTAACCACTGTTCTACGGGCACTGAGCCAATGTCTAATGATTTAAAGTAACCGGGAAATATGGAAAATAGTAATTTTACTATTCTTTCCCTTTTTTTGTTGTTTTTGTTTGTGGTTTTTGGCTGGGGCTGGGTTTGAACCCACCATCTCCAGTATATGGGGCTGGCACCCTACACCTTTCAGCCACAGGCACTGCTCCTATTCTTTTCTATTTTTAACACAAAAATATAATACCCCTTTTTTTAGAAATTAAACAGAAAAAAAAAAAATCCTACAAACCTTAAGCCAATTCCATTTATGTCAGTATGATCCAGCCCTTTCCTCATCAGAGAAAATGAAAATAAAATATTGTTTTTATCTTTTTGTTTTTTTATTGGTTTTAAAGCAAATGCGAAAATCACCACATGGTTTGTCCATATAGAACAGGAGTTGGCAAGATACAGCCCCATGAAGAAAATCTAACCCATCACCTATTTTTGTAAATAAAGTTTCATAGGAACACTCCCACACCTACTCATTTGTCTATTGTCTATGCATACTTTTGCGTACAATGTGGGAATGAAATGGAATAGTTAGAACAGAAACTGCAAGGTCTGCAGAGCCTATTTATGACAAGGTCGTTTATGAAGTTTGCTGATCCTTTTCCTAAAGCAAGGTAGAAACCCCTGTATATACAAAAGAACCTCAATATTTGACTATCTCTCAACATTGACCACCTCCTTAAGTCGACCTAATTTTCATAGACCAGACACGCACCACATGTATATATCAGCACAGTGGGTCTAGTTCCTTATATTGATCACCCTGTATGTCAACTACTTAACATTCCCATGGGTGGTCAAATTACAGGGGTTCTGCTCTATTTTAATCTTTAAAAGTCAAACTTTTGATATCTAAATATCATTGATGAACAAAAGGAAACAAGAACTTTGGAGAAATGGTTTATTCAAGGGCCATGGCAGGCAAAATACAAGATGAGCCTAGAGCAGCTTAGGGTGACAGTAAGTAAGGATATTCCCCCAGAGGAATGGCAGCACATCAGAAAGCCACAAGAGGCAACCTGAAAGAGCTCTCAGTGCTAAAGCTGGAACAATTTCAGGCACAAAAATAAGGAATGACAGCACCGGACTGTAACCCATAGAACAACATTGAAAGTCACAGGACCATTATATACTTATACTGCATATAAATATATAATTAAAACTCGCAGAAAAAAATAGCTAGAATATCATTACATCATCTGTAGCATCATCAAAATGCCATAATAGTAATTTCTGCAGTAAAGATCCACTAATGGATGCTGAAATTAGTGGGTAAAAATTTGAAGAGTAACAGCACGTTTTCAGAATCTCCCCAAGACATGTATGCATTTCAGTTAGAAAGGTTGTTAGAGTAAAGGAACCCAATAGACACCACCGTAACCAGGTGACCAAAGTTATCACGAGTAAAAAGACACATGAACATCACTGACTCCTTTGATATGAGACCCTGAGAAGGCCTTGCCACCTGACTGGTACAACACAATCATGCTAAACTGCAACCTCAGTGTGATCATGAGAAAATCTCAGACAAACCCCTAGAAAGTAATATTCTAAAGGACAAGTAGCCAGTAACTGGTCATGACAGGCAAATGACAGATAAACTGGCATAGATTGTAGGATTCTAAGAAGACTCCCCAAATAAAGATTGTAGGATACTAAGGAGATACCTCAAATGGAGAATCCTATATTATATCCTGGGAAAGATAAGGGGTATAGTACAAAAAATCATAGAATATAAATACAATCTTTAGAAAATTAATAATATTGTTACAGTATTTACTTCTTAGTTTTGATCATAGTACTAGTTATGTAAAATATTTACATTAGGGGGAACCCAGTAAAGATCATGTAGTAACTCTTATATTTTTGCAAATTTTCCACAAACTATAATCAAATTATATCAAAATAATATATTTTATATCATATGTTTTTAAAAGAAAATATAGTTTTCTAGTTAAAGACTATAGAATCCCAATGTGTTTCCTTTTATAGTGATAACATTCCTAGATAATGACATTTAAGATAATAGCATATAATTTCTAGAAGCTGAAAAGAACAATTGCTGTGGCTGTTGAATTGTTTCTGAGTAGAAGTAATTTTCTTGACTTTCACTGAGATTTAGCTCAGGAAATCATAATTGAGCCAAAGGGGAGGAGAGCGTGACAGGAAGGCCGGGCCCGTGTTCCCTAGAGTGCTCACAGCCAGATACGCAGCACATGTCCTGACTACATGAAGAGCACCCAGACACAGGGTGGCAAGAGCCAGGCTGGACTCTGGGCCAGAGAGCTCTTTTTCCTTCTTTTCCCTATAAGAGAAAAATGTTGTCTTTCTTATACCCTGAGAAAGACTTGATTTCTGAATGTGGCTTATAGAAATCACTTTTATTATTTTGCAGGCATATCTTATACTGGAATAAGGATAAAAGAGGGTAAGAATGTTCCATATGCTAAAAAAAAAAAAAAAAAACCAAGTAAGGGGAAAAATCCTTTCCTCTATTTCAAAGGAGAAACTCTGATACAAACTATATGTGTTTTATGAATTTATATTAAAATTAGAAAGAATTTCAAAGTAGAACACATTATGTTAATTTCAAACATCTGGGAAATAGTCACTGAATGCTTATTGGGCACCCAACACCCTGCTAGTAATTATCGGATATTAAAAAAAATAATAATATAAATAGCACCTAATTTCTGCTCTCAAAATATTCACAACCTCTGGAAAAACAAATGAACTCATGATAAATAAGAAAAATTAAGTGAAAAAATATATAATAATGAATACAAGTGGGAATAGATATTCAGAAAGATTAAGGTATTTGTTAAAGGAAAGATTCAGCATTAATGTCATAGGGAAAATTAGAGCTTCTCAGCTCCTTAAAAAGAGTAATACTGAAACATTGGCCTTATTTTAAGGATTAAATAAGGTACTTCAAAAAATAAAATTAAATTTCTTCTTTATAAAATGCATTTTAAAATGTTCCAGGTCTACTGGAAAACCTGAATGTGAAAAATACCACTTTAAATTACTGGAATAAAATATAAGGAACCACACTTCTTTATATAAGACACAGAAGGCAAAGTAAAAAAGCATACATCTAACTAAATCACAAGTTTTAACTTCTTCTGGATCAAAAAATGTTATGAACACTGTTTAGAAAGGCCAATAGCAGATTAGGGTAAGACATAGGCAATTAATTGCAAAAGGAAAGAATTAGAATCAGGAAGATGTAGATAATTGGGAAGGCTCATGAACTTTAGTAGAAATAAAAATCACATCATTATTATGACTAAACTCTAACATTTTAGTATTTCCTTTTATTATAAATACAAGCAACAAACCAGAGTGGCCTGTATCATACCTGAAACTGTAAAAATGCAGGTCCTGAGGTTTCTTCCTGCCACATTGCCCTGCGGCAGACATCTAGAAATAGCTTAGACTTGTCACTTGCTCCAAATTAAAGTAGTATAGATTCTCCACTCAATCTTAATATTTAATACATTCATTTTTTAAAATGTGTTACCACATTATAACTTGTTTGTTAATATTTTGGTAGTTATACTTTATTTATACTTTATACTTTTATACTATATTATACTATATTTATATTTATACTTTTATACTTTAAAATCCCATGTAAGTTTTTTAGGAAAATGTTAAATTTGCTGTAAGAAGGAGTCTGCTAGCTTTGCCAGGCTACTGAAGGGGCCTATAGCACAAAAGAGGCTAAGTACCCCTGAACTCAGTGGATAAGAATAGGCCTTTAGAAACAAGAGTGAGAAAAAATAGCTCTTGTCAAAATCATGAGTATACAAAATGGTATGACTTATGGGGGATTTCATGAAAAATTACATGAAATAATACCATATACTTTTCATGACTTCATATAGATTTCTTATATAAGAATCTATAAACGTACATGAGGAAGACACACTGAACTTATGACAGTTTATACCTCTAGGAATAAGAAGGCTAATAGGACAGGAGAAGGTGGGTAAAAAAGACTTCGTATTAGGTACATTATTTTATTTCTTTTATTTAAAAAAATAAGGGGAAAGTGCTGCCATGTTTAACAACTACAAATTCTGAGTGATGGGTCCTCTGTGGCATGTTTTTTGCTCTCAAAAGAAAATGTTAATGTGCTTTTAGAAATTAATTCAAAATAAGAAACTGCCCATACAGCATTTTACATATACTATATCACGGTGTATACAGTACATGATGGACATTTCATCACTTTTAGGAATTTCTGTTATTGCTATCAAGGAGAAAATGTTTGGAAAGCGAAAGTGGACAGGGTGAGCCTTCCAGGTGTGGAAAACCACACAAGTAGAAGGGCAATGAAAAAAGCACGTCACGAGGTAAGGAGACGTTGACCATAGTCTTTTGTAGCAATTGTCCAAGCAGGACGTATTTCTTAGAACTACAGTATTTTCTTTTCAGTTCGTGAGCCAGAACATGAGGCCCAGAATTTCCAGTCCCTGGGTACGTAGGCAAAACCAGCCCAGAGCTCCCGGGGAGGGGGGTGTGAGGGTGGGGCAGACCTTGGTGATCTGGTGGTATTTGGCAAACAGGCTTACCTCTGAGGGGTAGGGCAGGACAGGGACTGACTGACTCACTGGGGTGGAAGCTCACTGTGGAGCCAGCCGCCTCCCCAAGTGGGAGCGCTCATCCCTGGTAGGGCTTTGGGGGAGGAGGCAGGTCCTGGAATTTGATAAGTGGGATGAAATAAAGCAGAGGACTTGTACAGAAAGGACCTGGTTTGATGAGGAAGGAAGGCGCTTGCCAGCTGTCAGAGGAAGCTCAGAAAAATGGTAAACCCAGCTTGCTTGTTTTTCCTTTTTTTGGCAGTTTGTTTCTCAAAAAAAGGGTATGGCAAAGAGAAGAGTTTTGCAATTAAATAACTTAGGAAGTATCGTGACCTCTTGGAAAGTCACAATCTATACTAGATAATAAAGGCTCTGAGGAGTCCTATTTCCTTTTCCAACCCAGTGTCTCCCAAACAATTCACATCTCATATAATTTATATTCTAAGATCATTTTAGAAAGACTTTTTTAATGCTTCAGGAGATCAAAACAACTATAGTTATTTTCTGTAGAGGAGGAAAATTTTATAAATAGCCAGTTTACGCTTGAAGCGTGACACTAAAAGATGATTACAAATATATTAGGTACATAAAGCTGAATGCATTTCCCAGGCACAGGTTATCTCAGAGGTCTGATCATTGTCAAAAGTCTCTTTATGGTTTATGGTCTTGTCAGAAACCCTCAGTTCTCCCATATGTACATATATGGTACTCTTTCCCTCTCAGTTAATTGTGCCATAAATAATTTCTTCTTATCTGCATATCGATTACAAGGTAATGAATGTCACTTCATATTATGTGAAATACAAATCAAGCTCTAGACCCCATGAGATAATTTTCTTGGCCAAACTCCCGGGCCCTGTACTTGGGATGAACTTCAATTGTGTCTCTAGGGTTAGTGAGTGTTATGTTTCTAAGTGATGATCTGTTTATTTCATGCCACATTTGCAAGCTGTCCTTTCCTCAAATGTACTGTTAAGCAGTAGACAGAGATTTTTTTAAGGGTTTTAATTCACTTTATTTTTGTAAATTTTCTCTATTCAAATTTATTTCAGCATCCAATTTGTTCATACCTTATCTCCCTGGAGAGCTTTAAGCTTACTCTTTCCCTACAGGGCGCTTG
>NW_003852419.1:14974586-14981461 GCF_000181295.1 Otolemur garnettii
TATAGCAGCTAAAATTCAGAATTGACAAAGGCATATTTTCTCTCCCTAATCTTTAACATGCTTGCTCCAATGAAAATAAAGGCTTGCTTGCAGATGTACCAAAGGAGACTTATTCATAGACTTTCTTCTTTTTATAATGTCCTATACCTGTGCCAATTCTTTCTGGATATGCTATGCAGTACAGTTTCCTCCTGCTTTAAATAAAACTTGGGGGTGTCAATTTCATGCGGGGAATTTATCTGATATCAGCGAGAGAAATATTCCCATCTGAAAAATATTATCTTTTAGATTGAGTCAGGCTTCACGCTGAGAAAAGGATCACGGGGGATATAACAACTGTTGAAAAAGTGAAACTCAACGCGTAAAATGTTATCAAACGTAGAAGCCGCACAGAATGAAGGTGAATGATCGTAAGGAGCATTTTCCTTGGACTATTTTGAATCGCTGTATCTTTATTTCAGTGCTGAAACGCTCTGTGTATTTGCTTAATAGTAATTTCTCTCCATGTCAGTGCTTAAATGATTTCCTCCAGAAGGATAAAAGATAGACACTAAAAATTGTATTTTTAACATGAAACTTGAATATTTTTACCTTGAAATTCAAACCGCATGTGACCTAAAGGAATTTAAATTCTTTTCTGAGATCTAGGCCCTTCCTTTTTGGTTACCAAAGACAGAAAATTATGAATTTAACAAAGAACACACACCCACCACCACCACAAAATCAGTTAAGGTCTATATAAATTGAAAACTTGGCAATTAGAAGGTTTGGAGAAAGAACATAGCTCCGATAATGCCATAAACCAAACCTTTGCTATTCAGAAAATGAGTATCAAAAATATTTTTAAATGAGAAGAAAGTCTTAATTTCAGGGTCACCGACAGACCACATTTTACATCCAGTTTTCCAGTCGGCACTTGGCTTCTAACATGAGATCCTATGAGCTATAAATGATTGCCTCCTAAATTAAGAGAAAGCATTAGACAATATTGTAAAAAAGTAAACCAAATGGATACCCAAAATATAAGGTGTAGGAAAAAATACTTCTACATTTTGTTAAATTGCAGATCATACATGTGACAGAAACTTTCATATTTTCATGGTTGAGCTCAATTGTGCCCTTGTAGGTAGGGTTTGTGCTCTTATTAAAACACGCCATTGAAAACTTACAAATATTTTCATCTTCTTTTATTCTCTTTAATGACACAAGAATTCAGACTTTAATCATCTGTTGCTCTCTTGACCTCATCATGCAAATAGAATTGGTATAGCTTGAAAATATGCTTCTATGGATAGCACAGGTTTTAAAGACTCTGTTATTTCTCCTACGTATTGTTGAATTATTTGAAATTTTAAGTTTTTCTAATATCTATTTTCTTTTCATGTGTGCTTTTCATGTTCTAATATTTCAATAAAATATTTAATATTGAAGTTACTCAGGAAATAATAATATAGCTTGTTCTTTTGTTCACAACTTCTCAACATAATATATTTGCATTTCAATACTATACATCATACATGTATTATTTATAAAAAATGATAACTTGCCAATCAGTATATCTGCATGCTAGGAAATACTTAGGCAGTGTACTATTAATAGAAAAAAATAGCCAGCGTGGTGACACACACCTATACTCCCACCTACTCGGCAGGCTAAGGTAAGAGGATCCCTTGAACCCAGGAGTTTGAGATTTCTATGAGCTCTGACATCATGGCACTCTAGCCTGGAGCAGTAGAGTGAGACTGTCTTTAAAAAAAAAAAAAAAGAAAAAGAAAAAAACTATAAAAACTTATTTCAAAAATTTAAATTACATACATAAATTATATCTATTTAAATACATTGACATTTAATGAGAAATCTATCAAAATTTCCATCTTACTTTTGGTTTGTTGAGACATTGAGGTACAGGGAAAATCTAGATACATTCACAATTTTTGTAATTAGAATTTCCAGAGATAATTAAAAACCACAAGTAATTCAGAAGCATTACTCCATTTTCCAGCAAATAGTCTATTAAAATGTATTCTTAGTAGTACACTGCCTGATCTGAGTTTCAATCTCTCTGCTTGCTCTTCCTTTGAGATGCTAAAAGAAGTAGCAGAAACCACAGATACAGCTAATAGAAATGACTGGCAACCAGCAGGCTGGGAGATCTCTTCCAGACTTTACCATGAGTCACAGAGTAACAGAGATAGTTCAGAAAGTGAAGGAGGAAACATTTTGTGCCTGGCACGACGTCATGAGGAATCAAGTTGTTGACAAAGAGAGAAGGCAGCCCCAGGGTCTTGACGACTCCACTCTCTAGGAGCCAGGGCTGTGTTTAGTAGCCAGCCTCCTCCCCTCTCCTCGTATTCCTTACACAGATAAGTGATTTTTACGTTGTCCTTTCTATTTATGTTTTGTATTCTCAGTAAAAAGTAGTACAGTTGATTGATAAAACCAAGTTCTTCCAAGTTGGAGGAAACTGCTTTTAACAATCCTAAACTTTGGGTTTTATATCTGAAAAATCAAAAATTGACTATTTCTTCATTTTAAAGTCTTTATAAAAATAAGTGAGTTAATTCATATTGGCATAGTCTATTGCATACGGCCAACATGTATAAAGTCGTCTTTGTTATTAATTGCAAAAAATAACATTAACATCTTTGAGCCTCTTTGTCTTTTTTCATCGGTAAAATGGAGATTCTAGTGTCAGTTTCATATATTGGTTTCTAGATTGAATAAGCTAGTATATAATTAAACACTTAGCATAATGTCTGGCATGTAATAAGTGCTCAGGAAAGGTAAGTTCCTAGAGTAATGTGGCGGCTCAGACCTGTAATTCTAGCCTTCTGGGAGGCCAACGTGAGTGGATTGCTTGACTTCAGAAGTTTGAGGTCAGCCTAAAAAGAATGAGACCCTGTCTGTACTAAAAATAGAAAAAATTAGTCGGGGGTGGTGACACACACCTGTGGTCCCACCTGCTCAGCAGGCTGAGGTAAGAGGATGGCTTGAGCCCAGGAGTTTAAGGTTGCTATGAGCTATGACATCATGGCACTCTAGTCTGGGGCAACAGAAAAAATGGTAACTTCCCTATGCATTCTCTGGAGCAATGGTGAAACTCATGACACAGAAAGTGTATGACATCTTTGCTAGATATCTCGAGTACCTATCTTAAAAATCAATCCTATAGTATTCAATGACTCTGTCCTATAGTAAGCAATGACTCTAGTAGAAAAATAGTAAAGCTGAAAAACTGACAAATTCTGGTTTCTTTTCTGACTTCTAGTACCTCTGTCCTCTTTGGAACTGTTGCTCACACTTGGGAACTGTCCTCAGTGTCAGTCAGAGTAGCCCCAACTATGAAGAATTTCTTGATTCAGAAAGCAGATGTTAAAATTTAAGGAAAAGCAGAAGATTTAAGAAGTTGTTAAATAGTAGGTTAAAATCTCTTTCAAATGAGTTTTCCTTAGACCTGAGGACAATGTTGATGGAGGGGGTACCACAGAGAGGCAGGCATTCGTCTAACAGACAGTGCTCTGGATAAGGAATCTGTGGTATTTAGGTCCAGTTCTCTTCTCCAGCTGCCACCAGACCCTGATGTGGGCAAGTTGCTTCAGCTGTTCTTACAGGCATTGTCTGAGGTTCTGAAATGGGTATGTGAAATTTGCTGCCCAGTGTTATTCTGAGTATCAAATGTGAATTAGTAAGTTAAGGAAAATGAAATGATATATACTCTATTATAAATTTTCTGGAAAGAAAGAGGCAAAGAGATGGTGCTTAGAAACGCAATAAGGCCTAATGGGCCACACAAAGCAAATGTTAGAGAAAATAAAAGTAGCCCAACTTATTAAATAGATCCTACTTTCTAGAGTCCACTTTTCTCTTCCATAGTTTTTCTACCTTCATTCTGAGCAGAAGAATGGATGAACCCCTTCTCTTCCTGTAGACCACATATTGCAATTCCACCTGCAATATGTTTTTGGATTATCTCTAAACACTTCACTGTGAAAAATAAAGCAAAGTTAATTCAAAGAAAAATGAAGAGACAGAGGCCGATTACTATTCTAAGTTGCAAATTTTCAAAGTGCCAACTAGATCAATATAGCACATTTTTAATAAGTTCTAATTATAAATACATTTGTGCAGCACAATTTAATTTATTGGAAAACTAATTTTATTCAATTTTTTTTCTTTTTAATGTGAAAGCAAATCTCCAATGTTACCATAATACAATAAATATAATTTTCTAAGCCAGAAACCATGGCAACAGTTTTAATAATACAATATGATTGGCTGCATATGAAAAAATAAAACCACATTCTAAATAATTAAACTGTTTCTCTACATGAAATGATAATATCTCAAGCATTTTCATGTTTTTATGTGTACAGTGTGATACACTGTTTCAGTCTGTTGGGAAACCCATCATTACCAGACTTTCTTTTCCTGTACTATATTCTTTTTGTCACTAATCCATGAATTAAAATGATAATTCAAAGAAAATAACCTATCTAGAAATGAGAAATCTGTGAATTAGGTCCTTTAGAATGAATTATTTTTAGATTGGTCCATCCAAAAGAATATATTTTCTTTATGATTTTGGAAGAAGGGTTTTATAGCTTTTAAAAGGTGTCAGTTCAGGAATATCGGTTTGAACCAGAAGTCTATCAATTTAGCCTCACATATCTGCATTCATATATTGAAGGGATTAATCAAATAGGCAAAAGCTTTGCATTGACACAATGTCTACCCATGCAACAAAAATCTGCTGAGAGGAGAAAATTTTAATTTAAATATCCAGATGTCTAGCTTCCCAACAGGCATTTGGCATCATTGCAACAAAACATCTGCCTGGCTAAAATCATTCTCTTATCCACTGCACTGTTTGGCAGGACCTTCCAAAAAGCTTGGTAGAATCACTTTACCAAGTTCCAAGACAGAGTTCAAACTGTATTCCCCAAAGGCTGTTCAAATGTTCTTGTGGAATAAGTTATAAGAATACATGAATAGATTAATGACCAGATGACAGTAACCAAATGACTAATTCATACACATGAAAGGCTCAGGCTGTGAAATTCACACATACAGACATTTCTGTATCCAAATATAGTATCAGTACCAAAACGAGTACATGCCGTTTCATTTTTCCAAAGGTCAACAGAATATCACTTAGTTTACCAAATAGCTATAGCCCTGTCATTAATGGCAAAACCAGCAATGACTACAGTGATTCCGACTCTAGAGATTCCGATCCTACTGTCAATGAGTTAATCAGAAGACAGCATACAGCTCTCTCTTTTCGGTGTCTTAAATATGACATATTTGAGTTGCTCTTGAGAATTTATTTTTCAAAATTATGTGTGTTGTTAGTTAATATTTATGAGTAGCACGAGGATATATTCATATTTCTTAACATGTTATGATCCATCTTGTATTTCAGCATAGTTTCTGTTATATGACAGAGTATTTAGTTTTAATAAGCGTACCTCCTTGACCAGAAAAACCAATTTCCTTGATAAGATTACTAGAACTTTAAAAAAAAAAATGATAAATTCTTACTTTTGAAAATAGCTCTTGGGGGGCATCTGTGGCTCAGTGAGTAGGGTGCTGACCCTATATACCAAGGGTTGTGGGTTCGAACCCAGTCCCAGCCAAACTGCCACAAAAAATAACTGGGCATTGTGGTGGGCACCTCTAGTCCCAGCTACTCGGGAGGCTGAGGCAAGAGAATCACCTAAGCCCAAGAGCTGGAGGTTGCTGTGAACTGTGATGCCACAGCACTCTACTGAGGGCAACGAAATGAGACTCCGTCTTCTAAAAAATGAAAGAAAATCATTCTCTTTGATAACCCCCCAATTGTTACAAAGCTCTCATACATATTGTTTCATTATAATAGAAATTATTATTTCTAAGTAATTATATAGTATACTTCTTTTAATTAGGATCTACTACTAATCACTTGACTGACATAAAGGAAAGAAATATACATTATAAAAGTTAGAGAAGCTACCTGAATATTACCATAAGCTATCCCCCAAAGAAGCAGAAATTTATAAGATCTGTGTTTTGCTGCTTGGTATCTGGCACATTACCACTTGACCCAGATCAGAGATTATGGGTGTGTTTCTTGTAATACTGAATAAATAGGGGAATAGTAATTTAGCATTTTAACTGGTCTGTTCATTATGGCTTTGATTATTAAAAAAATAGCAAACTATGTAGCTAATCCATCTCTTCTCTCACATGTCCCCTTTGAGCTTAATGCAGGAAGTACCAATGTTCATGCTTTGAAACCCAAAGACTAAAGATTTCAATACTATAGGGTAAAATAAATCATTTAGAATTGAATTTAAACTATTACCTTTCACAATTATGTTTTTTGGAATATTACTTTCAGAATACTCAGGATAATGTCATTTTTGTACCAATTCCTTAAATCGGTTTAAAAGGTGATTATAGTCTTTGTTTCAGAGGTCATTCCATGAACAATACGGAGCTGGAAAAAGTCCTTTGAGATATATAAAAAACAAAAAACCCACCTTTAGTTAATAAATGGAAGAATGATAATCATAGACCTATTTTAGATGTATTAGTAAAATTCCTATAATGAAAGTGTTAAAACATCAAATGAAAAGTACATTACTCTGCAGGTAAAGAACAGTGGAGAATTATTTTATAATTATTTTAAAAAATTAAAATCCTTAAATGTATATTGAAAGAATTTTTTTAAAATATAAGGTCACCATTTTTTAGAAAAGTGCATTTCTAAATTGTAGTGCATTTGTAAATTGTGCGTTTTTAATAAAATATTTCAATATAAGTAATAATCTCACATTTTGCAAAACTCATAATATTCAGTCACCAATATGCATCCTAATGCACATATTTTAAAT
>NW_003852419.1:14981585-14982759 GCF_000181295.1 Otolemur garnettii
GAAAAGTTATAAAATAGTTTAGGGGTTAAAATCTGTATCCTGATCAGTAAATTTTATGACCCAAAGTAAGTCCCCTGTGGTACCATTTATTACAGCTAAAATGATTGGGACGGGGGCCCATGACACTATTACCTGCTTCTGTAGATTTATTGAAAATTAGCAATTCCATTTATATCTATAAGATTTCAGGGATTACACTGTTATAGACTAGAAAACTGATAGATTTACGAGCCCAGTGAATCTAGTTGTACTGACTAATGTAGCAACAGAGAAAATTTAGTGGTTTGTACTCCTAAAGGAGTTAACCTTCAGATAAAGAAACATTTTTCAAGTGGAACGTGAAAAATTATTGAATCCATAAATTGTCAGGGCTACAAAGGATGAAGACACACAGGGAGAGAACCAATGGCACAAGTTTAGCTTTCATGTGAGAAAGAATTAAAAGCAAAAGTTATCAAAACTAATTTCTGCTATCAGTTGGTTTGCAAATAAAATTGCTCCTGGGGCTATTTACTACTCAAGTATAGTATCTCTTGGCTCCAGGTTTTGTTTTTGGCTGCCTTGCTTCAAACAGTATGAAATGGCTGCAGGAATTTGCCAATAACTCGGATCATAGATTACACATCACATGTCCCTCCTAACCATTAGCACTGCCACTGGCTCGAAATAGATACATAATAAATATTTCTTGTTTGTTGTTTTTGATAAATTAAATCCACATTGACTGCCTCTGATTAATGTTGATAGCAGGAATGCGAGTTCAGTTTTCAAATATTTATATGAATATGGTCTGCCTTATATGACATTTGATAATATCTTCCATGTAAGAAAGAGGCCATATGGTGTATCTATTTCTAGCTTTATAGGTCATAAAGGTCTAATAACACACACAGTTGAAGTTTCCTTACTACTTTGTTCCTTGTTATGTTAATTTCTTAACCTAAAAATACACATGGGAAGCACTTAATAGCAGAGCTGATATTTACCTTGGTCACACAGTAAGAGCCTCCTGGCTATTGGCAGCCAGCATTTGTTCCACAAGAGCTGGATCCAGGCTTCATCAATAGTTAAATATTTTAAATATTCTCTTCTGTTTTAAAGTGTATTGTAGAAATACCAAAGAAATATTCTTTTTCTACCAAAGATAGATTTAATCTCTACTTTCAAAAATTCA
>NW_003852419.1:14984748-14990710 GCF_000181295.1 Otolemur garnettii
TGGAGCCAGTAAATGGCAGAACATCAGGCTGCAATTTGTCTCCCTCCTGTAATTTCTTCCATCCAATAACAGCCTACTTACTCCCCATCCCTACCCACCTATGTCTTCAGCACAGACTATCAGAAAACAGAAAACACAAATATTTGCTGTGAATTCATTTCTTGTGACAATCAATGAAGGTATTGTGATCTGAGTCCAGGTGATTCAAAGTAAAAGAGGAATGCTATTGAAAATGAGCAAGGAGAAGGATCTTGTAGACAGCAAACAAGCAGAAAGCTTCCAGACTCCCACAGGACCAGGGATAGAAGGTTCTAGTCAAGTGAGGCTGGATCAGTGAGGGACAGGGTGACCCTAACTGAATATAATTTACCTATTTATGTTGATTCACACCTGGCATTGTTCATAAAACGTATCTTCCATGCCATTAACATTTTCTGTACAAACATTCTAATTGGCTACCTAACATCACTATGCTAAAGTATTATAGCTTGGATACTCTGTATCTCTACTGTTTGTTTCTAGGTTTTTTGCTATGTTAAACAAAACTGTCAAAGTACTTACAAATAAATTAGGCAAACAATTCTACTCACTTCATTAGGTGAAAAAATTAGAGATACATAAGTTATAATATGCACTGTCAACCCTTTTCACAAGGATTTGTATTAATTTCCACTGTTCTCATCAGTATATAAATTTATCTGTTTCATTATATGATTGCCAGCATTGAAACAGTTTAATGGAATTTTACTCCCTTAATGCTTAAAACATTGTGTATAAGGATAGATTTAAAATACTTGGTAACACTTTCAGACCTCACATTTTTTCCTTGGGAGTTACAAGTCACTGAAGCAAATTTGGAGAACTAGACAAAATTGATAATTCAAGTTGGAAAGTGGTCATTAATTAGGGTTAAGAAATATCCATTACTCTTGTTTATATAGACTTTTATATCTTTCTGAGGGAAAATAGAGACTCAGTAGGAATCTCAAAAAACATACTGAGAAATGAAAAATGGTTTACTTGTAAATAAGTGTAATGTGATAGCATCAGAGCCATGTGCACTACAGGGACTAAGTTGCCATGGTCTCCTTGTTTGTGTCTCTCTCCAAATTCATATCTTAATCTTCAGTGCAATGATGTGGGGGGTGGGGTGGGTCATCTGGAAAGTGACTCGGTCATAAGGGATGAGCACTCATCAATAAGATTGTGCCCTTATAAAAGGGACTTGGGGGGAGCTTGTGGGTTACATTAACCATGTGAAGACACAGGTAGAACGCAGCATATTTGAGGCAGAGAAAGAGCCCTCACTAGAAACCAGGTCATTGGCTGGTGTCTTGATCTTGGACTTCCCAGCTTCCAGAACTATAAGCAATACATTCCTGTTGTTTATGAGTTACCCAGTCTAAGTTACTTGTGTTTCAGCAGCACAACAGACTAAAACATATGCTGAGATGTTCACATAACACATATCTGGTCAAAACGATGATTGATTAAAATCAGACCAAAAAAAAATGCATTTAACTGGGTTTTAGAAACCAGCCATTAAAGGGATCAAAGGAGCAAAGTGACTCTACGTCAGGGCAGGCTGGAAAAATAAACTATGAGGAACAGGTAAGACATATTTTCCATTCCTAGGGGAGTGACAGAGAACCAGAAAACGTCCCACAGGAGCTACTGGAAGAGCCACAGACAGTATCCATCAGTGTGATCCTGGTGATTTCAACAAGATGAGTATTAGGAGTTCCAGAAAACAGATGTCCAGGGAGGCGGACAGGTGAGTTCTTACCAGAATCAGAGAAGGGACCATCTCTGGCCCATGGACTTTCTCTTTGCCTATGTAATTCTCTCCCTAGCTGCTTATTTGGTGTCAGGTGAAAATTAGATGGGATGTGAGCCTCCCTGAAGGGTTTAGTCATTTTAGTACAGCCAAGTTCATATGATAATAAGCCCCAAGGCTGGTACAGAAGCTATAGAGGAGATTGTGACTTAGAAATTATGCTTCTGAGAGTGAAGAAACCTATTTTCAAAATGTACACAACTTAGAGGCTCATCCGTAGCTCTTTCGTATAATGCACAGATAAAGAAACAAAGGAAAAATATTCTCACTTTGAGTACACTATTGGCAAGACACCAGACAATTTAGATTATGAGGAAAATGAAGAATAATAGGGGAGAAGAGGAGAGAAGGAGGAAAAACCATTAGTTTTCTATAGGCTGAGAACACACAGGATATTGTTCCTTTGTTTAGCGGAGAATGGCATAAGTGATAGCAGTTTACCCAGAAACTTTACAGAAATCAGGGATGGAAAAGTAAAGACCAAAGATAACTCAGTTTTATTTTAAATTGAAAAATAATAATTTTAAAGCTAAAAATCTCCTGCACAACTAAGGACAGAATGATTACACCAAACAGACAGCCTTCAGCAGGGGAACAGATACGTGCATGTCACGAATCTGGCAAAGGGTTGATAATCAGAATCTACAGAGAACTCAAATTAGTCCACAAACAAACAAAGAGCAACAATACCACTTATCACCGTGCAAGAGATGTGAACAGAACTTTCTCCAAAGACAGACAAATGGTCATCAAACACATGAAAAAAAAATGCTCATAGTCCTTAATTCTCAGAGAAATGCAAATCGAAACCACCATGAAATCTCACCTAACCACAGTGAAAATAGCCCATATCACAAAGTCCCAGATGCTGGAGAAGGTATCGAGATAGGGGGAAACTTTACATTTTGGTGGGACTGCAAACTAATACAGCCTCTTTAGAAAGTAATATGGAGAATCCTCAAAGAACTAAAAGTAGACCTTCTCCTAAGGAGTAGTACATGCTCCTTAGTAAAGTATCGCAAGCATCCAATGTACTCAATACTAATATGAAATCCGTAGACGAACAAATACACAGCCTCACAAGAGAAAAACACAATTAGTCAGAGGGAAGGGTACATGGCAGGAGGGAGGAGACTAGTGTGCTCTCACCTAACAGGTGCAGTGTAGGGATGTGTGGCACACCGCCTGGGTGAGGGGCACAAATACAACTTGGACTCTGCCCAGGAAATGTGAACAACGTAACCTAATCGCCTGCACTCTAACATTAATCTAAAATTTTGAAAAATGATAAAAATATTAATTCTACATATTTATTGGGTACAGGGTGATGTTTTGATATTTGAAATGATCAAGTCAGGGAGATTAGCATACCCATCACCTCTGATATTTGTTGATTATCTGCAGTAAGAATATTTAAAATTCTATCTTTTAGCTATTTTGAAATATGCAATATGGAAGGAGACTGTATCAACTCAGACAAGATCTTTCTCCCTTTTAGGTTTTTGTAAATGTTAGGGAATTAAATTAGGACTTCCCATTTTGCATCTGAGAATATACCCCTCAATTTCAAGGTTTAGCATTGAGGATCTGGTGAAGAAAAGATAAACTCTGCATCTTAGCCTGGATGTCTTGCTGGGTGATGTGTATGGATCACACAGAAACAAGTACTGAAGGAAAGAGAGAACATTACCGTTCCCAGCTCTTATCTACTTTGGATTATGTTTGCCTGTTTCCAGAACTAATGAATAACGGCTCGTACATCCTAAGATGAGGAAAAATAGAGATAAGGTTTTTATTTTGGTACTAAACCATTGAGCCTTTCTAAAAAATGGGTATTTATCTATACCGCTTAAATAGACTGTGTTATTTCTAAAAGATTAAACTCGTATTCTGGAAATAGAAATCTTCCTGTGTCAAAACGGCTTCAAAACCCACAAATATAAAAGTGTTTCTCTTCCTCTGCTCTCTCTCTTCTCTCCCTCTTTGTCTCATCTGTTCTTCAAACAAGTAACACATAGGCTCTGATTCCCTAATGCCTTAATCAAATATAGTTTGATAAGTTTAAAACAAATACATTGCTGAAGGACACTTTTCTACCTATACATATGCATGACATGGGCAGCTCATGGCCATGAGGTCAGTCTTTCCCCTTCATCAATGTTTTAGAACCACCATAGTCAAAGTAACTGATGGCTTAAAAAGTTGTGAATTTGCCATATAAGAAGATCACCTACCCAAAGACAAACTTAAAATACCTACTTTTTCATTTTGATTACTCAGCAAGTATCTCTTCTCGTTTATCTCTCTTATTAGTTTTTATTAATAACAAATTAAGCTCAAAATTGGAAACATTTCAAAGCTATTCATTCTTTAGAGTTATAATGCAGGCACTGTGCTGCAAAAAAAAAAAAATAATAAAGGTTAGATTTTCCTATTCACTAATATCATATTGGAATGTTCTCTCCCAGCAATGCATGTAACTACAAAGACTGATGCCTGACACAGTGGGCCACCCTTGCTGAGCATACGGTCTTCACACTTGTTTGTATGAACACTCTGGATACCCTTGCAGAATCTGGAATATAATACCTGCCTCCATAAAGCTTACATTTCATATCAAAGAGAGAAAAGTCTAAGAAGAAAAAGGCAGGGTAAGGACTAGAGAGTAAGAGGAGAAAAGCAAGAAGCCTAGAAAGCAGTAATTGAGAGGGGAGACAGAATGAAATTAGGGCAAAAAGACAGCCAAGCTCTAGCAGTGTGCTAAAGCCAGCTCACACAGAGTTACACAGGCTTACTGCTATATTTTCAGGAATTCTGCCTGAATTCTATTGTTGAACCTTTGGTAACTTAAATTTACCAAAGTAAATTTGGTAATTGTTAAGCCTATTGTTGAACCTTTAGTAACTTAAAATTAACCACTGTGGGAACATTTACATTATGGAAATCAGTAATTACTGCAGATCAGGACTCTTCTCCTCCTAGAGAGTGGGTTGTTAAACATTTACTAGAATACCACCAGCTAAAACACTAGAGTTTTATATGCACAGAAACATTGTCAGATTATAAATTTGTTGGAAGACTATTAGAGAGTTACAAGCATGGCAGTAAAAAAAATCTCCCTGGCTGCTGCATTAAGAACAGACTCAGGGGCAGAGGGCGGCAAGAATAGAAGCATAAAAAACCCTTAGAAAGCTTTTTGCAGTTGTCAGAGAAAATTTCTCAGCTGTATAAGCCAGAATCTCTCAGTCCTCTGATTATTCATAAATGAAGCATCTTTTATGAATATATATGAGTTTGGGCGGAGTTGCCTGAAAGCAGACCCTTGATCACAGTGTTATGACTCCAAGAAATACATGGCCTGAAATGGCTGAAAAATGCTCACATTCCTTGAGTTATCAGTACATTCCATTTGTTAATTGTTAGTAGACATTAGCACACTGCTCAGCCTTAGACAAATGATAGTGTTTTAAAAGTATATTTACTATGGATGAATTGTTAAAATACGCCAATGCTACATGTTGTCTCCCAAATCCAAAAAGGAGACTAAAGAAAAAGAGAAAGCAAAGAGGGAGATGAGTTTCTGAAATGACCTCTAAGTTCCTCACATGTTTTCTGAACTGCTCCTTTAGGCAAAAAGAAAAATGCAGTGAAGGAGAAGGTAATAAAAAAATAAGTGTGTTCCCCCAAGTCCCAAAGGCTTTGGAGATTGGAGCCATTCAAAGAATCAAAGTCGTGATTTCTCCTGATTTGTTTTTATTTCTGAGTAATGTCTTGGCTATTGGAGGTTTTTTCTGGTTCCATACAAAACAAAGTACTATTTTTTCCAGATCTTTAAAGTATGATGGTGGTGCTTTGATAGGGATAGCATTAAATTTATAAAGTGCTTTGGGTAATATGGACATTTTAACAATAACAAAATCCCCAAACTACAGATGTTGGCGTGGATGTGGAGAAAAGAGAACACTTCTGCACTGCTGGTGGGAGTGCAAGCTAATGCATCCCTTTTGGAAAGAAGTATGGAGAATACTCAGGGATCTAAAAGTAGACCTGCTATTTGATCCTGCAATTCCTCTACTAGGTGTATATCCAGAAGACCAAAAATGACTTTATAACAAAGATTCTTGC
>NW_003852419.1:14992843-14997982 GCF_000181295.1 Otolemur garnettii
ATTTTTATTTTTTGAATTTTTTATTTCAGATTAATATGAGAGCACTAATGATTGGATTACAGTGTGTTTGTTAGGTAAAGTCCAAGTTGTAGTTGAGCCCTCACCCAGGGGTATACCATGTACCCTTACGTTGTGCTTGCTGGGTGAGAGCACACTCTGTCCTCCTCCCCTTTGTCTCCTCCCACTTGAATTTAATTGTATTTTTCTCTTGCGTGGTGTGTGCAGTTGTTCATCTACTAGTTTCACATTAGTATTGAGTACATTGGATATTGCTTGTCCATTCTTGTAATACTTAACTAAGGAGACTGTTCTTTCACTCCAAACAGGCTAATACAGAAGCTGTAAAGGCTCTATCTTTAAACCGTGGAGAAGAAAGTATCTCAGAGCTAGAGGATAAAGCTCTTGAGCTAACTCAGGTTTTAAGAGGCAGAAAAGAAGAGAGTAAAAGCCAAACAATCTCTTAAGAGAATTATGAGACTTTACAAGGCAGACAAACGTGAATTATAGGTATCCCTGAAGGAGAAGCGCGACGCAAAGATGTGGAAGCTCTGCTGGAAAATATCATCAAATTTCCTAGCATGTTAGTTTTGGGGTTACACTGTGGTTGCACATCCCTCTGGATGGGGATCAGTAATTTGTGAATTTAAGAATATCTTGATTTGAGTTAGGTAGGAGAAGGTAGATTCACAGCAGTAAGTGGTTGAAAAGGAGTGTATCCAAGCATCACCAAATGCAGACACACTCCTTTTAGATTCTGGTTCATCTCAATACAAACAGAGCATTTCCTAGATACATTGCAGTGAACCTGGCCAAGGTCAAATGAAGGAGAAAATTTTGCGAGCAGCCAGGAATAAACACCAATGGACCTCCAGGGGCAGATCCATCAAGATGACAGCAGATTTCTCAAATGAAACTTTATAAGCCATAAGAGAATGGGGTTCATCTTCCAACTTACTCACACAAAACAACTTCCAGTCTAGGATCCCGCATCCTATCAAACTTAAGTTTCATATTCAATGGAGAAATCAAACCTTTTACTGACAAGTTATCTTTGAGGAAATTTGCCACTACGAGACCAGCTCTGCAGGAAGTACTAGACTCACATACTACACACAGAACATCACCAGGGACCAGCAGCATTTGTTGAAATTAAGTACATACAAGTTAGATTTTTTATGAAATAATGTACATTTTTAGTATATCTAATTGAAGTTCCTTCAATACAGCCTTATTTGATTATAGTTAAATTGATGTGGCCATCCAACACGAAAAGTTTCCCCACCTCTGCTCTAAATATTCACTATATTTAATGGTCCTTTATCTTTAATGCTATTATAGCATATATGTAATAGTCATTTCTTTGCAATTTGTTATATTTTCCTGATGATCAAATGAGAATAAGCCACTGTTCCTTTATTTATTGACTATGTAGATACTTCCTTTGTAGATTTTCTTCTAAGTCTTTGACTTATTTTGCAGTAGGTAATTTTTTTATTAAGTTTATCATTTTTCAGATTTTTTTACTCACAATTATATTAACAAGAAAATTTTCCTTCATTTCTAAGTATGAGTTCTTTGTCCTACTTCTGTGACTTAAATAATAATGTTTCATAAACAGAAGGTTCAAATATTTCATGTAGTACAATTAACCTGTTTTTTCTTTACAATTGGTATTTTCATGTTTTTGTGTCTGGTTTAAGAACCAGAGGACATGAAGATACTCCAGTGGGCTCTCCCAGAGGTTTGCTGATTTGTCTTTCACAGATTGATGATCCAACTAGTATTCATACTTTTATGATCTGAGATATAGGTCAAGATAATTATCTTTCCTGTATGATTTTCTTTCTTTCTTTTCTTTTTTTTCTTTTTTTTTTTTTAGTTTTTGGCCAGGGCTGGGTTTGAACCCGCCACCGCCAGCATATGGGGCCAGTGCCCTATTCCTTTGAGCCACAGGCGCCGCCCCTGTATGATTTTCCAATTTCCCTGGAGGCATCTGTTGAAAAAGTTGTTCTTTTCTTCACTCCACAATGAAATACTGTGTTAATTGCTTCATTGGCTTGAGTATCTTTATGGCAATAACACACTGTCTTACCTTTATATTAGGTCTTGATATCTGATAGTGCAAATCCTCCAGCTTTGCTCTTTAATATTGTTTTGACTCTTCTTGGCCCTTTGCACTTCAATAAACATTTTTAAATTAATTTATCAATTTTCACTAAACCAATAACAAAAACTAACATGCCATTATACTGAATAGGATTGTATCTATTGATCAATTTTCAGAAAATTAAAATCCTAAAATATTTTGTCTTTTAGATCAGTACCCTATTATACCCCTCTATTCAGGACTTCATTAATTTCTCTCAATAACATTTGTACATTATTTTCCTCACATCTTAAAGCATCCTTATTTGTAGTATATGAGATTTTATGATACTCTAGTAAATTGTATCATTTCATTTTCTAATTGTTTATTGCTATACATTGGCATTTTATCTAATGACCCTACCATTAATTCTAATTGCTGTCTATGTTGGCACAATTACATCATCTGCAGATAGTTATGGTTTAATTCTCTCTTTTCCAATCCTTACACCTTTCTTCTTCTTGATCGATTGAAGTGACTAGACCTCCAGTACGATATTGAAAAGAATCAACAAGTGTAGGCATCTTTGTCTCTTTCCTCATCTCCAAAATAAAGGTGTTAACAGCTCAGTAACAAGCAGATGTTCTAATGGGCTTGCATATTTGCTTGTTTGTTGGCAGATATTCTTATGATGTTAAGTTCACCTCTATTAATAGTTTGTTTAGAGTTTTTGTAATGCATGAGTATGGAACTATATGTCAAAAGCTCTATAGCAACTATTGGGTTGATCTCAAGATCTTTCTCTTTTAGTCTGTCAAGATGGTAGTTACATTTAGTAATTTTTCAAATTTTAAACCACTCCTTCGTTCCTCAAATAAACTCTCTTTCAAATGATATTTTGTCTTCTTTATCTATCACTGGATTGATTTAACTGGCTATGATGTCAAGATTATGATGGTCATACAAAACATTGAAAAGGGCTGCCCCCTTTTTATTTATTGTTTAATGCATTTGTGCAATATTAGAGTTATTTCTTAATAAGTATTTGAAAGAATTCATTAGGGAAAACATTTAGCTTGAAATTTTGTCAGAAAGTTTTAAATTATATCTCCAATATTTTTATAAATATGACCATTCAGATTTTCTGTTTCTTCTTTTGTCAGTTTGTTAATACGTATTCTACCTACAGGAATTGGTTTATGGCTTTTGTGTTTTTTAGCTCCTTGTTACAAATTTATAACTTTTTAAAATATATTTTTAGGATTAGTATAATCTATAGTACTGACTCCTTTTTAATTCCTTATCTTGATAAATTGTGCCTTTTCTCTGATCAGACTGGTCAGTTCATTAACAATTTGATTAGCCTTTTTTCTAGATTTTTTTTTTTTTTTTTTTTTTTTTACTCAGATGACACTCAGCTTCAATCAAGTAAATTCTCTCACCTCAACCTCCCCAGTAGCTGAGACTACAGGCATCCACTACAACACCTGGCTATTTTTGTTGTTGTTGTTGTTGTCATTGCTGTTTAGCTGGCCCCGGCTGGGTTCAAATCTGCCAGCCTCGGTGCATGTGGCTGGTGCCATAATCACTGTGCTACAGGCAATAAATCAAATTTTGAATTTATGCTCCTCTCTCCTGTATGTTTGACATGTATTTCATTATTTTCTGTTCATATCTTTATGATTTTCTTCATTCTACTCCCCTTAAATTTTCTCCAGGTATTCAATTTCTTAAGATAAATAGGTAGATAATTAACTTTATCCTTTCCTTTCCAATATATGATTTTAAAGCTATAAATTATTCCCTAACCACAGTTTTAGTTGAATTTTACAAGTTCTTATGTGTTGTATTACCATTATCATTTAGTTTAAAATATTGCCTAATATATATTATGATATATTCTTCGGCTCATTATTATAGAATCAGCTTTTAAAATTTCCAACCAGGCTATGCACAGTGATCCATACCTGTAATCTTAGCATTTTGTAAGGCCAAGGCAGGACGATTGCTTAAGGCCAGGATTTGGAGATCAATGCGGGCAAAACATTGACACTGTTTCTACAAAAAATAGAAAATAAAATGTTTAAATTAGTTGAACATGCTGGTATGTGCCTGTAGTCCTGGCTACTGGGGAAGCTGAGACAGGAAGATCCCTGGAGCCCAGAAGTTTGAAATTACAGTGAGCTGTGATTGTGCCACTGAGTGATTGTGCCACTTAAGCCTCAATGACAAGAGACGCTGCCTCTCTAAAAATAATTTAAATATAAAAATAAAATTTTCAACCATTTAACAAATTTTCTAGTAAACATTTTGTGTTTCTTTGAAACTATACCTCAGATTGTTTCAGTCCTTTGAAATTTTGAAATATTTTATAGCCAAACACAGGATTAATATTATTAAATATGTACACATGAAAAATATGTACATTCTTTCAGTATGGGGTGCAGTTTTATAAATGTAAATTAGGTTAATTTTGTAAATCATGTTCAGGTCTTCAATATTCTTACTATATTTTGTCTAGTCATTCTATCAATTGATAGTATGTTAAGTCTTTCATTATAATACTAGATTTACTTATTCATAATTATATAAAATATACAAATTAAATTTGTAACTACATATAAATTTGACTATAACACCTCTCTTGTAGTAAATAGTATCTTTTCTCACTCTTTTAACATTTCTATATATTTATATTTAAGATTTGTACCCTGTAAGTAGTACATTTTGCATTTTATCTTTTTATTAGTCTGACAATTTTTAATTACAACTTTTACTCCATGTATTTATGATGCAATTAATGATATGTTTGTTTTGATACCTACCATCTTAATATTTATTTTCTTGTCTCCTCACTTGATCCTGTTTTTTTTTTTTTTTTTAATCTTTCCTTTCTTGCCTTCTTTAGGGTTAAATTCCCTCCCCGCTTTTGCTCCCCTTGTGCTGGTATGTTATACATCATTTTCTTTTCTTTGAGTTGTCACTATGAAATATAAACTGGCACATATTTAATACTTTAATCACTTCTCAGAAAACACTGTAAACTCATAATA
>NW_003852419.1:14998002-14999980 GCF_000181295.1 Otolemur garnettii
TGTAGCCTTAAGACCACATGTGGCCTTTTAGGTCCTTAAGTGTGGCCTTTTCCGGAATCTAAATTTTATAGAAGAAGTCCTTTAATTTTTATAATACAGTTTGGTTCATCTTTTAAATTTTTAATCTTTATTTTATTTTATTCTTTATTTTTATTTTGATCTAGAGTCTCACTTTGTCACCCTCAGTAGAGTGCTATACTGTCACAGCTCACAGCAACCTTAAACTCCTGGGCTCAAGCAATTCTCTTGCCTCAGCCTCCCAAATAGCTGGGACTACAGGTGCCCACCACAGTGCTTGACCATTTGTAGAGACAGGGTCTTGTTCTTACTCTTGCTCTTGCTCAGGTGATCTACCCACCTTAGCTTCCCAGTAAATTTTTATTTATTAAATGAAGGTATTTAAAATACCAAAGAATAAAATAAATGTCAGTGAAATAATCCTCCAAGATTAACCAGCACAAATAGAGCACCCCATAAGGGCTAAATTGATGACTGCTGTGCTTATAATTCACTTCTAACTTCGCCACCCAACTGGAGCCACTACCAAACCAGGCTGGTTAGCAAGAATTTATTGGAATTAAATATGCCAATCTGTTCTCAGCTTTTGACAATGGTGCATTGTGTTTCTGTTTGGAGTGGAATTTGTGAATAGTTGCACAGCTCGAAAGAATTTTTTAACTCTGTCTGTTTCACATCCCTTCCTATCAAAGAAGACCAAGGGAACACTGAAGGAAGAAAACATTTCTTAATGAGCATTGGAAATTACAATTTTATCTTGTTTCTGCTAAAGATAACATAATCTGCTTGCTTTGCAATACTGCAATGTCAACTTTAAGGAAAGGCTCATCCTCATTATAACACTCATAAGGACTACAAATACTGTTTTTAAATTAGAGGGAGAAGTCACGAAAGACTGTATTGCAGCAATTAAAACAGAAAATCAAAAAGGCAGTTCTTTCAAGCAGCAATAAGATTGGGAAATAATGTCACTGAAGCAACTTATAAAGTATATTATATACTCAGGAAAAAAAGAGAAGCCATTCAGCCCTCAGTGATGTAGAAATTGTGAAAGAATGTGTTCTTATAGTTGTAGGGTGCTTAGACTCTGATAATGTTTCAAAGTACAAACTACTGTCTCTGTCAAGGAGAACCGTGCCTGCTTGGCAGCAGGAACTGGCCTTCAATTTAACAGAATAATTTCATTAAATACTTCAAAAGGACATGTTATTCAATCACTTTAGATGAATCAACTGATACTACTGACTCTGCATAGATTTTATTCTTCATTTGGGTCATAACAGAAAATTTTCATTGCTGTGAAGAATTAGTTGCTTTGGGCAGTCTTGTGAAAAGAACACAGAGAACAGATATCTTCAACGACTTTCAAGATAAACAGTCGTAAAGTTGGGCTGAATGCAGTTAATTTAGTGTGTGTGTGTACAGACAGTGCACCTTCCATAACAGGAAAACATGAAGGGTTTGTTGCACAGATTTTAAAAAGTATTAACATATGCTCTCATTTCTTTTCATTATATCTTACATCAGCAAAATCTCTTCGCTGAGGTTTCTCATCTTAGTTACATTTTGCAACAAATTATAAATATTGTTAACTATCTTCCTGCAAATGTAACATGGCACTGCCAGTTTCATAACTTGCTAAAGTTAAAGGATCACATATTCAGTGAGGATTTGCTTTGTCATTCTAAATTGTGCTGTTGGCTATTTGCAGGGACAGGTGCAACTCAAAATTTCATCTCTGTGAGAACAGAGAGTTAAATTTAATGAAGAACAGAATCACAATATTAAAAGATTTCATTAGGAATGAAGAATTTTTGTGTGGTACCATCTCAAATCCAAACGACTTGCATATTTCTTCCCAGGTAAAACTAAGTCAATATATGATATGTGACAAAAAATTCAAGCATCCATTTTTCAAAACACTTCTTCAAAAGGAAATTTCAGATGAACATTTCCCTCA
>NW_003852419.1:15001051-15001618 GCF_000181295.1 Otolemur garnettii
AAAAAAAAAAGAAACCTGTTAACTAGAGAATGTAATGAAAAGTTCAGGGACTTTGAGAATCATTCCATCACACTTACATGAGCATTTCAGCCTCCCCTAACGTGATATCGCCAAGGCACCTAAAGAACTACAAATGGAATTGATTAAGCTGTTTTAAAGTCATTGTTTGATGCTAAGAAAGATCCAGTCAAAATATGGGAAAAGTCAATGGAATACCCACACTTTCAGCAGCAAACCCCAAAAATGTTTGCTTCTTTTTTTTATCTTTCAACCACTTACTGCTGTGAATCTACCTTCTCCTACCGAACTCAAATCAAGACATTCTTAAGTTCACAAATTTCTGATCCCCATCCAGAGGATCAAATGAAACTACTGTGCATTTCCATTCTGCCACTGAATATTCAAATGCTTTCCAACAACAAGCAGACACAGCAGTCATTAAAAGGTTAGTTAACTTTAAAATTAACAAATAATTTTTATTTTTTGAATTTTTTATTTCAGATTAATATGAGAGCACTAATGATTGGATTACAGTGTGTTTGTTAGGTAAAGTCCAAGTTGTAGTTG
>NW_003852419.1:15002697-15003670 GCF_000181295.1 Otolemur garnettii
TCATTTTCTTTTCTTTGAGTTGTCACTATGAAATATAAACTGGCACATATTTAATACTTTAATCACTTCTCAGAAAACACTGTAAACTCATAATACATTTATTCCAATGTACCGTCATGTATTTGTTTTTATGTGTAATTTATAGTGCACAAAAACTATTTTTTGTATAGTTAATATTTATATTTACTTACATAAATATATACAATGAATACACACATACATGTATGTCATGTATTTTTTCTTTTCTCTTTGTTTTTGGGTTTCCATATGGTATCAACTTCCTTCAGCTTAAAAATCTCCCATTCATATACCTTTTAATATTGTTTTACCGGTAAAAAAAAATATTTCTATTAGTTTTGCTTGGTCTAAACATATCTTCATCTCACCATTACTTGTAAAGAATATTTTTGCTGTATAGAGTGGAAGTTAGATCAACAATGACTTTATTTCATTATTTTAAAGATACCATCTTATTATCTACAGGCTTCTAACCTTTCTCTCTGATTCTTTCCTCTCCAGGATCTTAACCTGACTGGCTCTCCACCATCTCCAAGTAGATGATTGTCATATTTAAAGCATCTTTCCTAGCTAAGTTCAGTGCAAGAATTTTCTGTTATAAGCATACGAATGCCTGAAGTGAAAGTTCCAGAAATTATCATTATTTGCTTACTTTTAAAATGGGCCTCGCAAAGAACTTAAATATAATACATAGTATTTTGATTGTCAAAAAACGTACATTAAGGCAATAACTCCCAGAGAATACACCCCGAACTTCCCTATTACTTCTAATTTCTAGTGTTGTATGATAACTAATGTATATCTGTCATGTGTTTACAGTCATATAAAATTTTTTAAAAATTCACAAAATACCACCTTTACTCATTTATTTTCTTCATGAATGCCAAGAGCAAGACTAATTTTAAAAGATGTTGAATAAATGGGAAAATTTTAAATGGTCTTAATTAAGAGGTAT
>NW_003852419.1:15004668-15007336 GCF_000181295.1 Otolemur garnettii
GGAGAAAGTTAGGGAAATAAAAACCAGAATGCCCTGACAGGACTCTCCTTCCGAAGCAGAGGTCAGAAGCCACAGGAAGCCACAGTGAGAATGGATACCAAGTTCAGGTATCTGAGCAAGGAGCAAAGCCAGGTGGAAACACGTGGAGAGTAGCAGCTATCTAGAGCACAGAGAGCTGTCATTCTGTCTTTGCTCTCATAGCTCTGCCTCCTTGGCTCTTCTGCATGTTTAATTATTACGTACTAAAATATAATTTAACATTCATTAGACTTTGGGCAGATTACATTCAGATAGATGCTGAGAGTTTAACTCCACAGGAACTATGCATTTGTATTTTGTGTATGTAAAATATCAGGAATGAGATTTGGGGAAGAGGCAAGGGACACAGAACGCTCCCTCTGAAGATTCTACTACGCTCCCTCCATCAGAACGCTCCCTCTGAAGATTCTACTACTACTACAACAGTTATGAAAATAAAAGGACATAATTAGTTCACCTGGGAATGTTTTTGAATCCTTTAAAAACCACTTGGCATTGAAATTCTCTGTAAGGAAAACTAGATTAAAGAAACCAATAATTAAACTAGAGAGCTTCAAATGTACTTAATGGTGATGTTTTTATTAAAATACTAGGAATAATATTGGCTTGAAGCATTGCAGTGATTTAAGAAATAGGAGTGGGAAGCATGGAACTGGCTAAGGTTTATTTATAAGCATTTATAAGCATTTATAAGCAGTTTTTGGATGTAAATCAAAACTCTACCAGCAAAGTTTAGAAAGGAATAGATACTTGAATAGGTAAGGTTCAATCTACAACCATGAGTCAATTGAAAGTTAATAGCAGCTTTGTTAAAGGTCATAGATAAATGACTATTATAGCTTTAATGAACATTTCATTCACGTCACCTTTAAATTGGTTAAATTTGGAAAGAATAGTGATGTAATGTCCAAGACTCTTTCCTGGAACACTGAAAGCAGAATTTAATTTAAAGGCTTTAGAAAAGGTTCCAAAGTCTCTTAAAAGTTTTTAGATATTTGGAGCTCTTCATTTGTTTATTTGTTTGTTTTCTACCATTTATTACATGTGAAAATTTGTTTCTTAGATATATTTATTATACATAATTAATGTAGCAAATGTAGCAGGGAATTTCTAATACCACTTATAAGAACTTGTACTGAACTCCGGGGGGAAATAATTTAATTTCTTTGAATCTCAATTTTCTCTTCTGAGAAATGGGAAATATTCAAATTTGAGGTGACTAATTAAGATAAAGTTTTCTATTAATATCCTCTCCAGTTTATCTCAGTAGGAATAGAGTTTCTTTTATGGGATTCAATGACCAGCAAATAAAGAGATAAAGCCAGAGAATTTTCCTTGAAATAGTATAATTTTAGCATTATAAAACTATAACCCATGAACTGTGAAGGCAAATTTTAGGGATGAGTCTGAGAGAGACTGGCATTAAAATTTCTACATAAGGCTCTCAAGTATTTAAGGAAAGGAGCCGGAACAGAAAAGGGGTGAACCCTACAAGCCCAGCCTCAGAGTCCTGGCTCAGAAACAGTAGCCATGGATGAGAAATAGGAAAAACAAGAAAAGTAAGGGGAGCTAAGTCAATGGCACAAGCAGATACTGGGGAATCCGAGTTATTTACATGCACAGAAGACACTTGTCTCAGATCATTTTAAAAAGCCAGGTGAACACTCAGACTATGGATGTGTGGTCTCTAAAAGCCCCTCCAGCCCCCTGATGACATTCTTCCTGCTTAAACAAGATGAAAGTATGAATGTTACAAATGCTTACCCTGGTAATCAGTTCCTAAAGCTGTATTAGATAAAGGATTGGGGATCAGAACATAATAATTTAGATAACTGACAATTTTCTTGTTAGTTGCCCACATATTATGCTTAAAATTGGTAAATGCCTTTTATAAAGCAACTTTTCAAATAAAATACAAACTTTTAAATAATTGCTTGACCACTTGAAAAACAAACTCATAGTATGAAAGTTTGTAATAGAAATTATAATTTCTAGTAGAAAAGAAAGTAGAAATTGACCTAGACTAAAAAAAAAATAACCCTTTGTTGAACCCTTTGTTATTCATTTTCCTACAGTGAACAAAATAAAACATGATTCAAAAACACAAGAGAAAAGACAACTGATTAAAGCAAAAGAAAAAGTAAACAATGGACAATATAAGTCAGGTAGAAATTCACAGAAAAAATATACCAAAGCGAGATGACAGAGAACGAGAGGAGGACATGATTTTAGATAATATAGTTAGGAAAGGCTTCTCTGAAGAGAGGCTTGTGATCAGAATCTTGAAAATAAAGGGAATGTGTGCCCTACAGAACCCTCACAGACAAACATTCAGGACAGAAGGAACAGGAAGCATGCAGACCTGATGGTAGGATGGTGAGAAGTTGTTTGGGATCTTCAAGGAAGAGCAGGAAAGCTTATTTAGATAAAGTGAGAGGGGTAGCCAGGTGCCAGATGCTAAGAGCCTTATAGACCAGTAGAGGGAATTGTGCAGGGGAGTGCTGGAATTTGTCTTATACTTTTAAAGGATCAATTTTGTTTTTATTGGAAGAAAGTTAATAAGGAGCATGGAGACCATTAGGAAGTGAGTGGTCTCTTAACTAGCAGCACAGCAGTTGAGGGGAAAGGT
>NW_003852419.1:15007719-15021399 GCF_000181295.1 Otolemur garnettii
CTTGAGCCTGAGTGAGACCTCGTCTCTGTAGTCCCAGCTACTTGGGAGTCTGCGGCAAGAGAATCATTTAAGCCCAGGAGTGTGAGGTTGCTATGTACAACAGCACTCTACTGAGGGTGACAAAATGAGACTCTGTCTCAAAAAAAAAAAAACAACTTCAGTATATTTTTGATTATTTTGAAGATGATGGCAGATAGACCCAGATCAGATGAAAACTATCTTATCCCAAAACATGAATATGCTTCTAAATCTGAACTCTGAGATATATGACAATCATTTTTGGCTGTCTACATTTTTTTTATTAAATCAATAGATTATGTATACATTAATGCATTTATGGGGTACAATGTGCTGATTTCATATAGAATTAGGAATGCTTACATCACACTGGTTAATATATACCTAGTCACATTTCAAGAGCTCAGCAGCCCCATGTTGGTAGTGGCTACCATGTTGGACAGCATAAACACAGAACATCATCATAACAGTGTATCGCAAACTAGTGACTAGTGGACAGGACTCTTCTCGATTTTTCCTTAAGTGTCAATTTATGGGTCATTGACTCATTCCAATAAAAATGTAACTCATTTTTCTTTGCTGTCTCTAATCCTGTAACAGTCTGTATTAACACTGTCAATTCAAAAGTGAGGTATATAAAGGTCTTTTTCTGTGAGACTGTTGAAAGCCAAACTTGAATCCTTCTTTGCAAAAGGGGATTGAGCTACTCAATCCATTCTAAAAGAGATTGTAAACTTTGGATTGTCATGTTTTTGTCGTGATTGTCTAACTGTTCACCATTTTTGCCACAGCTCTCCCTTTCTTGTCGTTTCTATAAGTTAAGGCTCATACCATGCTATAGTCTTTGAAAGGTGAGCAAATTTGGTGTGTGTCCTTCCAGAAGGAAGACTTTGAAGGCGCGAGCCTGACTTGCGCTGTTACTTTCTCTCTGCCACATTAACTGACAATGTTTTGAGACTGAAACTCTGCGGTATTGGGTTTCCTAAAGGAGAACAATGAAGAACAAGGGACAGAACACACAGGGTGCAGATGCAGAGGTAGAATGAGTGAGGAGGATCTGTCATTTGTAGTAATCAGCTTTTGTTAGAAAAGGGTTTGGAAACATACTGCTGAAACATGATATACGCCGTACTCATACATGTCCCATTCTCAAAGCCAAGACAAATGGCCTAGCTTTGTGACAATGGGGTGGGAATATGCATTGTTCTACAAGAACACAGTGAAAGTCACACAGAAACTGGTAAGGGTGTATGATCTTCAGACAAGAAGCAAGTCAAAAAATTGGAAATAATATAATGTGCCACAGTCCTTTAAGCTACTGAGTTTATTTCTTCACTGAATATAGCTGATCCTTCCTAATGTAATTTATGAAATATGTAAGACAGCATCAATGAATTTATCAATTAAAAGCTTTTTATGAATTACCTACTTATTGTCCAACAAACGTAGGTGTTGGGGAATGCTAAATGATTGCCTTTAACAGGCTAACAGCAAGTATATATACATTTATGTTAAACTAAATAATTCAACCATACTTTTAATATGTTAAAAAATGGTAATATTTTGAAAGGTCTCTATAATACTTCAATAAACATTACTTAGCAATTATAATAAGGTACATGAAAATGTGAATAATGTTTGTGGGATGAATGAATGTAAATGAAATTAGTTAAGCCCTATAATACTCATCACTAATATATTAGATCCCATTTGATTAGGAATAAATCATTTCATTATTAATAATGCTTAAAACTAATAAATCTTTGTCTCTATCTAATAAAAACCTTGGTTAATTATCAGTTTTTCAAAAGACAATGTGATACTCTAGAAAGTATTATAGAAAAATGAATAGTAGAGCTATGGACCAACCTGAGAAATTTTGAGCCAGTAAGAAATTAACTTGTGCCACTGCAGGAATAAAGAAATAAACAGTAGCTAAAATCAAGTAACATCTTCACATTTGCCTAGTTACAAGAGATTTAGTAGAATTCATCAAAACATTTTCTTTAATGAGTCCTGATCACTGTGTTCATGCTCTAGTCTCCATTTCCAAGTGTGGTCTGTGTCATATCAAGAAGAGTTTGTACTAGAACATTCATTCATTTAGAAAATAAGTATCAAATGCTTCTTGTGTGTGAGGCACTGAGGTTGAATAGGAGATTAAGACAGCCATTGCCCCTGTCCTCATGGAGCTTATACACAAGACAGCCAGAATATTGTTTCATCTTGGTTGTTAAAGGGAAAATACCTTGTTTACTTGTAATTGGAAAGTCTAATTGATCTGCAAAAACTTTCATAAGAATTATTTTCAACCAAACTAAATGACTTTGACTCAGCACATCTCATCTTTCATTTTGGATGGCACAAACTTTGAAACTGAAGTGCACACACCCCACTGGCTTATGCCTTTCAAGATCATGAGTACCACTTCAACTACTAGAATTATGAGGGCTTCTCTATATATCCACAGCAAGAATAGTAAAGCTTTACTAGTAGCTCAAAAACATTTGGGGGCTGAGTAAAAAGCATAAATTAAACATCAAATAGAAAAACAGATCAATAATATCAGCAAAGCAAAGCAGGGTGACTATAATTTATTTAAAATCTGGTAAACTGTTCAAAGTGTAGTGAGTTGGGGACTTATTAGTGGTTTTAAGTGGTTTTAAACATGATTTATTAAAAATTAAGGATTAATCCACATAATAGCACCAAGGGATTAGCCTATTTGCTTTACCAAATCTCATGCAAATTCTAACCACTGATATATATTTAACAACCCCACTTCTCTAGCAGTCAGTTATAGGAACCATTTGCTTTATAAGGCTGCCTTGCCAACTCCATTAAAACATTTTTATGTAAAATATGACATATGGTAAGATGTAGTAAACATGTCTACGAATGTTAAGTTACATGATTGGAGATACTGGAGTTGGATTAATGAGGGTTCAAGTACTACATCTGATCACAAAGATAAACACTGTGCTTCATGTGAAGGAAATATCCAACATGTGTTCCTGGGTATTCAGAATCATTACATTCATTTAAAAGTGAAACAGCAGTATTGTATAATATAACGAGGATAGGATTTAATTCATAATGCCTGGATTTCTCTCCTAGCATATTTAGAAATATCTTCACTGAGTTACAGATTTTCAATTTCTAAAATAGCGATAAATAGAGTGAAATGTGGACAAGAACGTACAGGTGGAAATACAAAATAAGATCCAAATTAAAATGTAGACCCATAAAAAATATAAAGCTGGCCTGTTCGTTATTGTAATAATGGGCATATCTGGTTGCAGGGGTTGTTAGGTATGGAATTTAGGCTCAGAAGGAAGTAAGATGTGTTTTCATAGAAACACTTAGTTTGAACCTAATGTCTACTTGGTAAAAATATCACTTTAAAAAATACGTTTTATTTGGTTGGTTATGGGTAAGTTATATGTAGAGTTCAAGTTGACAGAAAAAACATTTAAGGATTTGCTTTGAGGAGTTTTCTTCTCTTGTAATTAAGCTCTGAGTGATCCGTGTGATTCTTGCCACTAAACAAACCTCACCTCAAAGATAGCAAAACTTCTATGAAATACGGCAAAGTTTCAGTCTACTGACTTCACAGATTACACAAACCATCTGGATAGTCTTTTTCTCAGAAAATCTTAAAACATGTGTTCTTGTGAGACTAGAATGCTTTATGAATAAGCAAATTGGAAGTATGAGGTTAAGAGTGCCTTCCGTGACTGTCCAGCTCCTGGTCTCTGCTCATCTCACGAGCTTTGCATTTGTTGAAAACATTGAGGTACCTTAAGGTTTAGGGTTAGTACAGTGGTTTGCTATGTACTTAATCTGTTATCAACTATTTAAAATATCAAGTGCATAAACTAACATGAGGTGATTAGATTTTTAGCTTTCAGCAAATACATGTGTAAGTAAATTAAACATAATTTGATATAATCTTTGCTAAGTACTTGATGTGTGTAAATAACTACTAATAAGCAACATACAATATTTAAGAAGCAAAGAATTGAGTTTAATAAAAGAAAACTGTAAAAACAGTAAAACTCAGTTAAATAAGTAAGATGTTAGCTTAGGTTTATTATTCCAGAATATCAATTATTCAATTTTATACCACATATTTCTCTTAATTTTTGCTACTGTTAAAGTTGCTGGAATTCATTTTTTTAGATTTGAATATAATATAAAATTCAATTTAGGAAAGGCTTCAATTAATCAGAATAAAGACATTTATCTTTGGACTTTTAGTTTGTCATCTATGCCTTCAGAACTACCCTTCAACCCTCACTACCAACACACACACACACACACACCCCTCCAAGGTAACTAAGTAGCTAAGACCATGGTGGAAAATAGATATTTACACTATTCAAAGTATATCCTCAAAAGGTATTTACTAAGTGTAAATGGAAAAAATAACAACCGTAATTTGTTATTAAGTAATCATGTTAATTCACCAGTAATGAATGTATCCATGTCTAGATCTAAATCTATGTGAGAAAAAGAAAATTGGGAAAACATAGAATTAATTTGAAGAATATGGGTGAAAGATACTTGATCTATTTTAGTACTTTTTATATAACAGCATTATTAAGATATAATTAACCTATCATAAAATTCACCACTTAAAATTAGCACAATTTAGCCAGGCATCGTGGTGGGCACTGTAGTCTCAGCTACTCGGGAGGCTGAGGCAAGAAGTTTACTTGAGTACAAGAGACTGAAGTTGCTGTGAACTATGATGACGCCCTGGCACTCTGTCCAGAGCAACAGAGTGAGACTCTGTGTCAAAATAAACAAAGTAAATAAATAAATAAAAATAAAAACACACAATTGAATGGCTTTTAGTATGTTCCCAGAGTTGTATAACTATCCCCTTGTCTGAGTTTAGATTGTTTTTATCACCCCATTAACAGTTACTCCCCATTCAGTCCCTAACAATCATAAGTCTACTTTCTGTATAACGATTTATTCTGGATGTTTAATATAAATCCAGTAATACAATAAGTTGTGCTTCGTGACTTCCTTGATTGAACATAACGTCTTCAACATTCATCTGTGTTGAAGTCTGTTTTCCCTCATTCAACTGCTTTATCAAAACATAATATTCTGCTGCATGAATAAACCACATTTGTTCAATCGTTCATCATCTGATGGACATTTGGATTGCTTCTAACTTTTTGGCTCTTTTGAATAATGCTGCTGTGAATTTAGGTACAAGTATTGTGTTCATATTTGTCTTCATTTCTCATCTACCTAGAAGTTGAAAAACTAGATTATGTATAGTTATCCTGTGTTTAATATTTGAGAAGACACCAGACTATTTTTCAGAGGGGTAGTATCATTTGGCAATGGCAGTAGCACTGTGTGAGAGTTTCAAATTGCTCACACCCTTGCCAGCATGTCCTTGCTGTTTTCTTTGTTCTTTTTGCCACAATGGGCATAAAATGGCATCTCGTTGTGGTCTGCTTGGCATGTCTCTGCTGACCACTGATGTTGAAATCGCTTTGTGGGCCTACTGGCCATTTGTATATTCTCTTTGGCGAAGTGTCCTTTCAAATCCTGTACCCATTTTTAATTGGTTCATTTGCATTCCTACTGCAGAGCTATACACATTCTTTATGTATCTTTTCATTTTTGTTAATTATATCCTTTGAAGGAAAAAAAATCAATCAATAAACTCCAATTTATTTATTTGGTTTGTTTTCATCACTTGGGATTGTGATTTCTTAGTTTCACAATTAAGAAACGATTGCCCCTAAACGAAGGTCACAAAGATCTATTCCTCAATTTTCTTCTAAGATTTTTGTATTTTTGCCTCTGACACGTGGGTCTATGATTCATATTTGGTTTTTACATAGTATGAGGGAGGTGTCCAACATCATTCTTTAGAATACAGATATCCTGCTGTCCAAACACCACTGATTAAAAACACTATTCTTTCACCCATCAAATGGCTTTGGCATCCTCGTCAAAAGTCAGTAGACAACAAGTGGAAGGATTTATTTTTGGATTTTCAGTTCTTTTCTGTTGAAAAGTGTCCATCCTTATGCCAGCACTGCACTGTTGGTATTATTGTAGTTTCATAGTAAGTTCTAAAATCTAGAAGACTGAGTCCTCCACTGCTGGGGGAACTTCAAACTCAGTCTTCTTCTACCAGTGGCTGCTCTACTGCTTCTTTTCAAAGACACCATGAAGTTGGGAAGAAGGGGATGGAAATAAGGTCCATTAAGAAGCACAAAGTTTGCTGTAGGAAGATTCAGTCATTTCTGTTGACTTAACTCCCTTCAGATCTTTGCAACTATTGCCTTATTTCCAGAGTTCTAAAGAAGCTATTTTGACATTTTTTGCTAGTTCTTTTATTGATTTTATTTAGGAGCAGGTTTTCAGAGGACTTTGTTTCACTTTTATGGAAGTTCTCCCCCCCTTCCTTACTATGTTTGCAATTAGAAGTCTTAAGTTATTTTTTTAAAAAGAGTTAAAATGTATATACACAAAAATACTTGGGAAAGAAAATATCAAAATCTTATCTATGAATGAAATATGTTTATATTCATTAGGCTTATCTCCAAACATAACTTCAGGATACTTTATAATGAGGCTTTATCTTATTTTTCATTTTTGTCTTAAGCATACCTAAGTATAGATACCTAAGAACACTTAAGTTACTGAAGTATATTGCTAGCATGCATGTAAGGGAAACTGATAAAAATTTCACCAAATCTCGCAGTAGTAATATGTAAGAAAGCAGAGACCTCATTATGTTAGTTCTAATTAAAATTTTGACTCATAAACCCTTTCAGGTTTCATAGAAAAAAAAAAGGGATATTAAATTCATTCTTCAGATCTATTGATTCTCTTGGATTTTTCTAAATGTCTAACATATAATATGTCACTGCCTCGGATGCTTATCATATGTTAAGAAAGGATTATTTTTACCATCACTATGAATGATTAAATAATAATACTTCCCTGTTTATAATTCAAGAATTATGAAGAAGAAATAATTATTTTAAAAGATAAAAAAACTATTCACTAGGGAAGCTGCTCAAGCAAAAGGGAATTTCAGATGAATTCTCATATAGGGAGAATATATTTCTTTTACAGTAAATCCTTTTTTACTTCATCATATTTATCTTTGATCAAATGCTGTTACTGTATATTCCTTAAGGGAACCAAAGAACTTCAATGTTTTACATTTTGTGCAGCCAAACCTATCTGAAGAGAAATCTTGAGAAAGGAAAAACCAGTCTCCAGAGCAGCTGCTCAAATGATGCCTAATTAAATTTTCACACACATGTTTAAAGGCTATGCTAATACTTGGTGTGCATTCAATGAGAATTTGTAAAGCAACTCAGACAATCAGAATTGCTAAAGTATTGAGAGATTCTCCTAAATGCTACCTGCCATTGCTCTACTGCCATGATGTCAGTGTCCCCTGCACTGATGCTCCATCTAAGTGGACGCTGAGACTACCTGGGAGGCTTTAAAAAAAATTATAATACCATGGTCTATTCATTCGTCAGACTTTGAATTAGTAGATTGTGGATACAAAGTGTGGCTTGAGCATGAGGACTTTCATATCACCCCGAGTGATTCTAGGCTTCAGCCAAATTATTCTCAAGTGGTAGTTCTCAGGTTTTGCTGTGTATATTCAATCACCTGGAATCTTACTGATATGCAGATTCTGCTCTAGGAGGACTGGATCAGGACCAAGAATCTGCATTTCTGACAAGGTCCTAGGTAACACCAAAGCTGCAAGTGCTTGGATGACAATTTGCATAACGGGGTACTTATAGAAATTAAAAGCACCACCTAAAACAAAATCATACATAAAAACCATTCACTCCTGTAGATAACATCTCAGAATAGATTTCAGACTAGAACAAGAGAATGGTAATCTCCACTAAAGCCCTCTCTCCTCCCCTGTGAGATGACTCTTCTGCAACCCCCTATAGACTTTCTGCTAAGATTCAAGCTCTTGCAAAGCATATCAATCCTCCAAACACAGTTCAGGAACCCCACTTTTAAAAATGAGTTTTCCAGCCCTTTCTTTTAATTCCTTTAAACTTCATGCAATTCAGCACCGATTTTTCTTTAATTTTTGTCATTATAAATTTTATAAAGTCTATAGCTCATACATCTTTTAGCAAAGGTTAAGATGATTAAAACAGATCAATAAATACTTGCTGAACAGTGTTCAAATATATCTCAGATATACTTGAATACTAGAAAGCACTTGGCCTAAGGAATTAAGTTGCAAAAATATAAAATAAAATAAAATGTATTCGTTACCTACACTGCTGTTTAACTCATATAATATATATAGTTGAAATCCTATATTATACTTCTTAAAAAAAATAGTCACATATGGTACTAGTTGCCTGCTAAATTTTTTTTCAAGGTCTCTTGGCCATTAAATACCTATATAATATCCTGCTGTGCCAGCTCCATACTTAAAATCTCAAGCATGAGAAAAGTCTTCATGTACTTAAAAATTCTCTTCCTTACATTCCTGGAGACATAAAATTCTCTTTTCTGAGCCTCATGTTCTTAGTTTCTGCAATATGACTTTATTAAAATGCAGATAGTCCCAGTGGGGGAACATTTCTAAAATGTATTAGTAGTAGTCGTCTGTAAGTGTGAATGAAGAATCTGAGATCCAATTTCGTACAAGTGTGGGAATACAGAAGAAAGAGTGCATGGGAGAGTTTTGTACATGGAAATTGCAGACAGACCTAATGTTTCCAGGTTGACTTTTGTCGGTAAAAGAGAACTCTCATTTAAACTTCATCTTAGAATAAACCAAATCTACTCCCTTGATATAGACCAGACCTTGATTAGGGCCCTCTCTACATGCACAACTCTATGGGGTAATTAAAATAAAATAAAAATTTTCTTCAAAGAAAGAATTACACTCAAATTTGAAGGTAAAATGATAGAAAGTAAAGAAATGACTTTATCAACACTAGACAGTTGCATAAGGCCTGTTATAAAAATAATTATTTATCTTTTTTGAAGTTAAAATAATACTTCTGTTTCATTTTCAAAGCAGAAGTGTCCGTGTTGGTGAGGATAACACTGATCACCATTCCCAGGGAAGCATTTCAGAGTCCGTTCACATTTACGAGATATTTAATACTATTTTTCTACACATGCCTTACATTACTTCATATATTGTTTCCTTTTAAAACTATGCAAACCATTTACATTTAGTTTTTTTATAAGTTTCAATTTGATAAAGCTGATGTATCCAACTCATATTTAAATAATTTCCAGATTAATGATTTAATTTTAAAAAAGGAAATAAAAGCAATTTCCAGATTAGACTCAGCTTGATTATCCTTTTTGATTTTTTTAAATCAAAAATACTGATAGGTCAATAAGAAGAAATAAAGGGTAAAATTCCCAGAAAACATACACAGAAACAAAACAAAATTTAAATCAATATTCATATTGATAAGTTACATGGAGTCTTAGAAAGCTATTAATCAAAAACTACTGCACCTAAGAAATCACTACCACACCCAAGACAGAAAGCATTTCATCCACTATAGTCTCTCCTTCCTTCTGTACCTGAGACAGGCAACAGTAGATCCTCTTTGGGTTTTCCTATATTTCAATTTTCATTTTCTAGAATTGTATTACTCATTTGGCAAAATGTATCACATTTGTGATACAATGCGTGGTACATAGATTATTCTAAAAGAAAATTGATTAGGTAATAGGACAAGTTTTAAAATGTTTAAAAAATTTTAACCTCTTTCCCAAAGTCACATTCAGAGCCCCCTGATGTCATCCACTTTGTCCTACTGCAAATATCACTAACTTAATGTGTACAATGTAAAGTATTCAGCACAGCCCATGGGGGAAGGGCTCAACTACAACTTCAACTTTACCTTAAAAAAACCTTAATCTTGCAAACAATGTAACTGAGTCATTTGCACCTTCATATCAATCTGAAATTTAAAAATAAAAATAAGACTGGGCATGGTGGATCATGCCTATAATCCTAGCACTGTGGGAAGTCGAGACAGGTAGATTGTCCTGAGCTCATAGGTTTAAGACCAGCCTGAGCAAGAGCAAGACCCCATCTCTAAAAATAGCTGGGCACTCTGGCAGGTGAGGTGCCTATAGTTCTACTTGAAAGGCTGTGGCAAGAGAATCGCTTGGGCCCCAAAGTTGGAGGTTGTGGTGAGCTATGACGCAATGGCACTCTACTGAGAGAGACAGAGTGAAACTCTGTCTCAAGAAAAAAATAATAAAAATTAAAATGAGTAAAGAAAATCTTTAAAAAGTGATTGATAAATCTCTAGAAATACTATTCTTCCTGCTTTAGGAACCAGCAACACCTTCAAGGGTTAGGTAGAGTTGTCTTAGAAACCCCAAGGCAACTTTAATCTCATGTCTACCCTTATGTGTTTATTTAATTTAACTATAAGTAAAAGAAAACAGATTGTATATAATTTCTTTAACTTTTACATCCTTGTCGAACTAGAAGATCAAACACACACCAAAAGAGTTTCCACTCCAAAAATACACACACACATACAGAGAAAGTAACTTTTCTGATTTAAGAAGCCAAGTACTGACAATCCAGGGAAGTACCCTTCAAGTCATGGTTAAGAAACCAGGACCTTCTGAGTCTCTTATCATGCTCTAGAAGTAGTACCATGATAGTAGAAGTTAGTTCCTTGCTTTATTTTTTATTGATATGAAAGTTTTCGTTGAGCTATCATCTGGAGTTGGTACCTCTAGACATCCCTATTGAGAGTATAATTATCAAATTCCTTTCATTAAAATGTAAATTTGCTGTGTATGGATGTACTATTGTATTATGAGAAGACGTGATAGCAGAAAATTTGTCCAAAACTACTTTAGAATCACAGTAAACAACATCTCCAAAAGGTCTTTGGGACCATAGGGTCATCTCAATTTTATTAATCACAATAAATTACAAGAGTGCTAGAAAATCTAAAATTTCTCCAGGATGAACTCTTTAGTTAATAACGAGTGACTGTGAACTGTAATAACTTAGGAATTCAGGGGTTTGATTATTTTACTGTGGGTTTTTTTTAAATCTGTTCTTCCTTTCTCTCTCCTCTTATCTTTCATGCCTTCATTCTACTTAAGAATATTCACTTGTTGGCCACAATTTTGCTAAGAAATGGAAAACTGGTCTTTAAAAATAGGTAAATGTTGTGAGGTAAGAGGTCGAAATTTCATTTCATTATGATGAAACATCTTTGATATCTTGACATTTTGTGCTCACATAATTCTTTTAGAAATAGACCACTATATCCTCAGGACTTTGTGTGGCATACTGGTATGTTGAGGTAGTAAATATTGCAAAGTTGCCAAAAAGACCAATTCCAATCTAATTAGGACTCGCACTGCCTCAGCAAAGTCTACATAAACACTCTGTTAATATTCACAGCAGAAGCTTTGTCAATAACTCCCCTGGAATCTTCAAATTTATAATGGAAATCAGCTAACTATTGATTCTCTGACACTGATGGATCTATTCCTCCTTTCTCTTGCCTCTGCCCCAGTAGAGGGCACAAATGCCAGTTGCTCTATCGGCTCCTAAACATTGAAGGATCATTATTAAAACATGGCTGGCATCCCCGATCATTAATTATAATCTTGTGCACATATGCAGTGTGATTGCAGGAAATAATCAGCTTTGTCTGCCAAATTGGCACCATTTAGAAACTAATTTGTTATGACACAGCATCAAAGATATTTAAACAACACACTCTAGGCTCTGCTGCTCTGCGTACATTGTTAAAATATCAGATAACATCATTAAAAAACAGTTAACATATCCAGAGGGAAGAGGTATATATCCTGGAACTTCCTTTAAAGTGGAATGATCAAAAAGGATCTTTAGGTGCCCCCAGTCTTACAGATCACGTATCAGGGGCGCCCCACCAGAGTGAGTGTCAATCAGAAGCTGTTGACTTTGCCCAGAAGAGTAGCTGTCAGTCTTGAATTAGTTAAGGGGTCAATGGAAGAATGAGTCAAAGACTGCCAAGGGCAAAGATTAGATGGATTGTTATTTTTCTATTGGGATACATTAAATTCATTCACCTACTTGAATCTTCAGGGGTAGAATTATAGCAGGAGATTCATAACACTGGTGTGCATCACAGTAAGGGAGAAGAGACAGTGCTAAGGTCAAGTTCCCTCATTCTCTGCAGGATGAGGGATAGCATGCTCTCAACTGTAAGAAAAATCCTCTCAACAGTACGAAAAATCAGTCTGCGAACACCGAGCCACACACTGCATGACACGTGTCTCTCCCTCGCCTAACATTTCACACTGGAAAGCAACATAACTGTCCTCAACCAAAATTTCCACCATAGTTATTCAGGGGACTTGGTAATCAATGTCTTTCCTCCACAATTCCCTTTATCTCCCTCAACAGAATCAAATCAGATCCACGTGCTTCATCCTGCCAAGCTCTCTCTCTAATACCACTCAAACATGTTTAGATGTAAAAAATTTACTTCATTTCCTTTGCATATAAAAATATAGATTAAAAGATGTGACTTTTGTACAACAATTTTTCCCCAAGTATTCTGATTACTTCTAGAAGGTATTACTATTGGTTCTTGTTTTGTAACAACAAAGCTAAGTATAAAATAATGTCATATTATGCTTTTACCAAAAAAAGGTTTAAGTATTTTCTGGAGCAACTCTTTTTCCCATTCCTGATGCTTCTTCCTATATGGGTATATACTGGGCCTCTCTGTAGAGTTGTGTTCAATTCCATCTTGGTAAAGGGTATAATTTTTGGAAGAATAAACAGGATGTATGTACCAAGACCCGCCTTTCTTCCTCTTGAAGTTAAAATACCCACAAGAGGGCTAATCTCCATTGTTCTCACTGGGTGGCTATTTGCCCACTTCCACTGCCTGCCCCAGTTGAGCACTACTTGTCATAAATTGGTTGATGCTCAGGTTTCAGTATAACCCCTCCAAAATTTAGGTGTTGCCAATGTGATAATACAGGCATACCAAGAAATATTGTGGATTTAGTTCTCGACCAGATCATGTCAATAAAATGAATACTGAATAGAATAAAGCAAGTCACACAATTTTTTTTAATTTCAAAGTGCATCTAAAAGTTAGATCTTCCCCTGACGTCCTGAATCCCTCAAAGTCATGCATGAAGGTTGGAATCAACTTCTTCTAAACCACTCTTGATGTTGATATTTTTACTGTTTTCCATGAATCTCAATGTTCTTAGTGATATCTAGAATTGTAAATCCTTTCCAGAAGGTTCTCAATTTACTTTGCCCAGATCCATCGGAGAAATAACTGTCTGTGGCAGATATAACTTCATGAAATATCTATCTTAAATAATAAAACTTAGGTTGTTGGTCAAGATGACAGATTAGAAGCAGCCTGAATACACTACTCTCCTGGAGAAGATCACCCTACCCCACTGCCAAGGGTCCAGGACAGAGCAAACACCCACTGCCTTGATACTCAACACTGCTGCCTAGTAACTCACCCAGCCACCACTGCCACAGGATTTGGGTTAAACATGCACCCACAGTCACTGGTACCTGACACCATCTTCCACCACTGCCATCTGAGCAGCACTGCCACCCACAGACCTGGGCAAGGCAAATGCCCATGA
>NW_003852419.1:15022014-15022482 GCF_000181295.1 Otolemur garnettii
TGCATAATTTGAAAACTTTTCCAAGCTTTTAAAACTACATCTTAATTCATATCTTATTTTTTACAAAAATTGCATTTAATTTTAGCAGTTTGATTATAATTGGCATTCTATATAGTATTTGACTGTCAATAAGAAAGTTTTGATTTTGCAATTGAATTGCTTTCAGTAAAATCACAGAAAAATAATCATATATGTTTAGAGGGACCAGTACAAATAATCTTTAGAGGAAATGTCAACTTATTATATCATTCGTCAGCTTCTGGTTCAACACTGACATAGATAATGTTTAGTTCAACTTATAAAAATGAAACAAAAGAACACAAATTTTACCTTATTTTAACCAAAGATTATTTCAATTAGCTTTGTTATTGAATTATTTTATTTATTTTTTCTTTAATATACTATCAAAAATGTATTTCAAAAGGAAACCCTGCAGCCTCCCCATGCTATACCTATGTGAGTACTCAG
>NW_003852419.1:15026595-15028138 GCF_000181295.1 Otolemur garnettii
GAAGAAAAGCAAGGACAAATCAGTCCCAAAATTAGCAGAGGGAAAGGAATAACAACACTAATAGCAAAACTAAAAGAAATAGTGATCAACAGGATCAACAAAATGAAAAGATGGTTCTTCAAAAAGGTAAACAAAATTGATAAATTACTAGTTACAGGATCCAATAAATGAAGACAGGGAACCCAATATTTAAAAATTGAAATAAAAAAGCACACATTACTACTGATACCACAGAAATAAAAAAGATCATGAGAGGCTATCATGAACAACAATATGCTCACAAACTAGAAAACCTAAAGAAAATGGATAAAATACTGGTAGCATACAACCCATCAAGATTGAACCAGGAAAGATGGAAAACCTGACTACCCCATAATGAGTAGCAAGATTGAATCAATAATAGAAAATTATTTCCACAAATAGAATCCCAGAACCAGACGGATTCACATCTGTATTCTACCAAAATGTATAAAGAAGAACTAATACCAACCCTTCTGAAACTTTTCTAAAAAATTGAGGACAAGGAAGTTCTCCCTGAATCATTCTAGGCGGCCAATATCACTCTAATACCAAAACCAGACAAAGACACCACAAAAAGTAAAACTATGGACCAATATCCCTATGAACAAAGATACAAAGATTCTGAAGAAAATGCTAGCAAATAAAAGCAATAGCACATCAAAAAGACAATATGACCAAGTGAGTTTCATAGGAGGGATGCAAGGATGGTTCAACATAAACTATTCAGTAAACATGAGATATCACATAAACAGAATGAAGGAAAAAAATCCTATGATCTTAAAAAAATCAGAAAAAGCACTTGATAAAATTTAGTATTCTTTCAGGACAAAAACCCTTAACAATATCCTTAAGAAAGAACATACCTCAAAATAATAAAGGCAACATCATACTGAATGAGGAAAAGTTGAAAGTATTTTCTCTAATAACTGGAAAAAGATAGGAAAGTATTTTCTCTAATAACTGGAAAAGATAGGAATACCCACTTTTACCACTCTTATTCAACATAATACTGAAAGTCCTAGCCAGAGCATTAAGCAAGAGAAAGAAATATTAATAAAATGCACCCAAATTGAAAAGAAATAAAACAAACTACTTCTGTTGGCTGATGACATCATCTTCAATCTAGAAAAACAAAGATGACATCAAGAATAAATGAATTTAGTAAAATTGCAAGATACAAAATTAAAGTACAAAAAGTAGTGGCATTTTACACATCAATAGTGAACTAGCTGAGAACTAAATCAAGAAAGAAATCCCATTTATAAAAGCTACCAAAAAAATCTAGGAATATATTTAATCAACAACGTTAAAAATCTCTACAAGGAAAAGTACAAAGGAGTGATGAAAGAAATTGAAGACAACACACACACAAAAAAAATCCCTTTCTCATGAATCAGAAGAATAAATATCATTAAAATGACCATTCTTCCCAAAGAACTCTACATATTCAATGCAATTCCTATTCAAATGCCAACATTATTTTTCACAGATTTTTTTTAATCCTAAAATTATTATTTAAAAA
>NW_003852419.1:15029126-15039113 GCF_000181295.1 Otolemur garnettii
TAGATGCTGGTGTCAGTACATAGCTTCCCAAGGGGAGTACTTCAAAGGTGACCATAGTGATATTCAGCAATGAGGCAAGTAGTAACCAAAACAGCATACACTGGTTTAGATCTCAGAACAGAAGAGGAAACATAGAAATAGAGCCACATACTTGCAGCCTACTGACTTTTGACAAAGCTTACAGAAACATACGAAGGAGGAAAGGATACTCTTTTCAATAAATGGTGATGATGAAATTGGATTGTCATATGCAGAAGAATAAACCTGGACCCTTCTCTCTCATCATAAACAAAAATCAACTCCAGATGGATTAAGAACTTAAATACTTGACTCAAAACTACAAAAATACTAAATGATATCCTAGGAAAAGCTCTCCTGGACATTGGTCTAGGCAGAGAATTTATGGCTGAGACCTCAAAAGCACAGACAACAAAACAAAAATAAACAAGTGGCACTTTATGAAACTACAAAGCTTCTGCACAGCATAAGAAATCATCAGCAGAGTGAGCAGACAACCTGAGAATGGAAGAAAATATTTGCCAATTATTCTATCCAAAAAGATAATTGGATAAAGAAAACATGGTGTATTCATGTATACGCAATACTGTGTTCAGCAGAGAAAAGAATGAAATCGTGTCTTTTGCAGCAACATAGATGGAACTGAAGGTCATTATCTTAAATCAAACAAGCCAGAAACAAAAAGATACATCTCATGTTCTCATCCATTAGTAGATGCTAAAAAATGTGTACACATGGAACGGTAGTCAGTGGAGACTTTAGGGCATTGGAGGAGGGTGAGCAATGAGAAATTACTTAATGGATACAAGGTACATTATTTGGGAGATCAATGCCCTAAAAGCCCAGGCTTGATCACTATGCAATTTATGCATGAAAGAAAACTGCATTTATACCATATAAATTTACACAAATATAAAATTACACAAATAAAAAATTACACTTCTAAGAAATAAATTGAATACATGAAGGTAATACTATCAATTTATTATTCTGTCATCACTTTAAAGTTATATGATTTAACTAAACTCCTTGGCCAGTGTATTTGATTATCTAGTCTAACTAAACCTGCATAGGGTTGGGCAATTTTAGTATCAATTTGCATCTCACTTTGCAAATATAAAATCAAAATTACATTTGATATAGTTAAGTAAAGTAAACATTAAGCCATTATTTCAGCCCATAGGAGACACAAATTTCAGAAGTAAGTGGCAAGAGCTTTATTAGAAAATGTATAGGTCTGAAGAAAGAAAACCAGAAGCAGAAGATAAATACGGAATATTTTCCAAGTATTGAAAATGCTTCAGACCAGGAAAATCATTATAGTATTACATTACTCAGAAATAAAATCATTAGGTAATAGGTTCTATATACATGTGTTTTGTGTGTGTGTGTATGTGAGTAGCTTAAGGTAGATATTGTGGCCAAACATTTTTTCCAAAATTGTTACACTGACACAACAATACTTGCGAGTTACAATTGCTCTTCATCTTCATCCAACCTTTACAGTCTCAGTGTTCATTTTTGTATTTTAATCATTCTGGTGTGGGTAGTGTTATAACACGTGGTTTTAATTTACATTCCTTAATAACTAATGATGCTGAACAAGTTTTTACACATTCGTTGGTCAGTTTGATACGCCCTTGCTACTTTGTTTTGGGCTTTCTTTCCTCTTCCTTACTATTCACAGGAGTTAGATATTCTGAACTTACGCCAGCGTTCTTTGTCGGACATAAGTATTAGAAGTGTCCTCTACCGCTGTGCATTGTTTTCCCATTCCTTTGAAGGATCTTTTCATTAATGAAAGTTACTCATTTCTGTTAAATTTAATTTCTTAATTCTTTTTTTAATGGATAGTACCTTTGTGTACTGTTTAGAAAATATTTGCCTAACCCAAGATATATCTTGTTTACTTTTTAGAAATTTTACTAGTTAACTTTTGTCTTTATTTCCATGACTTCTCTCAAACTAATTTGTGTGTGGTATTAAGTAAATATCGGGGTCCGTTTCTTGATGAGGATATCCATTTTATCCTGCACCCTCGTTGAAGTATAATTTATACACAGTAAAATTCATAGATCTTCAGTGCACAGTTCAAGGACTTTTGACAAACATACAGGTAATGTCCCCATGTAATCAACAGGCAATCAAAATATAAAGAAGTTCCATCACCCCAGAAAGTTCTCCTCCTGCTTCTTTCCAATCCCCTCGCCTGGCCTCACCAAATGTAATCACGGTCTGATGTTTGTGACTGTAGATTCATTTTCCCTGTTCTGCAAAGTTGGTGTAAGTCATATGGTTTGTATTATTCTTCTTGTTCACACATTTTTATTCCTCCTTTTTATATATCCAGGAATAGAATTTGAAACCTGATTTATTTATTTAAAAACCATCTCTTCCTCACTGAATTACAGTGGCAAGTTAGTTGTAAAAGAGATGTGTATATTTGTGGATATGTTTAAGACCATTTTATTCTATTTTGTTGGTTTATTTATCTACCCTGATGTAATACCACATAGTACTAATTAGTGTAGCTTAATAAATACAACTAAGTGAGTCTTAGCTGAGTTTTAATATATACTCTGAAGTGTATATATACTACTTAGTTAAGCTTAATATATACTACCCGGTGTCCCAGAGTTTTGTTTTTCTTCTTTAATATTGCCTTGACTATTATAGGTCTTCACATTTCCACATAAATTGTAGAATTTGGCCATTGATTTGCACAACAATTCGACTGGGATTTTGAATTTGCACCAAATTTATGGTTCAAACAAGAAAATTGCAATGTTGAGTCTTCTACTTCCAGAACATGGCATATCTATTTATTGTCATTAATTTCTCTTAGCAGTGTTTTGAGGTTTTCAATGTTTTTTTAAGACAAAGTCTCAATCTGTTGCCCTGGGTACCTCGGCGTCATAGCTCACAGTAATCTCAAACTCCTGGGCTCAAGCAATCCTCTTTCTTCAGCCTCCCAAGGAGCTGGGACTACAGGGGCCCACCACAATGCCTGGCTAGTTTTTCTACTTTTACTAGACATAGGGGGTCTTGCTCTTGCTTGGTCTCAGACTCCTGAGTTCAGTAAAGCAATTCACCCATCTTGACCTCCCAGAGTGCTAGGATTACAGGCCTGAGCCACTACATCTGGCCTGTTTTCAATGTTAAAGGACTTTCTTTGAATTTAATGCTTTTGATGCTATTGTAAATGGCATTTTAAAAATTTCATTATCTAATATTTTGCTAGTCAATAAAAATTATCATAGATGTTTGTATATCAACCTCGATTATAGCAAAATTACTAAATTTACTTATTAACTCCAATAGTTTGTATACCATTCTGATTTTATTTGTTAATCCAATCATATTAACTGAAATTAATGCCAGCTTTATGCCTTTCCTTTGTGTCATAACATGTTTCTCTCTGCTACCTTACTGCCCTGGCTAAATGCTCAGCACAATGTTGACTGCAAGTGGTATTAGTGGTCATATCTGCTCCAATCTCAAAGTCAGGGGGAAGTGTCAAATATTTTACTCCGAAGTATGATGTTAAAACTACAGCTATTAAAAAAAAATAGCTTTTTTTACCAAAGTAATTTTTACTTTATTTCTAGTTTGTTGAGTTTTAAAATATGAATAGAGAATATTCTGAATATCATGTTTTCTCCTTTATTATGGAGACTTACACAGATCTAGTTTAGAATATTAAATTAATTTTAAATTGATTTTAAAGTTTCTCCTTAGGCATAAATTGATTTAAAGTTTCTCCTTAGGCATTAATTTTAAACACTCTCATAAGATACATTTCCAGTATCATGAAAAGTTTTCATTTTTTAATGTTAATTTTTAAATTATATGTAGAGTATGTTCATGCGATAGATACTGTAAGTTATGTCATACACCTTAGTTTTGTCTATCAGGACATATATCAAATTACTGAGGGATAGAATAGCTATCAGTAAGGCGTGGGAAGGGGGGGAAGAGGGGCCAGGGTCTTAGTGGTCTGATTGGTCCTCACAGGCCCATCCTCAAACTTGTGTTGTGTGTGATAAATCTTTTTCTTTATAGTTGAGTTGCCATTATAGAAAGTTGAGTATAATTCTGGTTGGAAGAGATCACATTTATAAAAATAAATTCAAATTGGGCATAGAAAAAGCGATAAAAAAAATTAACAAGGAGTTTCCTTGGTTTACAAAAATATGGTTTGATGATTTTTTTCTCTGAATTCATTATAATTTAGAAATGAATGCTTCATTTTTGTTTCTTGGCCCAGGCATTTCACGCATACATACCCTGACCATGCTTTATCCCCATGCCATTTTTTGCAAACCTTTTTTTTTTCAGTCCTGGGAGGCAGGAACACAAGATGTTACATACTTGGATGAACCTTTAACTGATGAAAGAAAGAAGCCAGTTGGCAAATGATCCTCTTTTTTTGTTGTTCCCTGATGGAAAAGGGAGAGACGCAACTCTTACGGCTCCCTGGAGGACACTGCTGTGAGATCCAGCTATCATAATCTCTTGGGGATTGCCAACTAAATAGTGCACTAGCATTTTAACTCTCCCTCCTCTCCTGTTCACAGACTGTCCCACACTCCTGCTCCCTAGAATTAGTCTCCCTGGTGCAGTAGCGGCATGTAAGCCCTCTGTTTCAGGGTCCAGTGTCTGGAAAACCCAAGATAAGATAATACATTTTTTGTATTTTGTGTCTGTAATCATTCACAGATATTACCAAGTCAAGTAATTATTTTTTAAAAAGCTACTGTTGCTACAAATTTCCAAAAATAACAATAATGTTTAGATTTTGATCATATTTTCTCACCCTTTGAAACAGTCATGCCTGTGGGGGGAGTACCTTTAGTTTCTAGCTCAGAAAATTAACTTTGTCTATATAAGACTATATAATTGCTTCTCACTTTATCAAGATCTAATCAGGTTGTAACTGCATTTTAAAAGCCAACATACACCAGAAAACTTTGGCAACATTAAGCCAAGAACTCTAAATTGATACCAAAATTTATTTTGGTAACTTATAAGTTTAGACATTTATCTGCCATTTCTTCATTTATCAATAACATTACGGAATATATGCGACAATTTTAAAATGCTTAATGTTCATTATTATAATGAATACATAATTTATCTTGCAAATAAAAATATGTGGCATACTTTGAATTCTTCCAGCTGAAATCAGAGTATGAATCATAAAAATATTTGTTAACGGATCAGTACATTTTACCAACTCTTTTTAAGATATAGTCAGGTTGGTGCCTATTTTTAGAGCTCAAAAACAACGTTTAAATGTTTTAAAAATTGTCCTTCTTCATATAAATTCAGAAAAATAATCCTCAGTTACATGAGAGACTCGCAGACGGGGAACAACCAGAGCATTAAATACTACAGCTTTGGTTTGGTAAACAGTTTCACTAAAGGCCAACTTTAGGTAATGAAAGTAAAAGCTTTATAGAAATAGCTCTTCTGCCTTACATTTTACTTCCTAATCCCTCCGTGAGTTTTTATGGTGTCTGAATGTATGTATTTTTAGCTAACACGTTATTAACATTAAAAACCAAACGGAAGGAACAATGCTTTAACTTTGTTTCATTTACAATGTGTCACTGCCAACGTATTACCACAAAAGCAACAAGCATGTCCAATACTTTTAAAATCCTTTTTACATGCCAAGACTGAATACTTCACATTAGTTAATTCCTTATTTCTCAGTGCAGTCCTTAGAGGCATGTATAATGATGATCCACAATTTGTAGATGAAGAAAATAGGCCAAAACAACATGGATGGAACTGGAGAACATTATGTTGAATGAAATGAGGCAAACACTGAAAGACAAATCCTGCACATTCTCACCCGCATGTGGGAACTAAATACCAAAACAATTAATCTCGTGGAGGCAGAGAGTAGACTGGGAGGGGAAACAGGGAGGTGGGACAAAGGAAGGATGGTTAATGGGTGCAAAATAGAGTTAAGTACTTAGAATGGACAGTCTTTGATAGCACAACTAAGTGACTATTATCACCAAGTTAGGGTATACTTTAAATAACTAAAAGAGTGGAACTGGAAATTTAAGTAAATTGCCTAATAGTGTCATAATTAATAAAAGACAGAATTAGAATTTGAACTCAATATATCTGATTTCATGCTAAATATAAAGAAAATTTGAAGAAATACTTTGCTAACTGAGAAAAACAATGTTCCTTTCCAGTAACAGCATCTCTGACATGCTTGTATGTCTTCCTCAGAAGTAAAGAGATATCATTTGGTATATGTGAATGACAGTTTAATAAACAGAGAATCAGTACATCTTCCAGGTGATAAACCCAACAGCTGAGTCACAGAAATCTTCCATTAGAGAGGCTTACAACCACTAAGGATTTCTAAGACAAGCACTGCTATCTTGTTTTTTTAAATCATCCCATATGAAGGCCATAAGTTTGTTCCAAAAATGTTTCTATTACTCAAAATGGCTTTGGAAACCTCTCTGGGAACTTCCTTTAGGATTAGTATCTAAGCTGCAAAATAACATCATCACCTTTTTCTTTTCCCTTAAATCAGAAGAACCACCGGAGCTTCCCCATCCATTTTATTTGTAACACTTCACTCTAGGTCAAATGCTGCTTTCAGAATTAGCATTTAAACTGTACAATGAAATGAGAGAAAAAAAAAGTTTAATTGAATTTTTAAAAGAATATTTAAGTTTCAATTTTTACCTCAAGAGACAATTTTTACCACCAAAAGACACTCTGCCAGGATTTCCCAGGTGAAAATCCAAAACGTATTTTAAGAAAAAAAATCAGTAACTACGGAGGTAAAAGAAAAACTATTATTGGAGATGCCTATAATATCTAATGAGATAATAGATAACTTTATGATAATGTCTTAAAAACCACAGTTGAGTGATTTTTGAGATGCATTCAGTGTAGCTCTGAAAGGTGTGGAATGAAAAGTTTGAGGAAAAGAACACAGGGTAGGAGTTCGGGGTAGCACGCTCAGCTCTCTGCGTGATCAACATTTAACCATTGGGTTCTGCGATAATTTTCTCTCCTTACTTGTTTTAAGAGGTGACCAGGCTTGCTATCTGAAATATTTTCAGTCAACTGAGATGCCTCATCTGGACCCAGTGTCTGTGGCTCGCCCTCTAGTGGAGGTAAAGTTAAGGAAATTAGGCCTAGGTACATTCAGTAGCTCTCTGAAGAAAGCAGCATTTCCCCAGCAGACTTCTATTCCTAGATGGCCCCTTGCCTGCTTCTGTGAGCTGTGGACCAGCAGGAACACATCATCCCAGGGAAAGGCAGGGTTGGAAAATTTGAGTGGAGCTGCCAAAGCAAAACACTTAAATTGTGTGATTGCTTCTCCATTCTTAACATAATGACTGTTTACTTGAGGAGATTATACTTCATCACAATGTCTACTTGAGTCAAAGCAGTTTATGCAACAATTTCCTACATTTTCCCATATTTCTCAGAATATGCAGCTCCATAGTACTGAAATTGCATTCAGAAAAGCACAATTCAGGCAGACCATTTCACTAGTCAATTGCTATCATCAACCATTGAGGTAACAATAATGTTAATCTCTCCCCTATATTGTCTGGTATTTCTAGCATGCTCTTTATATTAAAACATTTCAGAATATTTGAAACTCACTATGTACTGTGGATTTTTTTTTGTTGTTGTTGTTGTTGGGTTATTAGTGATAAAGATTCTTTTATTTCCATTTCAAATTTGAAATGTAAAACTAACTCAGTAATTTGTGTACATTAAGTAAGATACCTCAATAGACTTGACACAGTTTAAAGCTTTTCCTTAAAAATGACTACAGCTACCACATGATTATCAAATATATTTTTCTTTATTCTGCACAATAGAAATAACATGTGAAATCAAAATTAGCACTTTCTCTAACCAAAAACTGAACACATATAAATTTGCTGTATCCGTTTGACTGCAACTTTAGCCTTTGAGCTTTTAACATTTTCCTTTCCTACTTGACTGTCTGTAATAAACAGTGACTAAAGTACAGGGCCATTAATTATCCCCAAAACAAAGCCATTCCCTAATACTGTTATTTGAGTTGGTTCACCATTTTAAGAGAGAAGTTTGAATTTTGCAATAGAAATGGGCGATTATTTACAATTTTTCCTCCTGCTGTTTTATTTTTCTATATTGGACTCCATTAAGGGAGTAGTTTTAAGCCATTTTCATGTGCAGATCTGAGGCCCTCAACAAGAAACAGGGACATGCACCGTGTATTTTGTTGACTATAGAGAATTTTCTCTTACTCGACTTGACTGCTCTGAACGGAAGACCTCTACATGAAGTGGATGCATGTCTGTGAATAGCCTATAGTGTTATTCCACTTCTTTTATACTGTATTCAAAACACCAGGCTTAAAAAAAAGAAAAAATGGCCCTCAAAAACTGGTGTTTTATACAGACAGCTACAGAGTAATATGTATATCACATACAAAATGAGTTTAAAGTAATCACATAATTACCACATGGCTTAGGCTGTGAGTATGGATAAAGTTAGATGTATAAGTTAGACTGCTGAGATTTCCTAAATCTGAAACAAATCGGGACATGCTTATAGTTACATGGATTTTCATTTATCTGTGGACGTTCTCTCAAAGGCAACTCTTAGACTGGCTTAGACATTCAAGTTAGCTAGGGTGTATGATGTAATTTGGCCAGTTCATATCGAAAGGATATTGGGGGAACAACTGAAAGGATGAACCTTTCTTCAATTCTATAATCTCTTGATTTGGAGAAAATAGAGTACATGTCATTTTAACTGCTAAATAGGTTCAAATCAGTTTGAGAAACATATTCTAACACAAAAAAATAAAATATCCTGGTTTTTAATTTGTAAGATGGGACTAGTATGATTGATCGCACTACTCATTTTATGGTGGCAACTCTCATTGGTCACAACGTCAACTCTTTATTTAATGCCCTCTTATTACCTGTCCCCTTCCCCTGAGCATTTCTTTGGCTCAAGTCTTTTTTGTTTAATGTACACCCTCTCTACTCACCCTGTATACTTTTATATACCTAAATTTGCATGCATAAACAACACTACATATAGTTTCAATAAACAAATAAAATAGTATTTTACTTTATGTATCCCCATGCATCTGACTTTGATTGCTCAATGTTATGTTTTTGAGACGTATCTATACTGACATATATCCGACTACCTGGAAATGAACTGACATGACTTATTGGCTCTTACAGATAATTCTGTAGCATGTGTGTGTGTCCAGTAAGATAACCAATTAAAGTAGTCAAATAAATCAGCCAGACCAGTTTTTGGTTTTTGAGATGATAACCAAAGGCTAATTAATTCACATAGCAACAATCAGTCTATTTAGGTCAGACAACTAGTTGACGTCACTTCTATCTCAACTGAATGGTTGGTCAAATTTTTATGAAGGGTTTACAGTGTTCCATCTTTGTTGCTGAGTAAAATATCCATTAGAATAATGACTTGATATTTAACTAGAAGTCATTAGTCTTCTTAGAATACATTTGCCAAGCTCTTAGTTTTTTTATTAATATTTATAACATTGTTATTTCAAGGATAACATTTTAAATCAACAAAAAGGACAAAGACCTTGAATCTGTATTGTGTCCCAATAAGCAATGCAGGTGTCAGGGACTCAAGTCTCTTGTTAGCATAATGTCAACACATAGTCTGTGCTATTCAGCAAATCTTTGCTTTTAAAAATACGACTTTCTATAAATTACATTTTCCAGTGCTAAGAGTTTCCTTAGAGTGAAAACAACATATCAGTGTTTTACATAAGAAGTATTTTACTTTTTAATACTACACAAAAAAAGATTTGTGCAGTTTCCTTTTAAAAGCATTAGCGATGTTTTAACATTATATATAAGTAATAACTGAATTTGTTAATTTAAACAAATTAATTGTGGTTAATTTCAATGTAGCATTTTATCA
>NW_003852419.1:15040495-15062779 GCF_000181295.1 Otolemur garnettii
GAAAGACATACTATCTGTATATATCTAATGCAAAAAGTGAAAAAGTAAATTAAATGACCATATAGTTACTTTTTAAGCTTTCAGCATGATCAAAAACATTTCTCTAGCTATAAATTTATTATGAGAGCTCTAGAAAATGAATAATACCTGGAAATTTTTTGAATGATTAATGAAAATAAGAGTTAAAATAATTCTGTGCTCTACATTTATTATATTTATATTATTTTTGAAATGTGAACTAGCGTGTAGAGATAGTATAAAACGGTTTTGTGTTAATGTGTACACTAACATGCTATTTATCTGCACCTTTGAAAAAAATTCCAGTACGTTTTATATTTAAAACAAATAGAAAGTGGTAGTGGTGGGATGGCTTCTGAATTTCCTCAGTTCCCCATTATCCAAATAAACTGAGGAACTAGAAAGGAAAACTGAAATTCACGTGTCACGATAAATCGCCACCATCCTCAAAAACAAGCAGATGCAGACTGTCACAGTCAATCTTCTGCTGCTATTATAGGATATCTAAGATTGGATAATTTCTAAAGAAAAGCTATTTATTTGGCTCACGATTCTGGAAGTTTGGAGGTCCAAGATCGCGGGACTGCATCTGCTGAGGGTCTTCTTGCCACGTTATCCTATGTCAAGAGCTTGTGAGAAAGCAAGGAATGTGAGGGTATTCAACTTGCTTTTATCAGGAACACACCCCCGAGATAGTGTCATCCATTTACTTAGGAAGATGGAGACCTCAGGGCCTAATCACCTCTTAAGAGTCCCTCCTCTTATCACCAACACAATGGCAATCAAATATCAACATAAGTTTTAGAGGGGACATCCAAACCATATCTGGGACTAACTGCCAGATACCATAACCTTCCTGGGGTCATTGGCATTGAGGGAGGAAGCAGAAAGAAGCAATGGTTACGTAGGGGACCATAAACTAGAGAAGTTGAAAATCTCCCACAAGTATTCCCTGGATTCTTGGATGGCCAACTGGAGAACAGCTGAACTGGGAGGAGTTTTACCCAATCCAAAAGCAAGGTGTCCACGGGCCTGGCATGAAGTTGCAAGGACAGACTAATCCTTCTGAGTAGAAAGCAACCAGTCAGAGCTCTCTTTCAGCTAAAAAATGAGCAAGATAAGTATGTTTTTTAAAGAGAGAAATTTCAGATAAAAGTCAGCAGTGGAGGTAGTGGGTGGAAAACAGTCAAGAAATCTCAGCAAATTAGTAGCTGTGTTTTGACCACTAAATAAACGAATGAAAAGAAGAAATTTATAAATTTAGAAGGCTCCTTTTAAATCATGCCTGCTTCTAACGTTTAGCAAAATTATATGTACATAAAATTAAGAGACAAGGGAAAAAGTGGTCAAATTGTATCTAAAGTTATAAGATAAATGAGAATAAGGATCAAAATAATATTCCTACAAATGTTGTAGTCCTTCCAGAAAGACCCACAAAAACATTAACTGCAACATAAGTAAATGATCAAAGACATAAAAGATAACTTAAAGCATAGGTAGAAAAACTTAGAAATTAAGGGAGAACTCAGGAAAAAATTAGAAATGAAAAAGTTCAGATATAAAAGCTAATTTAGAAACAATACATAAGTAAACAAAAATAGCAGTTAATGCTTTAAGAGAAAAAGAAAATAGTTTTTTAGATTAAAAAATGAGAAAAAGGACATATAATAACAAGTATATAAGATAGTCTATAGAAAATTGAGTCTCTGAAGAAGAAAACAAAGCTATATTTCAAGAAAACATTTCTAAAATATAGTCTTAGAACTCCACCTGAAACTAGATGTTGAAAGAACTTACAATATGTCTGAGACCAAGAAGTCAGATGACCAAAGTTAAATGTCATCTCATAAAATTTAAAACAACATAAATAAAAAACTGAATAGTCTATGTATCTAGACAAAAAGAGCATATCTTATGAGAGGACTAAAATTAGATTATTAGACTATGAATCGTAGCACTGTAGTCCAGAATAAAACCAAGTAGCAGTCAGATGCTGTGATTCATGCCTATAACCCCAGTGACTCTGGAGGCTGAGCTGGGAAGATTGTTTGAGACCAGCCTAGACAACAGAGTGAAATCCTGTTTCTAAAAGAAATTTAACAAATTAGTGTAGTGGGGTGGTACCTGTGGCTCAAGGAGTAGTGCACCAGCCCCATAAACCAGAGGTAATGGGTTCAAACCCGGCCCCGTCAAAAACTGCAAAAAAAAAAAAAAAAAATTAGTGTCGTGGTAGTATAGTGGTAGTGTATGCCTGTAGCACCAGCAAATTGGGAGGCTGAGATAGGAGCATTGCTAGACCCCAGGAGTTCAAGACTGCTGTGAGCTCTGGCTGTACCTCTCTACTCTAGCTTGAGCAACAAAATGACATCTCATCTATAAAAAAAAAAATAAATAAATAAGACAAAATGGACCAACATACTTACCATGTTCAAGGGAAGACAACGTGAACCAAATATTTCATACTCAGTGGCACTAACTTTCAAATATAAAAGAAGAAATATAAACTGCCATCATATGCAAGAAGATAGAAAATATCATATCTACCAGCCTTTTCTGAAGAACAGGCAATGATCTTCTGACAATTAAAATAACCAGAGAAACGTTGGCATAGGGACTAGTGATAACCATTGAACATGGAGTTACAAGTGAAAGCTAAAAAGAGAAGGTGATCTGTAAATAAGGGCTATCTGCACTGAAATGTTTAAAATATCACAATGGTAAAAGATGGGGGTGATGGTAGGGAAACTTCAAGAATTATTTTTAATGCTTTCATATTATATATGAATGATGGTATGTAGCATTATAATTTTGATAACGTTCTGTGTTGTATGGAATGTTCTAATTCTGTTATCCCTTATATCTTTGAGAACCAAGCTTTTTGGTATGGCAGCAAAGAAATATAGATGTCAAAGAAGTAGTCAAGTTAAAATTCCTTAGTTCCCTTATTACTTTGAAATTTAAAGAAAAAGTAAAAATTTAAAAAAAACACACAGAATAAATTAAAATTCTATAGTGCTGAATTTGAATTAGAAGTGTTTATATGAGTCCATGAGTTACACACACACACACACTCACATCCTAGTTCTGTCCACCAAAAAAGCTTAGAAACAATGACCAGGCAATTAAGAAAAATAACACTCTCCAGTGGTTGCATACTATAATCCTGAATTTCTGTTTTCCACTATAAGAACCTGGGCTTCATGAAAGAATGGCTGTTTCAAGTCTATGGCAGAAAATAAGTACGATAAAACTGGAACAGCCTGTCATACTGACCATAAGGGGGCAGTCAAAATATAATAGAGTTGTGTCAAAAGAACTCCATAGCCAAACTGAAGGGTCTCCCACTGGCCCTAGTTGGGAAAATTTAAGTTTTAATTGTGGTTATAATCGCAACTGTGCAAAACCCATCCAAATATATTAAACCCCAAGTTACTAATAATACATATTTTAAAGGGAAAAAGGAAATGATTATATTATTGGAAGATAATAAGAATTTCATAAATTTTCTTAAGCACTGGTTTTAAAAAATGAAGCAATTATCCTCCCTTTCCTGTGTAAACTAAAGCATGAGGTAGCTGAATAATAGATGAGAGAAAATATCTCCTTTTAAAATTATTCTATCTAATAATGATAAGGAAATTAGGAAATTTGAATACTACCAAATTCTGTAATCCCCTAATACATCTAAGGCATTGGGCATCAACAGCTATCAAATCATAGAAAGAGAAACATGTGGACATTTGCCCTCTGAAAGAAAGACACCTATAATCTTGCCAAAGGGTTTGTATCTGATTTTGAATCCTTTGATTCAGTTGCCAAATTTTAGGCAATACAGAAGACAGAGGAACATGTCGAACTGCACCTAAAGTTCGCAATCAGCAATATTCAAGCTTGGAAATTTCAGGGAAAAGCTTTGGGTTCTTTATCAAATAAATAATGAGAAAAAGAACATGATAGAGGGTAAACTGTAGATTAGCAGAATTGAAAAATCTTGAAATAAAACTGGATAAGACTAACTTACACCCACTAGGGGCATACACTCAGTAAAACTCGGAAGAAATTCAAGAAAGTGCTCACAAAGATGTGGACCAACCCTAAGTCCCACCAACACATGAGTGAATTACTAAAATATGGTGTGCTCCTGCTGTGGACTACTACTCATCCATAAAAAAATGGCAAACTTGGGCAGCACCTGTGGCTCAGAGGAGTAGGGCGCTGGCCCCATACACCAGGGGTGACAGGTTCAAACCCAGCCCCAGCCAAAAAATGCAAAAAAACAAACAACAACAATAGCAAAAAAAAAAAAAATTGGCAAACTAGTATCTTTTTGGACAACCTAGAGGTACTGGAATCTACTCTTCTAAGTGAAACATCACCAGAGTGGAGCAACAAACACATGTACTAGATAGAAAATTGGAACTAATCAGTCAACACTTAAAGTGCACATGTAGAAATAAATCTCAAGGGAAATCAAGCTGGTGGGCAGGGGCAGGAGGGATGGGTAAACCCACACCTATTGGGTAGAGTGTATACTCTCTAGGTGAAGGGCACACTTACGTGTATACATTTGACTCAACCTGTACATAAAAAAATTATATAAACAAAATGTGTGTCCCCTAACATCCTGAAAAACATGATTGCTGTGAGAGTTACAATAGTAGTTACTTCTGGGGGAAGGAGAAGGTGGGATTAGGTCAATACAACTACAGGGAGGGTGATTAAAAACTTCTATATTTTTATCAGAGCAGCGGTTAAGAGGTATTCACTTAAGTTATTAAGCTGCATATTTGTTTGGTATGCATTTTATAATCACGTGTTTAAATTAAAATAAATTATTTATATATGACCAAAATTCATACTTATTTTATACTACTTTTAATTTAAAATAATGCATTTCACTATGTAAACATATAAATATATAAGCATGTAATTACTGACATATATTTTTGTGAATTTTTATTGGTTTAAAAAATCATCTATTATTTTACATTTTATGGATATCATATTTACAAGCTATATATGCAAAACAGATTCAATTTAAAGCAGTATTATTTAAACCAAACAACTGCTTCAAATTTTTTTTATCTAAAAGAACCTGACCATATGGGAGATATAGTAGTATCTGAGATTTCATCGTGATAAGGCTGCCATCTTTTGAGTCTCTATACCAGATACTAAGCTCCTGTTGCTGAGATGAGAGCAGGAATGAATCACGCCAGAGAGGCTGATACTGTAGAAATCGCTCCCAATCCTTCTGGTCACTTCATTGGGGAAAGTGTCACCATGAGCAGAAAGCCAATCCCCCATCACGATGATTTACAGTCAGAAAGTGGCTTTGGGACAGATTTACTGTTGGCCTATTCACACCACTTTACTTCTATCACCAAAAGATATTTTTCCTGTAAAAAGCAATGTTAGGAAAGGACATATACATCAGAGCATTTTAATAAACTTTCCTTCCTGTTCTCTTTGAGATAAAGTGAGCAGTTAGAAACAAAAGAGGAAAAACGTATACCAAGAGAGTGAAGAAAACATTGAAGATGCCCAAATCTTGTATGAGGGAGAAAAAACATTTCAGCAAATACGTAAGTCATCAGACATAATATTTTAAAATTTCAGGACACAGTAGCAATTATAAGAATGAAACATTTTGAGAGAATATACGCAAATATCCATTTTTTTCTTATTCTCAAACACAACGATTCTACAAATATTAACTTTCATGTATTTGTCACTTTCTCTTGGTATGTCATGTTCTAAGGGCTACACACAAATATTATCATCAATCTTCTAAAAATACCGCTTATTCTCTTAACTTACTGCTTTGATCCCGAAAGATATTAAAATGTTAAGTTTTGCCTGTGGCTCAAAAACAATCTTTCTACAAAAGGATTAGATCAAGTGAAAAATTTCAAAGTAATTCAGCATGCCCTGAGTTTTTGGTATTCCCTTCTCCAAATTCTAATGTTGAAATGTAATCCCCAGTGCAGTGGGTTTGGTAGATTGGGAGGTGTTGGAAGGTGGCACCTCTGAAGGAGATTAGTGCCCTTTTGGAAGAAGCCAGAGAGAACTTACTGACTTCCTCCACCATAGGAGATGGCAACAAAGGAGGTGCCAACTTTGAAAAAGAGAGTGAGCCTCATCTGACACTGAATCTGCTGGTGGCCTGATCTTGGACTTCACAGCCTCTAGAATTGTGAGCAATACAATTCTGTTGTTTATAAATTGCCTAGTACAAGGTATTTTTATAGAAGCCCAACTGAATTAAGATAGAGGCATTCAACTTACAGTTCTGAACCACCTCCCACACATAGATGCCTAAGCGATTCCCTTGGACCATGCAGGAGAAGGTGCATGTGGTTCTTCTTAAGTCCTATCCAAGAAAACTACCTGTGGAGAAAAACTATCAAAGCTGGAGGTATGACTGGATTTCCAGAAACAGAGGAAAGAGTAACTTAGTCAAGCCAAAAAAGAAGTGGCATTTGAACTTTTCAAAAGAACTTTTAGGAAAAACTCCTCAGAAAGAGAGGAATTCTCCAAAGAAGCCATAATAATGCTTGGGAGAGAGACAGAGAGAGAACAATTGCTGGAAGCATTTGCAACATTCACAATCTACCGAATCAGTTCACGCCGGTATTACACCTATAGGGCATTTTCTGACATCTGTCTTCTTTCTTCTTCTGCATCAGCCCAGAGTGGTCAGAAACCACTGAGATGAGAGAGTTGGTGAAGGGAGCGTAAGAGCCTCAGGAGAGTGAGGGAGAAGCTGCCAACTCCCACACCTTGACAGAAGACTGCCCGCCTGCTGCAGGGGCAGGAGAAGACCCACACGGTAAATAACTTTAGAGTTCTGACTGTTACCTGGTACTGATCATACTAATCACTAAACGGAGCCTGCGTTTGTGATTTAACTCAACAGTAAGATATTTTATTAAGACATTTTACAATATGTATTATTTATCATTATCATCATTATTATTATTATTTTAGAAAATGTCATAAGGCCTGCCATGGACAGAGAAAGCAGAGGCCTAGGACAAATTTAAATGGAGAGAGGAAACTAACATGAAGTTGTTTTTGATTTCCTCTCCTGAGTAGTGCTTGTGCAACAGAAGGATTACATTGACATTTGTGCTTCTGGCTAAGCATGGACTCCACAACTTGTCAGTAGGAATGATTATTTTTGCCATCATACTATTGCACCTATATGCCTCAGATACAACCCCTTTTTTATTCAGGGAAACCACAGCTGACAGTGTTATCATTCACATGCCAAAATGTTGTTTAAAGGAAGCTAACTTACAGTTCTTATTTTCAGAGAGCTATTTTTACTCTGAAAGGCACAAGCCTTCTCTGAACTGCCTATGAAATGTCCTTCTCACAATTCAGCTGCAATTGTGCTTTTTTATCATTTGTGTCAGCTATGTAGAATAATTTCCTGTATTTTATTGTAATTCTGCCATATATACATATTTTATGTTGATTATATATATTTTCTCAGTCTTTTCCAATTTAGATGGTATTCTCTTTGAGGACAGGTACTTCAACACCTTTTTTTCCTAATCAATCAATAGTGTCTGACAAAATTTAATGTACACCTTGAAACATTCATTAAACATTAAAAACCAATGGTTCAAGCCAGGTGCAATGGCTCACACCTGTAATCCTAGCACCTGGGGAGGTTGAGGTGGAAAGATCACTTGAGCTCATGAGTTCAAGACCGGCCTGAGCAAAGCGAGACCTCCATCTTTACTAAAAATAGAAAATTTAGCCAGACCTGGTGGCATGCGTCTCTTTCCAGCTACTCAGGAGGCTAAGGCAAGATTGCTTGAGCCCAGGAGTTTGAGCTTTCTGTGAGCTAGGATGAGGCCATGGCACTATAGCCCAGGCAAAAGAACAAAATTCTGCTTCAAAAAAAAAAAAAAAGTTTCATTTTGTAACCTCAAACACTTGATTCCACTTCTATATCAGCTTGATACAGAATAAGTAATTGTTTAGCTTTATCCTAAGGAAAGTTTTCAAATAAAGGCTCATTTAGCTGTGTGCTTGGATTTAAGTCTGTTGTCAGTTTACCAATTATCTTTTTCTTAATTAATTTTAATTGGCAAGTGAAATTACATGTATTTGTTGTACACATGTTTCAAAATATGTACACGATGTGGAATAACTAAATCAAGCTAATTAACATATTTTTACCTTGCATACTTACCACTTTTTGTAGTGAGAATACTTAAAATCTATTCTAAAAAGTAAAAAATAAAAACTATTATCTTAGCAATTTTCAACACATAAAATATTGTTATTAACTATAGTCACCATGTTGTGCATAAATCTCTTGAACTTATCCTTTCTATGTAAGTGAAGTTTTATAACCGTTAACCAGCATGTCCTCGGCCCCTGGTTACCACCATTCCACCCTCTGCAGCTATGAAGTCAACATTTTTGGATTCTACATATAAATGAGAACATGAAGTCTTTGTTTTTCTGTGCTGGCTTATTTCACTTAATACGCTGGTCCTCTGGGTTCATCCATGGTGTTGCAAATAATGGCATTTTCTTCTTTAAAAAGTTACAGTATTCTATGTGGCATATATATCACATTTTCTTTATCCATTCAACTGCTGATGGTGTTAAGTTGATTCCATTCTTGACTGTTGGGAATAACACTGCAATGAACAAGAAAGTACAGCTACCTCTTCAACATACTGACTTCATGTTTTTGTTTTGTTTTGTTTGGGGACAGGGTCTCACTCTGTCACCCAGGCTGGAATATAGTGGTGCAATCATAACTCACTGCAGCCTAGAGCTCTTAGGGTCAAGTGATTTTTCTGCCTCACCTCCTACATAGCAAGGACTGGCTAATTTAATTTTAATTTTTATTTTTTGTAGAGACAGGGTGTCACTATTTTGCCCAGACTGGTCTTCAACTCTTGGCCTCAAGCAATTCTCCTGCCTCTGTATCCCAAAGTGCTAGAATGACAGGTATGGGCCACCATGTCCATCCTGTTTTCATTTTTGATATATAAATCATCTTCCATGTGAAATTTTTGGCACATGAGAGAAAAGAACACAGAAGAACAGATTTGATTTCTGCATTAGGAAATTACGGGTAATAGTTTTTGGGTTTTTTTTTTTCCTCAGAAGAGGGCAAACAGTCATATTTATATACTACACGCAAATATGCAAGGTCTGACAATCAATTTTGTGAACTTATCCTAGAAAAAGTATTACATATCTCAGTGCTGAATATCACTATGGTCATCTTCAAAGTCTTTCCCTCTGGAAGCTGTGCACTGATACCAGCACCTAGTCCTCCCTTCAAAGCAATTTTGAAACTTTTTCTGGAATGACCCACAAAGCTGTCATCCTATTACCCTTGATGTCCTGAATGTCATCAAAATGTCTTCCCTTCAACTAAAGAAAAAAGGTATTGGGGGCAATGATGTGAGTAGGGAGGGTATCCCAATATAGTTATTTGTGTCCTGACTGACGCCTCCTTCTCAGACAGTGCCATGTATGCTGGGGCATTGTCATGATGCAAGAGCCACATTCTTGTCATGCCAAGATTTTCAGTTAAGATTCTCCTGTTTCTCTGTCAATGTTTACTTGGCCTACTATGCTTCGCACAGTCAGCCAACCATTTTGACACACAATTTGATGAATTTTTGCAATGTTTTCTCAGTTCTGCTTGTTACTGGCCACTCTGACGTCTCTTCATCAGTGACACTTTTTCTTCCCTCAAACAAACGTTTAATCCATTTGTGCGCTGCCATTTTCTTCAAGGCATTATCCCTGTATGTTGTTTAGACTAACATGTCCCTGGTTTCACTTCCACTCTTGCTAAGTTTAACAAGAAATGTAATGTTTGCTCTTTGCTCTAATTCAAGCTCTGACATTCTCATGATGGCACATAAAAACATGCAACAACAAAAATGAATTCCATTGACCAAGACACTGCCACATGTTGACACAAACACAGCTGTGAGCCAGACACCACCACAGTTGACATGAACTCAGTGAGGTTCTGAAACCTTACTGAGTTGTCTGTACAGTGCTGCCAGGTAGATGCAGAGGAGCAAGTTCATGAATTTAACTGTCAGATTCGTATATAAAATGGTCAGCACAGTCAGTAGTACACAACAGCGGCTTCATAAAAGGCAATTCTATACCTTATGATAAAATTAAATCCTATTTGTACATTTATTTTTGATTTTGTTAATATGCTTGCCTTATTACAGAGATTTTTGTCCCTGTCTTTTCTGACATGGTCAACCTCCTGAGAAACAAAAACGTACAAAGTTCATTTATTCATTCTTTTTCATTAAATTATTTACTCAGAAAAAGTATTTGCACACTCCAGGGAATGTGTCTTTCAAGCTCCAGAACCACACTCCCCACACGGTGGCACCTACTTTAATGCCACACTTCCCAGATCACTGTCTCCATTTTCCTGAGATTCGATTTGAGGTGAACACTGTCACCTCCCTGCACAACTCCCACTAGAATACTGCTTTTCATTTTATATTTAGCTCTTCTTCTGTCCTAAATTCAACAATCACTTCAACTTAAAGAAACATGGTAGCAAAACTCTACACAACACCAACCACACCTCCACGTTATTTGCCGATATTGAATGCAGCATTTGAATCTTGGATACTGAGAGTAGTCAGACCCTGCCGTTGGAAATGAAAGAGCCGAAGAAAACATATTGGTCATTAAGACTGTAGATCTGGAAATAATCATGACCCATTTATAGCCACTCCTATTCGAGGTGAAATTTATACCTATTTAATTTTATTTACCTTTAGTGCATTTCAGCTGAAGGTAAAGACAATCAATACTGATGAAGAGACAAAAATTATCTCTAGAAATAAATTTACAGTAAAACAATATGTATTATGTAAGGTCAATGTGAACGACCATGTTGTTTAGATGGACAAAAGGCAATGCCATATAATGCCTCTTAAATTTAATTGTGATAAGATGTGAAGCATTACGTTCTATAGAATAAATATGAACAAAAGAAACACATAAATGTATGGGCACTAAGAAAGGCAACATTAAAGGGGAAGTTGTTCTGAGAAAAGGAGAAATTGGGAGTTGGTCCTTGGAAGTAGTGATCAACGTGGCAGATGAGATGCCACTGAGGTGGGACTTGACAGCAGATGCGGGCAGCAGCCTATCCACAAGCTGGTTAGCGCAGAGTCTGAGTTAATGATTCATGCTGATAAATGGAATCAGAGACTTACACAGTGCTAGAAGCAAATACTGGATTGACACAGCACAATACCACCCTTGAACAGGAAAACCATCGTACAGGTAGCAACGTAGTCATCCTAGAAAAAGTGTATCCTTGTAACTTTTACCCACAGAGTCATCTGCCTCTTTCCCAGCTGAAGCAGCTGTTGATTGCAAGTACATTCTAATCTTTTTTCAGATTGTCTCAGCAGTGGGTGTGGAATGAGAAAGGCAAATGAAAAGATACATTGACTTTTTTTAAGTAATAAGAGAACTAGCCTCATTATGAAGAAGAAATAATGATTTTACTCTGCACTTTCAACTTATTTGAAATAGCCATATGGCCTTTGCATAAAAAGAGAGCATAAAGAACCTGTACAACAATTACAAATAACAACTGTTTCGCCCCCTGTAAACATCTTAGTGATCAATTGATCCAGGTGGTAATAAGGGCCCAAGTTAGATATAAAACATCTCGGAGATAGATAAATTATTTTAGAATTTCAATATATTATTTAAAAAAAAACACTGTCATTGACATTCTGTCTGGTTATATCCGGCTATTTTGTCTCAGTGTAAGACACTCATGATTTTAAAATAAATTCTCAATAAAAATTACTTTTCTACAAATGACTATTTCTCTAACAGTTATGGTATTGCAGAAACAAATGTTTGTTCTGATATATAGATGATCTGAATCAACTAACCTCGTCTTCATATCATCCCAGATGTCAGTGCTTCTTTCTTTCTCCCTATGCATTTTTGCATCACTTTGCCCAAATAAAAGAAAATCCATTCAAATTTTCATTGGATTGCTACTGAACTTAAAAATTAATCCAACTCTGGTTATTATGTTAATGGTATTGAATCTTTTCATCCAAGAAGATAAAAAAAAAATACTTTCCCATTTTTTTCAATGTTCTGTCTTATGTTCAGTTCCCCAGTTAGTAGAGACTGAGATGGAAATTTGCATACAGAACATTTATTGGGAAGTTTTTTAATGTCTGGAAAAACACTTGCAATGTATTAAGGAAAGCAGGCTTGAGCTGTGAAAGAACCTGAACTGGGGCTTCAGCCTCACCTGTGGGGAGCTCAGGTGCTGAGATAACTCTTCAGAGATCTCCTGAATTGTAAAAAGGCCTTCATACTCCTTCATTGACCAGTGATGGGATGCAAGCTTTCCCTACTGAGGGTTCTAACACTGGGTAAGTTAGCCTCCCTCACTGAGGAATTGCTCAGGGAGGAATTCAGCTATGGTTAATCAGTGGCCAACATTCCTGGCAGCAGGGGAAGGAGTGCCTTGTTCATGACAGAGGGGTCTGGCATGTGCACCAGACCATTCAGTACTGATGGTATTCATGTTACTAAGACCACTCACTTCATATAATAAGCTACCCCGTCTAAGAGAATCTGTCTCCTCTAGAATTCTGATCATTCTTACCTGGGAAGATTTATAAGAGGTAGGTTAGTAGGACTAACTACAGCTCCTGCTGTTAACCACTGTTCTTGGGGTTCCAACTAATGCTCATTGTCCCCCTTCTCTACTAAGATTCTCTACTCCCCTCAACCACAGCTTGCACCTTGCCTGGTCTGAGAGATGATGGGATGGTCTTCTTGACCATTATCCTGAAGGTCTGAACCCATTCTTCATGACCCCTGGCTGCTGTACTTTTCCACTTAGCATAAATATTGGGCAGGGTAGCATCAGGAGACTCTCAGAGGATCACTTACTATGGAACTGAAGCCACACCTTCTCCTAAGGATCAGGAAAGCTTTCCTTGCCTGCTGGTCTCTTGACATAAGGAATCTGATGTTACCAGATGGCAGCCCTAGTCTTAGATTGGGCAGGACTGCCACTATGCTGCCTGGTAGAAACAGTGCCCCTTGGGGAACAAAACCTCAGACAGGCAAAGCCTAGAGCTGTGGGGAAGGGAAGCACAGAATCCTCAGTGGGTTCCTGAGATGAGCAGAAGAGGGATAGTCCTACCTTCTGGAGGCAGGTGTTTCCTATCTGTTGGTGGAGTCTGGTGCTCTATAAAATCTGTCAAATTTTACATGCAGCATGGCACTTCATCTCCTTATAAGGTATGGAGATGAAGTCACTCCTTAGCACTAGTGACAGTTAAGCCATTTCATAGCTCACCTAGCTGAGTAACTTTTAGGTGGTGTATTGGATTACCAATTCTCACTCTTGCAGTCTCTTTTTGGCTTATACTTGATGCTGGATGCAACATGTCCATCTTATAATGGATTGGCGGCCAACCCATCTCACTTATGACTTAGTGGGTCTGACAGAAGGGAACTCATGATGCACAGCTCTAACTGCACAGTAACCTAATTTCCCATGGTCATGCACTTTATCTCAAGCAGGGACTGTTAGCATGCCAGGAGATATAACATCTATGATGTGTACATATCTATTATAGATGTTTAATCTAGAACCACAGTGTCTATGCTGTGATCCTCCTATTGGAATTTTCCATAAATTACACATGGCAACTTATCTCACCACAAATGCTTCTAATATCAGAAGATCTGCTGGGTCGCATGGCCTAGGTAGCAGGGCTAATTATACTAGAGTCTGGACCAACACTCTAGTCTTCTAAAGTCTCATCTGTGGGGAGTTTATTCTGTACTTTGGTAGAATACTTATCTGCTAAGTGACATGGATATCTGCCAGCTTTAACTGTGGTTTACAGAAGGAAAGGACCCTACAGTAAGGCTAGACTTTGGTATAAAAAAGAATTTACTAGACATTGTTCTTTCTTCTTAATAGCAGGACCTGAGAAGTATAGTAACTTGTGCTTTAGTTTGGAGAAATGTCTGAACACTTCTCAGATCACTCAACTATTACACAATTCACTAGTGCAACAGGGCTCATAGGCTTTTCTCTTACTGTCTGGAGCACATATACATACTGTGTTCCCAATGACTTAACTGTATTTGCCACTTCTTGATCATTGTAATTGATTAAAATGAGATCACTGGACAGTATTAGAGAGCAGAGAATTAGTACATTTCTAAGGCAAGCTCATAAATATATATATTATTGTCTATCCTTTTTAATGGCCAAATTAGTATTTTTTTGGAGACAGAGTCTCACTTTGTCGCCCTTGGTAGAGTGCCATGGCATCATAGCTCACAGCAACCTCAAACTCTTGGGCTCAAGTGATCCTCTTCCTTCAGTTTTTCATTTTTTATAGAGATGGGGTCTCACTCTTGCTCAGGCTAGTCTCAAACTTGTGAGCTCAAGCAATTCACCCGCCTCAGCCTCCCAGAGTGCTGGGATTACAGGCGTGAGCCACTATGCCGATCCCCAGTCTATCTTTTTTAAACTGACTCTCCCACAGAATATGGGAGAGCTTTTCTGGTTTTATATAATAAACTCAAAACACACACTTGCATGTCCATTTCTCCAGCCTTTTGATCCCATATTCCATCATCCATGGCACCTCTGACATTTTTAACTTACTCGGTGCATACTACATACTACCTAGTGCCACAGAAGCACTATCTCACTGGGTCCTGGACAGGATGTGAAATCACTTATCAGAGGAACGTATTGCCAAATCAATAAACTCTCCCTTGTTCAGTGTTATTTCCTTGATCCTGATCCTCAGGATCCAGTCAAAACCTAGTTTCTTGGATCTTGCAGCATATCTTCGATAGGTCCTTCAAATTTTTGAATGTATAGCTCCTTTTATCCCTTGGGAATTTAGAACGTCCCCAGAGGAGTTATGTGCTTCCACCCTAGTTGCTGGTCTGATAGGCAGGAGATGCAATAAGGGTAAATCCTTGTGGGGAGGGTGGGCATCTTCCCCTGTAAGACAGAATCTCTGCACAAGGCTTAGGGTCTCTCTACTTCCCAAACAGGTCAGAGCAAAGCAAACTAGCCAGATTGAGAACTCAAAGTTCTCTAGAGCTTTACCATTTTTTAAATTAAGTCCTAGGCTTCACCTTCAGCCTTTTCTATTATCTGCCTACAAGAAATAAGCCTCCTTTTGTAAGCTAAGAAATTCTGATTTTTACACTTTACATTATGTTGGTGATTAATTATTCTTCATATTTCATTGTCTTTCTCCAAAGCATAGCTTGTACTCAACAGTCATAAGATTCTGTAGTCCTTAAATTATGACTTTCTCTGAACCCTTTAAAGTATTGCACCTGCCAATGAATCCAATCCCTGCCTTCCTAAGCCAGTTCACTACTGGTGAAATGTTTGATGACTACATCACCAGAGGGAGCCACGGCCTATCTGTACTCCGTACACCACCAGGGATGTTGCCTTCATCATTTACTGATGATCCAGTTCTAATATCCCATCTAGAGTCCATTTTTGTGGTCCACTCTTGGGACCAGCTGTCTTAGCTCAGGTGCAGTGAGAAACATACTCCCGTGTATAGATTTGCATGCAGGAAGTTTACTGAGTAGAGCTCTCGCAAACATACTCTCCTGACAGGGAGTGAGCTGAAGGTCTGGGCAGAAAAGAAGTTAAACTGAGATACTGTTGTAACAGAAGCTCAACTGATTTGATGAAAAGCGTAGAAGCTGACGTGGCTCTTCAGAGATGTACCCAATTGAGGCAAGGGGATAAGCCTGTGTCCTGCCATATTGATCAGTTATTTCATGTGGACTTCTCAGACTGTCATTGGCTTTTTTAGCAGTAAGACTGGATGTTAGACAACAGCGAAGCCATAGGTAAACATTGTAAACCAAATTAAAAGAAAGAAATGAAAACCTTTTTATTCCAGGCTGAGAAAATTAGGACCATGGAGCCTTAATGAAATTTTTTTTGAGGAAATGTACCAGTAAAGAGGAGAGAGAAAGACATGAGATTCCAAATGAAAAACCATCAAAGGAAATTCACAGAAAACAGATGAGCTACTAGAGGTTCCAACCTGCAGCTCACATCCATGGTTCCTTCCAGGCCTCAGCTAACAAAGTCATCTCTCTCCTGGGTACCAAAAAGACCAATGTAAAATTTGCATGAAACATTTGCTGTCTGTAAATGTTTACTATGCTTAATAAAGACCTTATTTATTTATTTTTATTTTTAATTTTATTTTTTGAGACAAAGTCTCACTCTTTCACCCTGGTTAGAGTGCCATGGCATCACAGCTCATAGCAACCTCAAACTCCTGGGCTCAAGTGATCCTCTTGCCTCAGCCTCTTGAGTAGTTAGGACAACAGACACCTGCTGCAACACCGGCTGGTTTTTTTATTTTTAGTAGAGACAGGGTCTTGCTTTTCCTTAGGCTAGTCTTGAACTCCTGAACTCAAGCGATCCACCTACCTCAGCCTCCCAGATTGATAAGATTATAGGCGTGAGCCAGGGCAACTGCCCCGGCCAGACCTTATTTATTTTAATGCAAAAGTAAAAGCAAATGCTGAAAGAGAAAATTAGTCGAAAGACATAAATTAGGTTCAAAAAAGAGAATATCCAAATGTTTCCTAAATATGAACTGCTAAAATTCAAAATTAAAGAAATACAAATTTTAAGAAACAAGATGCCATTAGGGGCCCAATATTTTATTTTGGGGAGGGGGCCTAATATTTTCAAAGATTAAAAAGATTGGAAAGACTTAGCATTGTGCAGAAGACAAGATACAGACTTTCTCAAGCATTGTTTCTAAGTGCATAAATCATTTTAATAATTCTGGAAGATAATTATTAATTTTAATAGGGTACAAAACCCTGGAGCCAGCAGTTAGTCTCAGGAATGTCCATGATAAATCTGTGATAGTAACAAATTAGAAATAGCCTAATAATGAAAAAATAATAATAAATAAATTATACTGTGAAATTAGAAAATGAAATACTATGTGGCTAATAGCATGTTGGAGAAAAATAACTAATATCATGGCAATATTTTAGCACTATATTTTCAAGACAGATAAAGCAGACTATTAAGTAATTAGTAGTTTGTGGCCCAATAAGGCAAAATTGAGATTCCATCTCATTTCTCACCCCCCCATAAAAGGTTTTTTGCCTCCTTTGGGAAACTGCTTAGATTCAGGGGCTGCTGCTGAAGAGAAGTGTGTCTGCATCCTCCATTGTTTCCTCTGTGAAAAAGAATGTGTATTTTGAGACTTTCTATGCTACACATTAAGACGGGACTGAGTGTGGAGGGAGAGGTGACTAGCAAAAGAGGTGAGAATATATAGGAAGAAAAAGTTGAGGAATCGGGCATGAACTGATTTCATTCCTTCTGGTAACAAGGAGGTGTGCATATTTGTTTATAAATGAGCGCTTTTTGGTTTGGGGGGAGGCAAAGATCACTGGCTGTGATATTCTTGGGGTAAACACTGGCCCCAAGGTGCACCATGTCCACAGATGTGAGGAGAGATCCATTCTCATCTACATCACCACCTTAGCCCAGGGCTGTGTTGTCACTCAGAGGATCAGCAGCAGTTGTTTATATACTCACTCAATTAACAGGCATTTATTGAGCAACTATACTTCATCCCTGTTTTTGTGCTCAAATATAAAAGACATGTTTCCTGCTCTTGTGAAAGAGAGACAATTACCAACTTAAAAAAATAATATAATATACAATTATACTATATAATCATATACTAAATATCATGTTATAACATAACATATATTAACTTGCATTATATAGTGATGAATATTGTAAAGAAAAATAAATCCTGGAAGGTATGGCATGGTAGTGAAAGGACTCATAGAGCTGGGTGGACTAACCCAGGGAAAGGGGAGTGGGCCAGGGGGCCAACTGGAGGGACTGCAGCAAGGCCTGCACTAAGGAGCACAGCCTGGAGAAAGGAGAGCAGAAGCAGGGAAGGTCAGAGTGCTGCCCCAGGAGAGGTCATGGCCAGAAGGACATTCTAGTCCTGGTAAAATCAAGTGATACGATCTCACATAGGTCAACAACAATAACAAAAATCACTCTCACTATCCCATGATAAACAGAAAGCAGAGAGCCTGCTAACCTGCTCTTGTTAAAGTCCTGAGGTCCTATTACATTGCACTAGAGTGATTGGGATTTACTGAAAGATGGAATTTGTGTCATGAAAGCAAAAGGTAAGTCAATAATGACACCTCAGATGCTGGCCAGGCCCAGCAGAAGAGCCAGATGCTGAGAGAACTCCTCAGCCTGGTCGCATTTGCATGAAGGATGCTTTCCCACTAGCAACTCTAAAACTCTCTAAAATAGACTTCAGAGGCCACACATCTAATCAGAACCTAAGTAAAAGAAGAAAATGTGGAAGATGCATTGTGGTGATTTTTGCTGACAGGGCAGTTTATGAACAGTTGTGAGGAACCTCCTCAGGGCTTGTAAAAACTGAGTTCGTGGAAGAGAGGGCCCAGGTCCAGCAATCTAGTATAGAGATCTGTAGATAAATGGATGGATGGCTGAGAGAGGAAGAGATTACAAAGAGAAAGGCAAAGAGAAATAGTGTGTGTAGGCGATTCCCTGAGGATCTCAAGAGGAACGCCAAAGTCAGTCCAAATTAATAAGAAGAACTGTAGAAAAAAAAAAAATCACACTGTCTAGTTTAAAAAAAAAAAAGTAATTAATTAGGAAGCCCAAATCAATGCTGTCCTTAGCCATCAGTCAAAATAGGAAGCAGAGGAAACAATGAAAGAGAGGAGAAGGGCATTCCCTGAGGAGACGCTTAAAAACAGGACTACCTGGGAGTAAAAGCTCTATGATTATAGGAAACTATATTTTTTCACTAGTCGTAAGTTAAACAGCTCAACATTGCTTAAGACCATGTGTGTTTACTTTCTCTTTCCTTGGAGGAAAACAAAATATTCCTTCCTCATAAAATAAATTCTAACCTCAAGATATTGTGATGTTTTACAGAAAGCAGTGAGAGTTGATGGAGTTAAATATAATACTCGGAGATTTTAGGGCCTCCAAAATGATTGTTCCCTGGGGAACAGTACCTCCTAAATGAACCGCCACTTAATGGGAAACAGAGAATGCCATTGTTAATGTGCCAGTGGCCTCGCCTCTCTGGCCATGTGCTCCAGTGTCATTTGCACGTACCCAGCCGACTCTGCGGCCACGTACCTGCCCTGTGTGCTCCTTTGCCTGTAGTTAAGTCATAAATTCATCACTGAAAATTAAAAACCCTGTGATGCTCTCATAATGCTTCTTTGTTTCTAAGCTCACTGAGGGAGTGAAAGGAGAACTTCAAACGGTGAAACAAAGCATGATATTAGTTACTTTGTATTCAAACTTTATTTTTATACTTTAAGCAAAATAACACGCTTTGCGAGGGAAAGTTCTGCAGATTTTGGCTCTCTATCGCTGGATGATCATCATAGAGAGGGAGAGAAATAGAGAAACATATTTCAATGACAGCAAACTAGTAAAGGTAGGGTTTTTTGTTTGTTTCAATGGAGAGTTAGAGAGAGAGGAGCAGAGAAGACACCAGGTCTTAAATTTTAACTCCGGCCCAAGACCACAGCCTCTCAGTCACCCAATACGGCTCTCCTTTGTTCCAGATGTTTACTGCTATATAACAACCATCCAAAAATTTACTGGGAGGAAACACACACAGTTTATTGTGTTCACAATTTTGTTGGGTCAGGAATTTGAGAAGGGCCCAATGGGACAACTAATCCTGTTCCACGATGTCTGAGGCCTCAGCTAAGGTGACTTGAAGGGGTGGAGATGGCTGGGATGACCCAGGTGGGTCATATGTTTGGGCTGGTTCAGCCCGATGGCGGGGTTCCTCAGTTCCTCCCCACTCTGCATCTGCTGGTGCTGCAGTGTCTAATATGGCTTCTGATACCTTGGTTGACTTGCTAGGACAGCTGGAACTATCTGTGTGTCTTTCTCCCCCTGTGGCCGGTCCACATGGCTGACTTGATGTTCCCCACAGCATAGGTACTGGAAATTCTTACACAGAAGCTGTTTTCTCCCAAGACCAAACATTTTAAGAGCAGGCTGATGTAGGCTCAGAAATTCTGAGACCTCATTTCCACAACAGTCAAAAAAGTCATTAACAAAAAAAAAAAAAAAAAGCTGAATTCAAGAGGATCCACATCGCAAAAGGAAGAAGGAAATATGTAGGCCTATTTATTCTATCATGCCCTTCTCCTCATAGTACAATCCCATATTATTCTGCAAGTTTTATAACATTTGTATTTTTAACAAATGGGTAACTTAATGAAACCAGAAGATTCATCTTCCATTTTAAGAACTGTCATAGCCTGGTGGTCCCTATTGAAATGGGTAAAAGATAATTATTGGTAAATTTGGTTGGCTAGTCAATGTTTATTTTATAAGAAGTATAAAAATAACGTGGAATGCAAAATCAATTGTATAAACCTGACATATATTAATCCACATAGAAATGGACAGATTTTTCTTACAGTAATTTTGAACTCCCAGCTTGCAATCACTTTCCCCTCATTGAATGTGCTGTGGCTTGTGCAGTAAGGGTCTAACGTTTCTTCTATTAGGATGTTTCTAAATCTCCTGTGATTAAAGGAGTTGCATCTCAAATGTGTTCCGATTCAACTGTATCTGTGAATTTCACAGTTTGTCTCTTATGAACCTTAACGACATATAAAAGCTTGAATATAAATTACAGGTACTGAGCTTTTAGTCAGTGCCAGGAAATATTTTAAGCACTTAATACCTATTAACTCATTTAAATCTCAAAACGGCTCTAGGAAGTGAATAGTAGAAATGGTCCCATTTGCCAAATAGGATATCTAAAGCAAGAACCTTGCCCAAGCTCACAGACCAACAAGAGATGGGCTGAGATTCAATCCAGAGATCTAGTTGTATGCAGTATTTTACCCACTATAGTACACTCTCTGAGCTTTTTGGGTATTCCCAAAAGTAACAGTGGGAGCCAAAAACTTGCTTTATCTAATTTCTCCATGATGTGTTCTTTTGAATCTATAATCTCTGAGGAACACATTCTTTACTTTCTCTCTGTAACCTAAAATCCTACCAATCACAAACAGACAAAATAGAGCTGGATGGTTAAAATAAGGAGTACATTTTGTATTGTTTCCAAGTAGGGGAAATTAAAACACATATCAGGACATAACTGGGTCGTCTGTAATTGGAGCTATTAGGCTCAGCTCCAGCCTTAAAATCCCACTGAACATCAAGGACCCAGTCCTGCTGGACATTATTATTCTTATTCAATTTCTCTAAGATCTGGCTCCCCACTAGAATAAGCCCCATCAACATTTTAAGAACTCACACTTTCTATTGACATACAGAATGTGTGGGTCACTAGGCAAATCTAAGCATACAAGGTGACTCTTGTCACCTCTGTGTTAATAATAGCTACCAGTAGCAGACTATGCTATTCTTCAATGGATGATTTTTATTAAAATATTAAGTAAGAGCCAATCAGTTCTATAGAATGTAGGTAACACAGTTAGGACCAGACAGACGGCTGTTAGCGTTACCTTGGGCCTTTGAGTACATACTAACATGGACCTCATTTCCTCTTCTGAGAAAATAGAAGAAAATTAACCCCAGAGAGTGAAAACCAAGAAAACTTCACTGAGACAGGACATCCCGCCAGAGCAAAATGGGAAACCAGATGGACGGAATCACAGGTCATAAACTCAGGGAGGGTGAACAGCAGGTAGGTCCCCTTCCATCACGTTACCTATTGTCAAAGCCACCATGGGGTTTTCCCAAGTCCAAAGGCTCTTGGAATTGATTTCTCTGGGGCAAAGCATGTTCAGAGGGCGAGAGGAACAGCTGAGAGATGCCAGCTGGGGTGACACCCAGTGTAGTAGCAACCTCAGAACAAGGCAACACTGTTCTAGAAATCTTACCCTAATCTCCTTTTAGTTAGCAATTTTGCTTTCTGGTGAGTTATTTTCCTTTAATAAGAAACCAGATCTAAAGATCTAGGGCCTTTTTCTTCTGGGTTAAAAAACTGCTGGATAAAATAACTCTCACATTCTCTTCTAAGGTAGGGATTCTTTTTCTGTTTCTTGCAGCTTGAACCTTCTTGCTGTGCCCCTTCTCCTGTAGCTTTAGAACTTGGCTTCCTGGCTCGGTGCCTGTGGCTCAAG
>NW_003852419.1:15063523-15066322 GCF_000181295.1 Otolemur garnettii
GGCTGGGGATTCGAACCTGCCACCTTAGGTGTATGTGGCTGGCATCTTAGCCGCTTGAGCCACAGGCGCCGAGCCTCTAAAAGCTTTCTTAAAGGAACTTATCTGAATGCACATCAACTGCTTTTCTCATTTGAATAAGATAGCCATGTAATTTTTAAAATTGGAGGTTGCTGTGAGCAGTGAAGCAGTGAAAAATACAGTTTTTAAACTATAAAATTACTGTTTAAATTATATAATATAGTTTCATTCGTGAGATTCTAATGTGGTTTTTTTCTTCCTGCAGCACAAGTTTGTTGATTTTGGTTTTTACAATACTTCCAAAATAAATCATACAGGAAAATGATTAATAAACAAATTCTGAATCAAGCTTTTAATTCCATGTTCTGATAGAATTGTCTTAAAATGTATTATATCTCAAATATTATAATAATGTCCTATGTAATCTAGCCAGAGCAGCAGAAACTCAATCTCTTCTCCATTAGTCTGCAATCCTTAAATAGAGGAAGGCAGTCATAACTAGCCCGGGCAATATTTTCTTAGCTCAATTTAGATGAGCGGCCCTATGCTACATGCTATAAATATGCCATTTAATCTTCCAAACAACCCTGAAATGAAAACATTATTATTTGTACTTTTCTCTGCTTTGCACACTCACCTACTCATCACCCTACATGCATTCAAAATTCTCCAAACAACATTGAATGTTAAGATAAATTTTGAAGGTTCGGCACCTAAAGCACAGTGGTTACGGTGCCAGCCTCATACACCAAGGCTGGCGGATTGGAACCCAGCCCAGGACGGCTAAACAACAATAACAGCTGCAACAAAAAAAAATATACCAGGCATTGTGGCGGGTGCCTGTAGTCTAGGCTACTTGGGAGGGTGAGGCAAGAGAAGTGCTTAAGCCCAAGAGGTTGCTGTGAGCTGTGACACCACGGCACTCTACCAAGGATGACATAATGAGACTCTGTCTCAAACAAACAAACAAACAAACAAGAAAAGATAAAGTTTGAACTCTACTCTAGAGACATCCAGTTGATAGCAATGTTTTGGGGCTTGATCACGATATGAGCAGAGATGTCCTTAAAGACTATACATCTGATAATCAGTAACCAGACAGGATAGAACTGGTCAGATAGAGACCCCAATGAGAGTCTATCTGTAATAGTTCAGTAAAGACACAATAAGGCCCACAACTGTGGGAAAGGGAAGAAAAGAAAAAAAAAAAAAACATATAAAGAATTGTGGAGGCAGCAGTTCCTGGGCCCGAGGAGGCTGTGGAAGGCAGAAGTCTGGATGAATAGACTCTGTTATTAGAGGCGACAGCACCAACAGAAATAGTGTAGATTGATTAGAAGGAAGATGATGGTGAAATCTCTTTTAGATCTGTTGGCTTAAAGTTCTAGTAAGCCATGCAGGTGGAAATAGCTGACTTTCCTTTCTGACTGGACGGGGAAAATGAAAGCCTTAAAAGCCCTAGGTGACCCATAAATGAAGATCAAGGAAATTAAAAAGGAAGAACAAAAAAGAGGGAGGCCAGGGAGACACGGAGGGGAGGGAAGTACGTCTCCTACTTCACCGGGTGAGTTCTCCACCTTTTCTGTACCTTCATAGCATTTGCTGCTTTTAAAACAGAAACAAAGTGATACAACTTTACCAAATCACCAAATAGGATGGACTGGCAACAAATCAAACAGAACAATCGAAGCTTCAGACAGCCACCGTCAGAAGGGGCAGTGACCACTGCTCATCACCAACTTTAAGCCAGCCCCCCCAAAAGAAAACAAGAAGGAAAGGGAGGGGGAGATAGACAGCAGGTCAGATGTGTGAACCCCTGTGAGTTAACAGGCAGGGGTAGGAGAGAGCACGTCATTTGCATATTTTATTTCCTGAGATGTGTAGGTAACTAGTTTTTTAGGACACTGAAACTTATTTTCTAATGTTTTCTACCAATTAATATTCATTATGGTATTGAAAAGGGCAAGGCTGCTTGAATATGATCCACAATCTTTTTCTTTTTTGGTATTCAAAGTCATTTTTCCTTTCTTCAAAATCTATTCTTAACCCTTCACTGAGTAGATACTTATAAGGTAAGGTGCCAGATTACTACCCAGAAGTTTCCTGTACAGCAGAGTAAGCACACCCCAACTTAAAAGAAAAGCAGCCCCGCTTCACCTTAACCCTCATGACTCCCAGCATCCTCTTTGGCCATCAGGAACATCCCTGGTGTCTGCTTTTAGTGGGATGGTATTATGCTTTCCTGTCCAAAATAAAAATTCCTATTGCTCTCCTTTTTCCATGGAATATGTGCCTTAGAAAAAAATTATTAGCTTCAGGAACCATTTTGAAACTCCCTCCCAAATACTAAGAATTTGAGATTGACCGGGGGTGGTGGCTCACCTGTAACCCTACCACCCTGGGAAGGTGAGGTGAATGAACTGTCTGAGCTCACAAGTTCGAGACCAGCTTGAGCAAGAGCAAGACTGTCTCTGAAAACTAGCTGGGTGTTGTGGCAGGCGCCTGCAGTCCCAGCTACTTGGAAGGCTGAGGCAAGAGGATCACTTGAGCCCAAGAGTTTGAGGTTGATGTGAGCTATGATTCTATGGCACTCTACTCAGGGTGGCATAGTGGGGTTTAAAAAAAAAAATTTGCTTGAGATTGGTGAGCCATGAAAAATCACCAAGTCGTCCTTGACCATCTTGCAGATTCCTGAACACAGTGTGATTAACAATCAATCTAATTCTGAAATTGTTTTAGTTCCAGATATAAATTTGAGATCAACTGGACAGTGACTAAAAT
>NW_003852419.1:15066643-15078386 GCF_000181295.1 Otolemur garnettii
AAAGAAAAGAAAACTTAGACCCCAAATGTGGATGTTTCAATCAAAAGTGAAAGAGAGCTTTTATTCTGAGAAGCTTTTGTCTTTTTGTGAAAGTGTCCTGAGAATACTCTTGATATTTCTCTGTATTTTACCTGAGTGACTATCACATGGGTGGGTTCATTCAGGTACCCAGTTGTCCTAAAATATAAACTTCCCTCACAATAAAAAAAAACAGGATGAAATCTAATATTTTGTTTCTTTCTCTGCAAAAGTTCTTCTGCATAGGCAGCATAGAATGCTGGACAGATCATCAGTAACGAAGTAAAAAAAAAATAAAAAAAATCCTGAACAGGGATCCCAACTCTGCCATCAAGCAGTTGGCCCTTGTCTATTCATTCAGCAGACGGGCGTTTAGCTGCTCTCGTGTACTGAGAACATTGTGCCAGGCATCGGAGGTGGGAATTCTTGCCTTTGGGGAGGTGGACGTGTGTTAAGTGCCATCGGCTGTGTGGCGCGTTATGGTACCGACAGGCACACGTCCCCAAGAATATATATAATAAAGCACCTCCAAGAGTCTCACCCTGAAGAAGTGGATCATTCTGGTTGAGATTTGAAAAGTGAGTAGAGCCCTTAAAATCTTCACTTTCATCATCTATAAAAAGAGGGGTAGAGAGATTTCTCCTACAACCGGTACAAGAAGGTTATTTTGTTAAACAAATAAACGAAGGTGCCTAGACTGAGCTCTGCGTGGAATCAGTGTTCACGTAATTCTTTCCTATTGCTAACTTGGCTTACGCGGCTCTGTGCTTAGCTCACGTGATTCTAATTACCTGTAGTACTCCTCAGATTTGAAATAGTCTTTGGTAAACTCAGTAGAAGAATTTAAGGGTTTTTTATTTTTTGGGGGGGGGGTTTGCCTTGAATTTTCCTCCTTGGCATGCATACTTCTTCTTTTTTCCTCTCAACCAGACTGTAATTGTTACAGGACCACACTGTGCCTTGTGCTTTCTGAAGATCACTCTTGCTGCTGAGTACCCAGTGGGAACTTGACGGGAGCTCATGAAGGAAGGAAAGGAAGGGCAGACATGCAGCTTATTCTCAAGAAATTAGATTGCACTGGATCAACAAGTTGGCTAGAAGTGAATACCAAACAACCACAAATGTTTCAAGCTAAAAACATTCTATGACCAGCAAACAGGAAATGTCAGCCTGAAAAAAATAATTCTCTGTTTATTGTCATTTTTGCTCTGATTGGCACCTTTAAAAGTTGGGCTTCTTGGCATGCAGGTTTGCAGGTATTCTCTGAGCTTGTAGTACCCTGTTATTTTATCTCTGGGGTTATATGTCTGATTCTTGTTCTGAGTCCCTGTAGGACAGAGTGGCAGAGACACTCATGTCCCAGCAGCACATGATGCTGATACTACTACCAGATATTTCCAGTCAGTTTGGCCATGGTTGTTTGAACCTCGTCAAGCCTAACAGAGAGGAAAATAAAGGAACTAATATTTGAAAACTTAGTAAACTGTGTTTAGAATCATTACTGCCAATTTTATGACAAGTGCTTTGACCTCAAGTGAATTCCCATTGATACTGTTGCCACCATAATCTCCTCATTTTATAATTGGTCTTGGATACTTACAAGGTTTAATTTCTGATATTACTCCTCAATAAGAAAAAGAAGTAACATATTAGATTTATGAAAACTTTATCCTGGAAATTGTAATGTTGGAAGAGCTGAAAACAGCAGTGGGCCCAGTTTCCATTGCTATAGCCCACATGAGTTACATAGATTTCTTGGGCTCTGCAGCCATGGGGGCTAATGGTGTTATGGGGGTAGCAACTCCCACCTTAGGGTTGTGGAATAAATGCATAACAAGGTGATCTGGAGTGAGCAACTTCTCTGGCTCTTCCTAAGGGACCCTCTGACCCCGAGATGGATACAGGATGTGTGCCGGTGTGCTTCCTCTTCCGAAGCCCTGACAGGGAGTGCAGCTCAAGTGTGGGATTTTTCACTAGCTGACGTGATGTCAGTAACTGGGGAATACACTGAGAGGCCGGAACACCACGGCAGTGCTCTCTGTCTGACAGCTGGGTTTCTACGTGATGGATGGGCCAGGGATCAACAGGCAGAGACCTGACATGGTCTACACATCCTGCTGTAAAACTAGGAGCAGGGAATTTCTTCTGCTTGCCCTACAGACTGGAACTCAGTACAGAGGTAGGATTTTTCCCTTTCATGAACAATCTTTAAGTAACATTATAATTAACATTCCAGTGGATTCTGAGGAGCCTTGCCAAACCTTGATCTTTCTTCCAACCAAAATCCTTCCACTGCACCCTCTGTGCCCAAAACAGAAATATTCACGAACCTCCACAATGCTGTCAGGTCCTCCGGACCATCTTATTCATCTTTGGACTCTAACAGTCAATACTTAGCTCTTCCCCAGGTCTCTTAACTTTTTCCAACTACAATATGTGAGAGTTCTGAGGACACCAAAAAATAGAGAGGCTGAGGACAGAAATATGAGGTCAGATTTCTCTTTGTTTATGGTTGTGCAGAAAGTCCTATAGGAAAAAAAAATCTTTTCCTTACAGTCTGGCTTCCTTCTCTCCGACAATCTGTCTACCAAGCTCTGGATACAGGAATAGTATGAATCATACAATTTACATAAATACATCTTGGTAGCAAGTGTTGAATAACTAGCTTCAACAAATGGGACAAGGAGAGGTATGTGATGTGATTAAACAAAGTAATGTTCCTAAGGAAATAAAAATCAAGTAGTTATTTGTTTAAAACAGTAACCTAAGCGATTGGAAGGCCTATACAATGGTGAATGTCAATAAATCCACCCCGACATTCATTTGCCTGACTAAAGCATTTTGTTGGTGCTAAATATTGGAAGAAATCTTACAAGAAAATGAAGGAAATAACCTCAGGTTGCCTGTTAGCAGTTAGTTATCTAGCAATCTGGGGTTTAAAACAATTATTCCTGCTCCTCAGTTAATAGTTTAAGATTTATAGGTATAATCTCTGATAATCTATTCAATAATCTACATGCAGATAATAGCAAAAAAAAAAAATTGCTGCAACTACCTATTAAGATTAGGAATCTTCACGTTTCAGTGAATAACCAAGAAAAAAACCCTGCAGCTTCCAGCTGTCAGTTCAGAGAAAGTTTCCATTGAGGTTCTGAGGCCCTCAGACTACCGTCTCCTCTGTCCGTTTCTATAGCAGCTTTGTCATGTTTTATGATGACAGTCTCACCCCCTTGAGACCAGCCATAAGAAAGGTACAATAGGAGCATTATTTGTATTGTTTGGTTTTGTATGAGACGCACATTGGGAAACCACCACTTCATGGAATAGCATTTGCAGGAGGTCTCGGGGGGCACCTCTTACCAATCTCACCGGCTCAACCCAAGGCTGAATGACAATAAAGAATGGGAAAAATTAAAAGAAAAGGTACTTTAATTGAACCTATATTTGTGGAAATGTGATATAGACCTAGAAAACACCTTTCTTAGTTCTTAGAATGAGAAAAAAGGTCTCTCCAGAGATCTTCTACAGTGACAGCCCAGTCTTTGCTGTCTAAAACAAATGCCCCCAGTCGCTAAAGGTGTACTTGAAACATACTTCTTTAAGAAAGTACCTGTTTTCTCACTGACAAATAAAATAGGATAAAGGAAAATAAAATAAAATAATAACAAAATAAAATAAAGACCAAAAGCTGGAGACAACTTTCTCAGTAAAGGGATTTACAGGGTATATGGTCTCTGTGGCAGCTACTCACTTCTGCCCTTACAGTGTAAAAGGAGTCTAGAGAATTATATAAGCAAATGTTAACTATGTTCCAATAAAACTTTATTCATAAAAATGGGCTGGAATTGGCCGAGGGATCTATAGTTTGAGGATTACTGATCTGAAATATTTTGCAATCCAGCTACTCACTATAAAGTTGAGGAGCAGTTTAAAGTAATGAAGTGATTGTCAAATAGGTCTACAATCCAGATCTTCTGATGTTGAGTTTCTTTGCCTTGTGGTTCCATTCTCACAATGCTGTCACGTCAAATGTTGCTTGCAAAGCTGGAATGTGAATATGGGACCATCAGGAGGACTGGCCCGTGAGTCCTTATTCCTTTAGGGTCACTCACACAAGGGAAGTCATCTTCTCCCCATCTTCTTGCAGAATGCTTTGCAGCTGAGGTGTGGTAGAAAGAATATTGGATTTTTAAACAAACTTTTTGAGTAAGCACCATGGTGTTCTTATGCACAAGCTTTCTGTGCTCAGGTAAGTCAGGCTGTTCCTGGTTTTTATTTTCCTTAACTCTGAGAGTCAATATTTAACTCAATAGGAGCTTGTCAAGATCAAATGATAAAATCTGCCTAAATATCATTTATCAATTATAGCAGACTAAAGAAATATGAGCAGTGTCATTATATCAATAAAATATATGGATAGATGAATGGCTGCCTTCAGGTAAACCCTGATCAATGGATTATGTGATGAGTTACGATAGGCAAACACATAGATTCCACATGTGCATAAACCAGTTGATTGTACTCTACTGCGGGCCCTCCAGATTATATCTCCTAACCCTAGCAAGCACACATGTAAATATGTTATGAAAACTATAATAAATTGTATGTATATCACATCATGAAGGTACAAAGATAGAATCCCAACTTTTTTTTGAAAGAATCTACTAAAATGACATATTCTATTGGGTTCCAGCCTAAGCAACCTTTTCACACTTGAAAGAATGCCTGTCAAGGAGCCTCATAATTTGAAATTCAATACAAACTCATCCTAAATTCATACATCACCCACTGAACCAGAGTATATGGGAAAGTTTTCAGGATTAGGCTATTAATTCCCTAATGCTTCTAGTTCCTGATGGATTCATAACCATTGGCTTCTCTCAAAGCAAGTACAGTCCAGGGCATGGCTGTCTTCCTGGATAGGCACTCTGTGAGAATAGTGCCAAAGTAGTAAAACAAAAGAGCCTTGCTAATTAATCTGGATTCGGTTGTCTTTTCTGCTATCACAGTAACTTGCTGTAGCAACCATTTTAGAGTCTGTAATCCAACAGCCTTCTTAGAGCTGCTCACGTCCATCCTTCACTTTAGTTCTATAATTTCATGAGAACCTAGGATCTATTAAATTTAAAACAAAACTTCTTTTTTTTTAATTGAAGAGACATTCTTACTGCCTGTGGCTTCCAAAAATGTCCATGAGTACCAAAGAAAGCTTTCGGCCTGTACATGATGTATCATTGCAATTCTGAGAGCCAACTATCGCTCAGACCCAATCAATAGCTGTCCAGAGCAGAGGTGTCCACCCTGAAGCTCTCAGGCCTCATACTGATGTTGTGAGGACTTTCATGCTTACTTTTGGTGTCTACTATCATGGAAAGTATGCACAGACCATTTTTTTGCTAATCAGCTTTCATTAGTGTTTTTGTATTTAACGTGTAGCCCAAGGCAACTCTTATTCTTCCAAAGTGGCAGAGGAAAAAAAAAAAAGAAAAGATTAAACCCCTGAGAGAGGCGTTCTCAACATGCAAAATCTGTTAAAGATGGACAGTTCCAGTTGGGAGAAAGGAGGGAGTGGAAGGCAAAAACATAAAAGGTGCAGAAGACATTCTAAATTCAGCTAAGTACAGTGAGGTTGGGAGGACGGGGCACTAACTTAGGGAACCACATACAGCAATACACGGTCCAGTTAGAAGAGCACACAAGGGGAGCACGGAGCCTTGGTCTCCATCAAACACATCGCTGACGCTCTGGGTGCCTCTCTCAGTCTCCATTAACTCATCTGCCCTTTTAGAGGGCTTGGACTATACGCCAATCTTCTACCTTTACTGTTTTAGGGATTCATGATTCTAGGAGTTTTTATAGTATGAATTATAGAAAGTTAAATGAGATTTTCTTCTGCCTATAATGCTATGATAAAACCACGTAGAGAGTTCTGCCTTCTAACACAAACCTTTTCCTATATAATGACTCTACAATGAACCCACAAATGCTTAGATTGAATTTATTGAGAGTTGTCTTTTCTCGGGCTTCATTCATTCCTTGATGCCTGGAGCTATGTCCTCTTCTCCCATCTCTGACAGATGCTCTAGGCAAAATGTGCTGTGTGTTTTTGATCGACTCTGTGTGCCTTGGGTGTAGCACACGATATATAGAGATAGAACACAAAAATCATGAACTGGGAAAAGTAGTCCATAAAAGACATTATATTTTGTACTTAGAATTTTATGTATTATAGATAATAAGATTATCCGGACCTAACGTCTCTTTATATTAACAAAGAAAACAATAGATAATAGGAGACATATCCTATTTACTAAATCACTGAACAACCTTTAATGTACAACGGTAGTGGTTTTCAACTCTGGCAGTACAATAAAATCATGTTTTCATTTGAAAGACTACTATGGTCCTGTCCCTAACAATTAAGTCACAATCGTTGAATATGGGGATTGTGCTCCAGAGAGCAGCATTTAAATAACCAAAATGTGCATCGTGTGCATGAAGTGTAGCTGCTGCGCTGCCTGACGCTGTTAGAAGAACAGATTCATAAAAAACACTGGTGAACACCTGAGTTTTCCTAAAAAACTATTTCTTCCTTTATTGGCATCTGCGCCAACAAGGGGATAAACTTGGCTTTATTTTTCAAGTTTTTGTGGAATTATAAGGAACATGGGACTACCGGACCCCTAGTAACCATCATTTTTGGAAGGATGACATTGCCCGAATGAAAGGCAGGCGTGAAGCGGCTCCTGGTGGCCTCCGAGACCCTTGAACGACTCCTCATTTCTTACTAAGTCATGTTTTACCATCTGTAAAAAGAGGCAATATTTGCCTCTGACCACCCCAGGAGAATGATCCAAGCCAAAATGTAATTACATATGTGAGTTCCTAGGAGTCCTTTTTGTAAGAAAAGCATGATGTAAAATTAAGACATCCTAATAGTTACCGTGGTTGTCACAACTACTATTACTTCACTATTGTACTACAATATCCCTGTCATGCTGTTAATGATCTTCTGGGGACCAAAAGTGACAGGTATAAGATGATTTTTTTTTTTAATGTCTTGTAGAAAAAAGTCTATGAGGACTTTGGTAGAGGCCAAAAATACAGTCTTGTTGTAAGCAAAGTACCTCCAACCACACGTCTACTGTACATGCCCACTGTTTCAGTTCCTCCACCCCTTTCATTACCACCCTTTTTTCTTAAATAGATGTAAAGCTTCAGTTGATTTGAATAGTGTTCTAACACACTGGAGGGGCTCTTTTGAGTATTGAATTGCCTGTCTTTCTTGGATCCAGACTTCTTAAATATCCTAACTGTTTCTCTCCTGTTTCTGGAGGATAAGTCCCATTTGGTTTACCCAAATGGGGGTTATCCTCTAGAAATAAACCCCATTTTCATGCCCATCTCTTACAGAGTCGTGTAATATGTGCACAGGAGTAAAGGCTGCTTTGTGCTACTGAAGGATTCAAATCTGTAGTCTACAACCTCAATTCCTCAAATCTACAATGAGAGACATTGGACCAACCGAGGTCTATACTCCTTCCACTGCAAAGAGGGAGCTGTGGTTGTGTATAATTATGGTCAAAGATCCCAGTAGAATTTATTTTGAACTAAAATACATAATTCCAAAATTCAATTTGAAAAACAAACCAAATATTATTGGCTAAAATCACAAATAAATCTTTGAATAGTTTAATAGTATATATGGAGGGGGGGGCTTTCTCCTGACAAATACTAAAGCATACGACAAAGTTACGATAATTAAGGCAATACCGTTCTGGCCCAAAAGATACAGTTACTCAATGATGTGGAACAGACAGTGCAAAAAGCAATTTATATTTATATTAAATTAGTTACCGACCATGTTACTTAATTCGTTATTATTTTCTAATTGTTTCTTGACTATCTTTAAATTTCTAAGTCAAAAAAATTACTTGAAGATAACATGATTTGGCCTTTTATTTAAATGTTAGCATTGCTTTTAGTATTCTCACACATTGATTAGAACTTCCACGTCGTGATGGATAGCGACCTAATGGAAGATATCCTTCTGAATTTTCTGCTAAATGGACATTGGTTGTGGGTTTTAAACACCATGTTTTATCATATAGAACAAGTACCGTATGTCTAGGGTATTTGAAAGTGTCTTTTGACTCATGGATATATTTTATATTTATGAATGCCTTTACGGCATCTGTCAGAGGCTTTTATAATTTTTTTTCTGATGATTATATGATGTGATAAATAAGGGTCATAGGTTACGTTCGAGTTTCTAGACCAGTGTTTTTCAACATTTTCTGTCTCACGGCACACTTGAGCCTATAGTTAAACTTTCACAGCACACTTAAATTATGTTGATCAAAAAGGGATTGTTAAAAAATATAGAGTTTCTGTGCTTTGAACTTCTTTGAAAAATAATTTAATGAATGCTCTTTAAAAATGTTCATGGCACACCTAAATTTCTCTCACAGTACCCTGATTGAAAATCACTGTTCTAGACTAAACTTTATGTGGTATGCCTTTCATTTAAAAATAAGAATTTGTAAACACTATGCTTAACATTTTTGTATCTATAGTAATAGGTGAGGTTGGCTAGTAAAATTTTTATATTATTCTTAGTTAGTAGAAGTATTGAAAAACTATGCCTTAAACATGTGGCAATGACCTAGCTGAATGTGTGTCTTAGTTCATGTAGTATTGCTATAAACAAATACCTGAGGCTGGGTAGTTTTAAAGAAAAGTGGTTTATTTAGCTCAGAGTTCTGTAGGCTCTAGGGGAAGCATGGTGCCTGTGTCTGCTTGGCTTCTGGTGAGGGCTTGAGACTGCTATCACTTACAATGGAAGTCAAAAGGCAGCCAGCACGTGCAGAGATCACTTGGTGAGGGAGGATGTAAGAGATGGGGTTAAAAGTGCTCTGGGAAATTCAAACTAACAGGTACAGTGCACACTACCTAGGTGATGGGAACACCTAACTTTGTCTCAAATGGTACAAAGCAATTATGTAGCAAAAGTGTTTGAAACCCTGTAAAATTCTGAAACAAAATTTGATTTAACAAAGGGCCAGGCTCTTTTTAACTATCACCTTTGCTGGAAGTAGTATGAGAACTCACTCACCGGCAAATGAGGGCATTTGTCTATTTATGAGGGATCTGCCCCGTGACCAAAAACACTTTCTGTTAGGCCCCACCTACCTCCTAAAATTTAGGAATTAAATTTCAATATGAGGTCAGATAAGTCAAATATTCAAACTATAGCAATACACAACCAAACAGGAGGGACTATCCTGCTCAAATACACTCAAGTTAGAAGCGTTCAGCTGTTCAACCTCGTGAATGCAACAAATAAGTGCATATTTTAGCCTTCTGTGCATATGTTAAACAACGTGGAGAATCATAGCTGTTTTCAAACTAATTAATATTTTCAGATAATCACCTCCTATATGCATAACCTATATACAAAAAGAAAACTAAATTAATTTTCTTCTTCATTAATTAAGTTATTGACAGAATGTTTGGGCTTCATGAAAAAACTCTACAGAGAATAAACTTTGGTAAGAGCTGGCACCATATAATAAAATTCTTGAGTAATAATACTTAATGGTCATTGTGCACATGGTAACCACTATGAAAAATTAGGAAGACCAAGGAAGATAGAACTAAGAGACCAGGACCCAAGTTAAAAGTGTAAACTAGTTGCAAGATACTAAATCAACACTCAAAAAATCAGTTACATTTCTGTACACTAACCATGAGCAATCCACAAAGCAAACTAAAAGACAAGGCTATCAACTGAGACAAAAGACTTGTATTCTGAAAAATGCAATATGCTGCCAAACAAAATTAAAGAAGACACCAAGAAACGGGAAGATATTCCACGTTCGTGAATCAGAAGAGTAAATATCGTAAATCTATCAATATTACCCTAAGCAATCTCTAATTCAATGAAATCTCTAATAAACTCACAAAGATTTTTTTTAAACATCAGAAGTAGAAAACACCACCCTAAAGTCAGGGATTATGTCTTATTTCTCTACATGTAAGAAGTTGTCCACACACCAGGGCCCCCAAAGTGAGACGGAACACTTTTAAAACCCAGCTTTTTCATTTACTGGCTATTTAACTGTTAAGGACTACATTTTTAAGATCTTTATTTGCACATCTATAAAATGACAGTTATAAGAAGAATGTTAGGCATTAAGGCCCTGCTCGCTGTTTCTCTTATCCCTGATTTAGCACAAATGCTGACACAATTCTCACATTCAACACAACCTGTAAGTTTGATTCTCTGTATATAAAGTGGGAAGGCTATAGCTACATCACAGAGTTAGATGTGATTATGACCATATGCTTATATATTATTGGACTATGTGAAAATAAAATATTTCACAGCATAGTAATAAGTAGACAGTAACTCAAGAAATGGTTTGAAAGGGATATTTATATTTGCCTCAAAAGTAATTTTCAACCTTGACAAAAATATCGTAGAAACAAAAAAATAGTTCAAAAGAAAATACACAGGGACCTACAAATATAGAATTAAAATATTTTGGTTTCTCAGATGTAAAAAGAACCATCTCACACATAAAATAAAAGAACACTTTATGGTGGCACCAAAACTTTTGGGAAAAAACCCCAAATACCTATCATTCTGGAATAATTGATTATACCACACTTCATGGTGGCAGAAAAAGCTACACCCTCTACGTGGGCTCTGATCTCACTCATTATCAGCCTCGATGGGATTTCCCTGAGAGAGCCCAAGATGGGAGAGAGGAGTGAAGCCAGAAGTTCAGTGTTCTACTGGAGGCATCTGGTTTTTGAAAGGGGATTTTGGAGGTTTTCCTCTACCTGGAGAAAAGCTCAGGCAAGAGCTATCTATGGGTGCAGTTCTCCCCTTGGGCAGCAGAGGGCACTCCGACTCCACGAGAGACAGACCATCTCAGTCCTCAGCCGGCGGTGCCTTCCTGGCCCTGCTGTCAAGACGTGAACACCACGCCAGCAGAGCCAGGACAAAACCCCGCTGAAAACCAAAGCCCATTGTCTGGGAATTATCAGCACCCTCAAAAAGAATAAATGCAGCTGTGGTTAAAGAAAAGTGTAAGGCTCCTTTGCACAGCAAACTGCTTTAGCCTGACCAATTCCTCTCATTCCTCTTAGTTTTCAAAAAGAGGTGAAAATGTCTATGGCAGAAACCTTGAAGGATCAACTAATACCTTCCACGTGCCCTAACTTCAAAGCAAGGTTAATTTAAGAATATTAAGATAAAGCCAAAGTGTCAAACCAGCCGCCTCGCCGGGCAGTCCCACCCTGTCTCAGTGAAAGGTACCCAGGTGAAGAGGGAGGGTGGAGATTCCGGGACACACTGTCGGGACAGGGCCAGTCAGTGCAGAGGCCCTGCCTCTACTGCCAACCCGCCCAGATAAAGTCAGCTCACTGCAAACGTGCACGGCTATAGAAATTTCTGAGGCTTATCACATGGCACAAACGATGCTGCCTTCTAAGGCGATGCCCAAAGGATCGCAAAACAGTCTATAAATAAAACCTATAAATGCAATAAAAAGGAAAGGTCTGGTAAGTTGCTGGTCTTTTTTTTCCTCCCCCCATTATTCTGTTAGCTATTCCAATGGCCCTAATCTAACTAAGGGAAGAACCTTGATAAAACTTTTTTGGTAAGATTTCCTTTGTTCCATTTTTATTGCTTAGAAGTCTAGATGATTCTCTGTAA
>NW_003852419.1:15078701-15107899 GCF_000181295.1 Otolemur garnettii
GGTGTGCCCTGGTACACAGGTATGCTGTGAGAGGATCTTAGGTGTGCCATGAACATTTATAAAGATCCTAATTAAGTTATTTGTGAAAGAAGTTCAAAGAACAGTAAGTATATTCCTTTTTTTACTTTTCTTTTTTTTTTTTTTGATCCACATAATTTAAGTGTGCTGAGGAAGTTTAGCTATAGGTCCAAGTATGCCATGAGATACAAAAGGTTGAAAAACTTTGTTATAGGTACTGTATTTTATGCATTTTAGTAGAAGGTAGCAGGCCCTTTCATAGGCCTTAGCATGATCAAGAACCACCTTCAAATCCTGGCTGTGGTATTTTTTTAAACCCGTGTGACTAAATTCTCTGAGCTTCCATTTTCCCAGATATAAAAAATAAAAATAAGGGCTCAGCACCTGTAGTTCAGTGGCTAGGGCACTGGGCACATATACCACGGCTGGTGGGTTCGAGCCTGACCTGGGCCTGCCAAACAACAAAGACAACTACAATAATAACAACAAAAATAGCTGGGCATTGTGGCGGGCACCTGTTATCCCAACTACCTGTGAGGCTGAGGCAAGAGAATTGCTTAAGCCCAAGAGTTTGAGGTTGCTGTGAGCTGTGACATCACGGCACTCTACTGAGGGTGACAAAGTAAGACTCTGTCTCAAAATAAATAAATAAACAAACAAACAAATAAAATAAGAACAATCTAGGGTTATAAAAAGGGCTCTTCTTTTTTAATGTTTGAATAACAACTCTGGTTGCTCAGTAAACAAAACGTTTTCTTTTGATTAAAAACAATGAATTAAATGTCCACAAATTTTGTAAAAACTCCAATTGACAAACATTACTTGTATCCAAAGTATTTACATGTTTCTGGCCCAGGAGAAGTTCAAATTCTTCATGTTAATCTCTACGTCAGGGTATACAATGTAAGAAAGCTTCATAAAAAACAAATAATAAAGTGGAAATATATTTAGGTATAAAGGACTGTCCTCCTTCATAAAAATTCCAGAAGCAGCATTTTTCTATTAATGTCAGTGAACAAAAATTTTCTGGGGTTTCTGAAAATGAAAAATAGGCTTCCAGAAGACCAACAAACAAGCTGATATAACAAGACTTGGGTAGGACACTCCAGGGCGATGCTCTCAGGATCCATCTGCCCATCTAGGTTTCCTTCCAAAGTGTGTATTGACGACTTGCAGCCAAATTGTGGTCTTTCCAGCAACATGTTCCTTTATCATCACGGAACCAGCAGTCTCAGATTCCATAATTGAGAACTACATAGTTCTCAGGAATTGGTATTCAGAATAAGACTTCTTGGTTTGGGACTGAGTAATGATAGATGTGTGTGGAGCCTGGTTGCTTGCTGGGAAAAAATAGTGCATTTGGAGTTTTCATATCTTTGCTAGGGGAAATAGCACCTTATATGTTCCTTCAGAGAGAAAAATATTTCCATTTACCACAGGAAAACTTAATGCTAGAAATGTCTTGGTGGTAGTTTCTTCTTTTCTGGAGGTAGCCACTCAAGACTAAAGGAATAGTAATAAATTCACCAACTCATTTTGGCAAAGTCATTTGTTCCATATTATATGTAGCACTGTTTTTCTGTCTTTAATGCTCAATTGACAGATTGTGAAAAATGGTGACAGAGAGAATGCATCTCCTGGTTTTCAATGCTAAGGTACAATATACTTGTATCCTCCTACACTAGATGAAAGCAAATGCACGCTTTTGGGCCATATTTACTTTTTTTATAGTAGAGGTCCACTGATCTTCATTAATTTTATTTCACCCATATTATTTGAGAAATATCATAAATCATATATGTCCTTTTCCTGTTTAAAAAATATCTATTTCTAGCTCTTAGTCAAAGACATAGCCTTTGAAATATTTTGATATACATTATATAAATAATTTTTTTAATTAATTGATAATGGTACAGACATTTTATATCCTGCCCTCCTTTTAAGGCAGGACAGAAGTTCTCAAATGTAGATATTTTTAATCAAAATAGATTTTTGATTCATGTCTCATTAAATGTGTTTGAAAGAAAAGATTAAAGTGTTTTATGCAAAATCCTAGAATGTGCAAAACCACTCCCATAGTGGTTCCCTGAGCAAAATATAATTAGTTGATTGTTAAGATGAAAATTGCTTACCTAATGGGCTAAAAGAACTCTAAGGAAAATTCTGCCCTCCCAGTTGGGAATATTTATAGAGGACGTGTATTGCTTATGACACTGGAAATGGTTCAGTTTACTGGTCTATGTATATGTGCCATTCTAAAAGGCATTATTTCCAAAATTAATTGAAGTACTATATGATTATAACTTTGGAAATAGCTCCATGATATCTTTTGAGACTGCATCAATTCACCTTAATCTCTGTCTTCTCACAAACCCTATAATAGGACATCATGTAATTTGGCTTCCCACATGGCTTTCTAGTTATTTGTGGGCACAGACTCACAAAAGTTTACTTTTTTTCTTTTTTCATAGACAGAGTCTCTCTCAGTCACCCAGGCTAAAGTGCTGTGGTATCATAGCTCACAGCAACCTCAAACTCTTGGGTTGAGCAATCCTCTTGCCTAAGCCTCCCGAGTAGCCAGGTCTCCAGGTTCCTTACACTGTGCCTGGCTAGTTTTTCTATTTTTAGTAGAGATGGAGTCTCACTCTTGCTCAGGCTGGTCTCAGACACCCGAGCTCAAGCAATCTCCTGCCTCAACCTCCCCTAGTAAAAAGTTTACTTCTTATATATCCCCATAGTTTCTAAACAAGTGACAGGCATAGAACAGGCTCCAAAACAATTTTTAATTGGTCATAACATATTTTGCATGCAAATAAGACATCTTGAAATCACATTTTGTGATGATATTAGGGATAACAAGAAATGATGAAAAGTTATTTGCACGTTCTTTCACCAGAATTATTTTTCAACATGTCAACACGTACTTTTCTTGGTGAAGTCTGCAGGCTCAGTCTATGGTATCGAGTGATGACTACATCTAGAGTAGTCTTATTAATTTGAAAGGCATATATATAATGTATTCAAAGTTTTATTTTTCTAACTTGATATCATCCTTTTATTACTTTTGCAATGAAAGTGGAAGATATTTTTCTCTTGCGCAATTTAAGATTTCTGGAAAGTCTCTCGAAGAATGGTAAGATCCTAAAGATATACGCAAACAAAGATTATTTTTTCTTAAACTAAATGGCCAATGAATAAGTTACTAGTTTATCTGTCCTTTTCAAATCTAGTAAATAAAATTTTTGTCTGGTTTGTTTCACACGCACGGTAAGAGATGGTCACTTAAACAACATGAATTACACAATATTTTTTTATGTATGTGAATTTAAAATTACAACTGTTCTTGGAGAACACCCTGTGCGGATCGGGGAATCTTATTTAAGGAGCTGAGTGGCATTTACTATGTGCCAAAGCGAAAGAAAATCAACCTGTGTGAAATTTGTTTTGCTAAGAAGGAAATATGGCGAGCGAGATAGGCTTCCTTCCACCGCAACGTGTATTTGCCTCCCCCGCCCAGACACTGCCACTTTTCCTTAACTCCCTGACTTCATGTTAAAAGCCGCCTTTCAAACAAGTACCATTTTGCAATAGGTTGGATACTTCCAGAAATAATACTAGCCGTGGACATCTCACCCAGTGGGCTCCGTCACCACTTGAGAGCAGGACAGTTGACAGCCTTCGCATCTGCCACCTAACTGCCTATGGATCATAATGAAAGCAAATTGACATCATGACAGCCATGCCCTAGCTGGAATAAGAAGGGAATTTCACTGTGTACATCCAAAGGTATGTTCAGGCCATTTGCTAATATTTTTCCCTCCAGAAAAGCAAGAATGTGATTAGCAAGCTGGATCATTCAACTGTTTCTGAGAGGAGAACATCCCGTCCAGAGTCAATAGGATCAAAGATAAGAAAAAGGCTACAAGAAACCCACAGTGAGTGTTGTTTGGCTACAATTAACTGTACAACTGGTGTCTACTGCCATGCTGAGGGGACTAGTATTCAAGAAAAGTTACACATTGTGGTTAGAAAGAATACCACTAAGAGTAATAATCCTATCAATCGGAAGTACTGAAACGGGATTAAAAGCTCTTTATTTTGTCCCATCCTTGGGGAGGAGTTGCAGGTGAAGGATTATTGGTAGCGAGATGCAGTCTACGGCTTCAGATCCTATGGCCGCAGGTTATTAAGGTGAGGGGAGCAAAACAAAGGCAGTTCCCATCCGGCAATAATGAATTTGCAAGAATTTGAAAGAAAACTGTCCTCCCAGCTACCACCTTCATGTCAGAGAAATAAAATACATGTACAAGATTTAAAGCTTTGTGTGTCTAACCCTTTCTGACTCCTTTTACATCCCGTTATTAATAATAAGATGCTTAGGCCCAGGGCTGGAATGAAGGTTAATTAGTTAATATTTATAAAGCTTTCTGAAATGAAAAGTACTGTTAAAACACTAAGTATATTCTTTTCTTCTTTCAGTTTCCACTTTCATTTCCTTCTTTCATCACAGATCAACTTAGTCTTCCTCCCATCTGGCTCCTTTTTTCTTTTCTTGCTGGTTGTACTTCCTTTCTCTGTGTTCTCGCCCTGGCCTCCACATTGATTTCTATCTCTTTACCACGTTAACCTTCTGTTTGCTCTTCTCTCCTCCCACGCTTTAAACACCTCTTTCTAATTTTTATATCTTTTAGTCATCTTTTATCCACTTCTTACTCTTTTGATCTTTTGGATGTAACATGTTTTTTTTTTTTTTTTTTTTTTGCTGTTTTTGGCTGGGGCTGAGTTTGAACCTGCCATCTTCGGCCTATGAGGCCAGCACTCCTTCCTTTGAGCCACAGGCACCTCTCTGGATGTAAAGTTTTTGTTTCGTTCTCCTTATTTTTTTAAGTATTGGTGAAATATTGGAACTGATAAAGCTCTTAATTCAATTTTATCTTCCGTGTTATGGGTTATGGAGACCAGGAAGTATGTAAATCAAATTGGTTGTTCTAATCCTTTGCTACTAGATAAAAAATTAGAAACCATAATCATCTGGAATAGTTTCCCTCTTATACCTTGTATAGTCTCAACAAAATCTTATTTTTAATTAATTCCTCCATTTGATAAAATCCTAAATCACCTGTAAACTTTCAAAAAGCCTGATGATGCTATGACTTTTCAAAAAACTTCACAGGGCATAAGCATGGTGTCAGATGCTAGCCAGTCCTGCATAATTCTCATTGAATGGATATTTCTAAATGCTCATTAGCCACCAATAAAAAGATTAGAATTTTCCATTTGCTATCCCATTTCTAAAAATAAAAGTGCAGAAATAACATTGCTTTCCCCTTCGGTCTATAACAGGGGTTTCAAGGATTAAGCAAGTTTTACTTATATATTTTAATGATACGTTTCAAGAGTTTCTATTCTTTAACAAAAAGAGTTAACTCAGATTTTGGGACTAGGATGCCAAGTATGAAGACCCATAAGTCTATTACAAGTTTATGACTCAACTAGTTGCTTCCTAATTATTTTTACTCAATAGTATCCCTGCATCTACTTTTGTGTTTTACCACTTGAACAATCTAACAAAATCACAAAAACACTGTTATATTCTTACTCAAATACCATTGGGACCTTCTAATAGCTTACAAAGTTCAAAGCTTGCCAGTCAACAGCCTGAAGAATTGCTCTGCTACCTTGCAGTTGAATCAAATATTTCGTAAGCATAAACTATGTGCTATGTTAAATTCAGTTAAATTTTCCCATGTGTGTCTCCTTCATGGAGATCACAGAAGTATCGGCCACAATATCAGCAAAACTTGGCTTAGGCCTTCTACTCAGTGTTGCCTTCATTCTAACTCTAGCTGTGAACGGGTCCACAGCACCTGCTGTGCTTTCTAGCCCTCTGTGCAATGTCATTCTGCTAACATGAGCCTGCTACTCCCTTCTACCTAGATTCTTTTTAAAATAGCTTTACCAGTGATTATTTGTCATCCTGTGATCATTATTGTCCTGTACATTTATTATGAAGATTAATCAAGTACAGCTTTGTTATATTTAATTGACAGATATACATTAAACTCCTATCATATTCAAGGAATTATTCTAAGTTTTCTAGGAGCTATGGAAATGTATGATACAGTTGCTACCACTGATATTTGGGGTTACAAATAAAGAAGAGAATGATCTCTAACAGTGGAGGCTACCAACTAAATTTCATGAGTACAGATCAAGAAGGAACCTTGTCAATGCAGGTAGTAAGTAGGTAGACAGTTACAGGGTATTCCAAAAGTTGCCCCTAAAGTCACCACAAATAAGGAAAATACGATATTGTATTAAAATGTATCTTTATTTACAAAGTATTCATTACAAAATTTTACACATTATTCTCTCCATGTTGGCCACCTCTCTATAGAACTATATAACGAATATTTAGTAAATAAAGGTACATTTAACTACAATTTCACTTTTTCCCTAGGTATAAATACTTTAGGGGCAACTTGGGGGACACCCTGTAGTTAGGTTAAAACAGGTATATAAAGATGGATAAAGAATGGTAACGTCTATTTTAAGCAGATTTATTAGCTAGCTATGGCTGTGTAAGAAATTATCTCACAATTTAGCGGCTTAAAGCAACAAACATTTCATTATCTCATGGTTTCTGTGGGTTAGGAATCTGGGAGAAGTTTAGTTCAGTGCCTCAGACTCAACATGTCTTAGGGGATTGTGATCACGCTGTAAGCTAGGGCTGCTGTCTCATCTGAAGACTTCCACTTCGAAGACCATTCACATGGTTGTTGGCTATTCTCAGTCCCTTGCCAGGTGGGTCCTTCCACAAGAATGAATGCCTTATGAGGCAACTGGCTTCCGTGGGGCGAGAACTCAGAGATAAGGAGAACCAGAGACAGAGACAGAAGGAGGATGAGGAGGAGAAAACACTCCAGGCAGACAGTTAGTCTTTATAACCTAATATCTGCCATCTTCTATAGATCACAGTTAAGTCACTAAATCCAGCTCACATGCAAGGTGAGAAGATCACATAAGGGTGTGGATACCAGGATGTAGGGGTCAGGTGAGGCCTCAGACTTTGCCTTCTACTATAATGATGATAGCATATCAAAAGGGCCAAAGGAGGAATGGTTCACAGACATCTGAGAGTGGTAAGTAGTCCAAGGCAGCTAGCTAGTCACCTCACCTAAATTTGGAGAGCTCTCATGTTGCTGAAGAGTCTGATTCATAGAGCTACTGGAGAACTGCTGAAAACATTTGCAATGGAACCATGTCCAGGGTGATATTTTAGAAAATTTTGATCCATAGTAAGTAGCATGAACTTGAGGTAGGAACTTCTGAATAAAATAGCACCAGTCAACACACATGTAATAGCCCAGATATTTGATTTCTTTGGAATGAGCATTATATAGAACTATAAAATTTGGTTATATAACCTTTTATGCTTAATATGTATCTTGTCTATCCATTGACACTAAGTGCTCACACAAAGTAAGATATACCTTTGTATCCCTCCTGTGTCTAACGTGATGTACTTAGTTTGTGATATATAAACACTAATTGAAAAACAAGGGCAGAAGCAGGATAATACAAGAGTAGTATTCCAGAAGGAAAGAGAATTTCAAGAAAGATGTGACTGACCTTCTCAAAATAACTCCAAGTATTGGGGTTCTAACTGAAAAGAGATGCCTCGACATGAAAACATTGAGGCTCTTTCCATAAGCAGTGTCAAGGGGAGATACGGTAGAACTCAACTCCATGGAACAAACGGTGAGCACAGGAACGAAGGCACTAGGATGGAGTGTGCTGCCAGGGAGTTTGGTGACACTGGGGAAGAGGAAGGTCTGAGAGCAGCGAGGGGAAACTGTCAAGAAAGTGAAGACGTGAGCACATTTTTGGCTAAAAGGAAGCAGTTATTAAAAGTAAAAGAACTTAAAGACATGCGAGAGGAGAAAGTCTATATGGACTAAGTAAGGGAATATGCAGAAATAAGTGAGGTTTTAATAAAATGTACAAATGGTGGCGTTCATTGTGGAAAGACACAAGAACAATTTTTCCTCCAAAACACAGGGGAAAATGTGGGTGAGGCGTGAGACAGTTCAAGTTCTATAACAAAGTCTCTGCCATCAAAATGACCAAAGTTATTACAAAGACCAAGGCGAATTCTGGTTTGCAGGTCCCAATATCATCTAAGGCACAGTTGGGGAGAGGCAGAGGGAGCCAGACAGTCTGTGCAGTTTAAAATTGTGTTTCGTTTCATTTTCTTTTGCCTGTTGGACCTCATGGAAAACTACTTCTCAGAGAATAAAGAAAGCACTCTACAGTTTTGTGTAAAAATTAGGCCATCTTTCTTTAAAAGGGGATGGAAGACTTATAAAATAAAGAAAGCACTCTATAGTTTTGTGTCAATATAAGGCCACCTTCCATTAAAAGAACGTTCTTTTTCTTTTTTAACCCTAGATCAAGAATTCCACTTAATGATTATCTGTGCCCCTGCAATATTAAGCTCATCGAGTTATAAAATGTAGGGGATACTGACAGAAGAAGAAAGAGTTCTTTCCTTTGAAGAGCTCATGACAGGGAAAGGAGAGTGATCAGCACGCAAATCCCTCTAAGACGGAATAGGTGTACAAGATTGTTACGAAGAAACCTTTGGGATTCAAAAGAGGAGGAGAAGCCAGCGTCTGCGTGGTCATCAGGTGTGCTCATGAAAGAGGTTACGATTCAGGTAGAAGTGGCAGGTGGAAGACATTTCAGAGGAACGATGAGGAGAAAGTACAGTCTACATTGAGGCACAATCATAGATCAAGGCATGAAGGAGGGAGACAATGGAAAATGTTCAGGAAAAAAAGCAAATATTCCAACTACGCTCAAGGGTAAGGGTCTGAGGGGAGTGGCTGGAGATAAGCCTGGAACATCTGAGACTGTAACAAACAGAGTTTTAATCAATGAGTCAACAAATTTAGGTCTACGTTTTAAGAAGCTCAATCTAGTGGTAATGTGCTTTGCAATCACTAGAAAAAGAGAGAATTCAGTTAGGATCCTATTGCAGCACTCCAGACCAGTAATGGAAACTTAAGCGGAAATGATGTCCAAATGGAAAGCATCAGTGGGATGTGTGAGGCATTGGAAGGTAAAATCCAAAGGATAAAGCAAATGCCTGGATGTGAGGGTGATGGGGGAGAGCTGGGAAGGACTCCAAGGGTTTTCAGCTTTGTTGCCTATGCTGCCAAGAATTCTTATAGTTTGGAAAATGGACAGTCTCCAAGCATAGCAATCTAAGGACAGTGCCGAGTGGTTTGGAAGTCAATGCATACTCCAGAAAATTCCCTCTTTGAACTTTAGAGCTACGTAACGGCCTGAGTGGGTGGCATGAGCCACAAGGTTTAAAAATCTGCAAAGGATAAAACCAACAGAACTGTCTGGAATGTGAACTCTGTCAAAAGATCGTGAAAAGCAAGAGGGAGAACCTGCTGCTGTAGCAGTCTGTGCGTTACGCTGCAGACGCTGAAACTAGCAGATACAGCACGAGGAAATGTAACCAGGGCAGAGAAGGAATCAGTGGCTAAGTGTGGTCAGCTTCTGAAAGGGAAGCGGTAACTCTCGCCAGGACATTCTGCAGAATCCATCCCGCAATACAATATTCCTCTGACCATCCGTTATCCAGGAACATTTTCCTGAGAAAAGCCAAAACATACTTAGCTTGCTCTCAGTAGAAAGGACCCGAGAATGACATAAAGGTACGAAGAAACACAAAATTATAACATGCACGACTCAGCCAATCAGTGCAAGATATATTATTTGTTTCCCTGATAAAGGATGCCTCCGAGAGAGGCTCTGTCCTGTCATTCTGGACTTTGAAATACAAAGACTCCTTTCAAATGAGGCCTAAGTTCTTTTTATAACTATTTTCTTCTTTTCTTTAAATTAGCAAGTCTACTCAATAGGCTTTTACTGATACCGTGGTTATATGCCACCCTCTTAATTTACTGGCATATGAATTCTGGCTTGCCCCGGAGAGTGGGATGCACAGTCATTATTTTTGTGAATTCGGAGAACACTACTCCAGTGCTCAGAGGTGCCATGTACATAATTGTTTGTCTCTTTCTCTCTTTGAAGTTTTTCTTTTTAATATGAAACTTCAGACGTACTCAAGGACGGCTTGCCAGCTTGGTCAAGAACAGTACACTATCTCCATATTCACTAAGTCATAAATCTTCTCCACGTTGGCTACGCACGTGTGACACATGACCTGATTTCTCCTCTGTGGCTGCTAACTCAGAGACAGCACAGGCGACACTTCACACATCCTTCTTTGTGTCCACCTCTGTGGCAAGGTAACTGAGGTCTAGTCTGAAAGAGTAGTTTAACACGAATTTTCCCAAATTGACTAACAGAGAACAAATAAACAAGAAAATCCTCTTAAGCATTTGTTAGTGTAATAATTCCACTAAATGTTTCCAGATTTTGGTGATGTTTGCTAAGAGCAAATGGGCAGTCCTCAGGATTCTGTGGGTGCTTGGATCACTCTGTTTGTTAGACTTTAATTAGTTCCATCGTAATCTCTTCCCGTCGTGTGGAAAGCTAACAAAATGAAAAATCAGCTCAATGGCAAAGGCAGCACTTAGCTCCATTCTGACCAGAAAAATCTGTCATTAAGAGAAAGTTCAACGTTCGGATCCAAAGCTCTTTTTTCTTTCTCAGGGGAAAACAGACGACCATGTTATGAACATTAGCCATATTACCAATCTAATCAAGAGGAAATGTTTATTTAGCACTCTTTTCACTACTATTTATAAATTAAATAAGTATAGATCCTTTGGTTTTGCTTGAATACACCAGAAAATTTGACACATTTAGTGTGCCAAGCAATTCAGTGAAAAGTGACTTCTAAGCTATGGCTTCCATTCACATTTGCTAAAAACGTAATCAGAAAAAATAAGGGAAAGTAATGCACAGTATTGTAACTAAATTATAATGCCCGCCGACAAAAATGGCTCTCATTTCTCATGTTTCATGTATTTCTAATATTTTTTTCCTCAACTATTTGGTACATATTGAGCTAATCAAGATTCTTGGTTGCAAGGAACAGAAGCTAGATTTAGCTAACCTACAACAGAAAATAAACTTGTTTAGAGGATACGTGCAAGCTCACAAAATGAATGGACTAACTGGTCCCTGGGAGCCATGCTGGGGAGGCAGCAGAGAACAACGGCACCCCCAGGAGTAGCCTGGACCTCACTTCAGCTGCGTAATCAGTCCCTCAGTAGGCCATGTCATCATCCAGATTCAGAAACCCCAGGCTGGAGCAACCAGTGATAGCACTTCAGACATGTTTATACCTTCACTCACTGAGAATGGGGAAGCACTGGACCTTACGGCATATTTAGAGAAGGGCTATCTGCTTGCCAAGACTAGACAATGAGCCATTCTCCCCATGTAGGCATCTCATGCGGAACAAGCAGACAACAAGGAAAATGTATATTATCCTTTTTGAAACTGCATGATCAGATAAGGTATAGATTAATAGTTTTCTTTTCTATAAGACCTGAAATAAAGGGGCATTTCCCTCTATCCTTTTAAAAAATACTTCTATATTTATTCAAAAAGCTATTTTAACATCAACACTAATCCAACGCAAAACTATTTCCATGGAGAAGATATGTCTATGCCGAGCATTATTCTAAGTATGCTATATGTATTAATTCATACACCTGCACTGACTTATTTTAAAGGGATGGTTTTTATTTCATGAGGCATGGTTGTTACCTGACCTCATATATGATTGTAGTGTAACAAAAATAACACCATAAAAATATATGCACTTGGGTGGCACCTGTGGCTCAGTGAGTAGAGCGCTGGCCCCATATACCGAGGGTGGCAGGTTCAAATCCAGCCCCGGATGAACTGCAACCAAAAAATAGCCGGGTGTTGTGGTGGGCACCTGTAGTCTCAGCTACTCGGGAGGCTGAGGCAAGAGAATACCTTAAGCCCAGGATTTGGAGGTTGCTGTGAGCTGTGTGACACCACAGCACTCTACCAAGGGCAACAAAGTGAGACTTTGTCTCTACCAAAAAAAAAAAAAATGCACTTTTTTCTAAATAAAGCATTCTTAGTAAATTTACAAATTCAACTACTACAATCTATGAGAAAATATTTCATTCACAATTCCAGGGCCATGGAAAAATAAAAAACATAACATTGATCTACTGGGTGTCCCAAAATCTTTGCAAAATTCATTTTAGAAGACCTCAGGAACAGCTATCTAACTCAGTGACCCAAAAGAAAAGAGTTACAACATGGATGGAAGAAATTATTAAATGAGAGGGAAAGAAGAATGTCTTAAGGTATGTGACTTACTGGGGATGTAGGTACTATATGAAGAGTAAAAAGAAGAGTTTAATTGTCTGAATGTTAAATAGGTATATTTTAGTGTGAATTATTTATGTATTTAGTCATAGAATCTGTTTATACCTTTTAGTTTCCACTTTATATAAACGAACTGTAACAAACATTTAAGCACGAACTGTGCAATTTTACAAGCGTCAATTGGTGATGTTTTCACCTATTACTAGTAGGCAAATGGTCTCCACTGCCTGTATTATGTAAAAGAATGGCAAAAAATGGGACCCAGAGTCAAACTATACAGACAAAAGTAGAAGTAGTTTTGACTAAACTAGTTTTATCATCTTTTGTATAAAATAGATACAAATTAGAAATTAAGAATCATATAAAACAAAAAGTAAGATCCACTCACCATAATAACATGCTTAAGGCTTGGCGCCCATAGCTCAGCGAGTAGGATGCTGGCCACATACACCGAGGCTGGCAGATTCGAGCCCAGCCCAAGCCTGCTAACCAACAATAACAACTGCAACCAAAAAATAGTCAGGCATGGTGGCAGATGCCTATAGTCCCAGCTACTCAGGAGGCTGGGACAAGAGAATCACTTAAGCCCAAGAGTTTGAGATTGCTGTGAGCTGTGATGCGTGCCACAGCACTTTACCCAGGGCAACATACTGAGACTCTGTCTCAAAAAAAAAAGGGGGGGGGAACTTAAAGGAAATACAAAGAATCTAGTATAGTAAACCAATAAGAGTTTGGCCTTTGATGTCAGGAAGATGGAGGGCAGAATCCTGACTTCGTCAACAATGTGTTTGTGGCAAAAATCTCATAACCTCTTTAGCCTTGCTTTTCTTAACTGTCAAATGAGAAAGAAAAGAACATCTCAAAGAGACATAATGAGTAGTCAAGGAGATAAATGCATGATAGGTAAGTGGGGTAAGTGTACAGAATAATCTAGCATCATTACCATTTTCCAGATAGATCATAATTTGAATTTGCTTTTCCAATGTCTCAGTGTTTTCTTATATACCTCTTAGATCAGTGAAGTGTATGGTCTACTCAAGATGCCCTCAAATACCATTACCATAATCAACTTTTTGCCTGTGTGTACACATGCATACACCAAAATATGTTAAACAAAAATAATGTGAGTTATCTTCATTTTTGCAGTTGTTTGTTGTTCTTGTTGTGGTTGTTGTTAATTTCTCTCTTTGAAATATATGTTGGTCCCAAAAATAGATGATGTACTTCTATAGAAAGATGGGCTACCTTTCCTGAAATCTAGCTTGTTGAATCTTCATTTCTTGAAGTATGGAAAGAGTGATTCAGTACAATAAGAGGGCTTAAACTTTAAGGCTTAAAGGAAGAATGAGATTAAATGCTGAATACTGAGAGATATTGTATCTTCTATCTTGATTTCAACAGGGCTGGAAAGGCCAGATTTGAAGTAGGTAAATACAGCAGGTATTCTCCCATCTTTGGCCACTAAGTTTTAGAAGTTTACGCACACTGATGACAGGAAGCCCTCTCAAGTGTCTTTTAACCAACTGTTGGAATTTCATAAGGTTTCTTAGGGTCTTCTAGATTCCTCAATTAACTGATACGTTATATATTTTGTGAAACTACCATCTCCTAATACACAGCCATTTCCTGGACCTGCTCAAAGTTTCCTGCGGGAGTCCCCACATCTTAACTCCTAGCTCCCTGGTACCTTTGCAATAAGATAACAATGCAGCTGCTTCCCAGAAGCGGCTCAGCACAGAATGAGTCCACACTGTGTGTCACATAGTAACCATGGCTCTAATTGGCAACAAAATTAAAAACTCATTAATTCAGGATACACTTTTGCTAAGTATGAAGCATTTTAGACGAAACAGAAGTCTACCTAAGAAATAAAAGTTGACTATAGAAATTACTATTACAAGAAGCTGGTAGAAATATTTCCTTATGAGAATAATTTGGCCAGGTGTGGTGGCTCACGCCTATAATCCTAGCACTTTGGGAGGCCAAGGCAGGTGGATTGCTTGAGCTCAGGAGTTGGAGACCAACCTGATCAAGAGTGAGACCCCATCTCTAAAAAATAGCCAGGTGCTGTGGCAAGTGCCTGTCGTCCCAGCTACTTGGGAGGCTGAAGCAAGAAAATTGCTTAAGTCCAAGAGTTTGAGGTTGCTGTGAGCTATGATACCGTGGCTCTCTACCAAAGGTGACAAAGTGAGACTCTGTCTCAAAAAAAAAAAAAGAATAATTTATAACCCATCCTTCAGACAAATGTATAGGCTAATTAGAAATATTACTAAATCTATTCATTAAAATCTTTTTAAGCACCTTTAAAATGATATGACTAGCTTGGTTGATATCATCTCACATTCTCAAAAATACTAAAACTGTGTTTCTTTTAAAATATTATACAATAAAAACTACTCTTTGCTGCATACAGTGGCTTATGTCTGTAATTCTAGCCGTCTCAGAGCCTGAGGCAGAACTGCTTGACACTCAGCAGTTTGAGACCAACCTGAGCAAGAGCGAGATGATGTCTTTACTAAAAATAGAAAAATTAGGTGGGCATGGTGGTGAGGACCTGTACTCCCAGCTACTTGGATCCTCCTGAGGCAGCAGGATCACTTGAACCCAGGAGTTTAAGGTTTCTGTGACCTAAACTCAAGCCACAGCACTCTAGTCTGGGCAATAGAGACTCTGCACCCCCTCAAAACAAATAAACAAACAAACCAAAAAATGACTACTCTTTCTACTAAGTTAATGTGAATTGATAAGATTTTATACATTTTAAAAAGAAACAAAAAAAAATATATAGCAATTACCAAATACAAAGTTTCACATGTTTGGAAATATTTGTCATGTCCTTTAAAATATGCATTTATGCACCTGTACATACTCAAGTTCACATATGCATATACGCTGAATAAATTTGCTGCTTACTTCAGTGGATGAACTGAAAAATCAGGGTCATGGAATCACTTGGGAAACTGAATCCAAATATCAAAGCTTACTGGCAAAACCAGATAAAAGCTTTAACTAGAATAGACATATATTGCAGTCAACAAAATTTTACAAACATTTTGGCAGGCATCCGTGAAATGTGCTGGGAAGGTAAGTCTACCCATCTTTTCAGAAAAACACAGAGGTGAACCAAAGGCACAAAACTGACCCCAAGACTTGGAATCCTGAACTAGGTGTGAAGAGGAGGAAAGGATCACAGACCGCAGAGGCCCCTGTGCGTGTATTTGGCTGTTTTCCTTTTGTGTATGGTATTGATGAGGGTGCCGCGTGCTCATTGAGAAACCAGCCCTCGGTAATTGTCAGGGATCTTCATTCTGAGTGCAGACTCTACTGGAAATTAATTGCTTCGGTGCAATCTGAACCACATCATAAATGTCATGTAGAAGTTGCAGGGAGTGAGGAGGCAGTGACAGCTCAATCCGCACTGTTTCATTTAAAGGTGGGTAAAACACACTGCGACAGAAGTGCTCTTCATCAATAATTTAGTCCGCAGTGTAAAGCCAAGCCGTGCCAAAGATGCCAGGGGAGCCGCTGCCTCCCTGGTTTTAATGACACCAGCAGGGAGGGGTTGAGGGGCCAGCTCACATCAACATTCACCGCACATCTGGGCATGTCGGCAGATGAAGATATCAAGGACTGAGCTGACAGGACAAAGGGTTGGAAAAAGAAGTGTAACCTAGAAAACCTTTGCTTTGAATTCTTTGTATAAATTCAAGGGAGATGACAGTTCCTAAGGTCATCTTATATAATAAAACTTCAGTGATCTACATAGAGAAAGTTAACCCTTTCTACCGTGTAATCAAAGAAGATAAAAGTTTAGTTTCTGTCATTCACAGTATGAGTCTAAAATAGTCCCATTTGTCTCCTCCCACCCTAAGACTTTTGCAAGGAGCCTCACGCTAACAGGAATTGCCTGAGTTCTTCTCCTGAACCCTAATTAGATAGCTCCTCAGAAGCCCCTCTATAGTTGGAGGTCTGTCCAAGTCTCTCTTAACCTCGGAAAGTACAATATCTTGGCTATTTCACAATGTGTTTGCCTGAAACTCAAAATTTAGTTTGGGAGCTCCCTTCGTAATATAAAAGAAATGATGTAAAATGCTACCACCCTCCCTTCTTTGTTGTACCTTCTTTAAAAAAATAAAAATAAAGGAGAGAGGCATATGTGTTTCCACTATCTGAAGACTATTCTTTCTGGGATTAGGATGCAAAAGTTTAGGTAGGGTTTAAAAAATGAGAATTATATGAGTGGCAATTTTGTCCCGATCTTCTGAGGCCACCATGCATTCCCACGGTGTGTTAGACTCGGAACCCCAGAGACTGAATTCAATTATCTCATCCCATGTTTTGTATATTTGGAGGACATTACAGCCTCACTAAGGGCTGATTGGATTCTGACACTAAGGAGATTCAGTCCTCAATGAAGAAAATTTACTGAGTTTCCATTTGGCCCCTATAGTATTCACTCTGAAAACTGAAGTTAGTAACATCATTGATGCTAATCGGAGTTAAAAGTTTAAAATGGCTACAGAAACGAAGACTAAAAGACAACCAGTGTACATGATGTATAAAGAAAAAACATGAGACAGGCATGAAAGGAGTTTTGAATTTAATACTTTGCCCTTTTTAGGTGACTTGTATTCAGATGATTATTATCTAAAATCCAGAATGTGTAAGAAAACAGCCACACTATTTTCAAAGGGATATTACAAGAAGCTAAGAAATCTAAATCCCCAAGAATTCTGAGGCGTGGCCAATCTATCCTGAAACCAGAATACAAAGTATATAACATGATTTAATTACATTTTAAAAACAACTTACATGAACCAGTGCCTCTGCTGATAACTATACAGAACTATACCAGTGCCTCTGCTGATAACTATACAATCCAGAAACACGACACCAGAAATTTAAATGACTACTGCAGCTCACTTCAACAGTGGTTAAGGTGGTACCTGTACCTTTCTTAGGCATTTAGATGGCACAGATATCCCCTTAATTGGCTAATTTTTTCTATACATTTAAGAAGAATACTGCAAATAGTTTCAAAGATGAATAAGTAGGAAAGCTACAGAGTTTAGATTTGTGTGTGCTGAGCCAACACAACCCAACCCAATCCTTGAGATGTGTTTTCCTAGTGGAAGGAAACCCCATGTGGCCCTGTGAAAGTTCTTACCTAAAAGAGACTTTGATATCAAATATTCATCAAAAGTATGTAATAAGGAGTCTGTGAAGTAATTAGGTCAATAGATGTCAAAGTGGAAACTTTTGTATGGGCACATGTCAAGTTTCTAATTTTATGGTTGATGAAATAGACAACGGTAATCAATAGGTCATATTTTTCAGTTAGACTTACCCCACCACTTGTGGCCTTCTTCACTGCATTACTATACTTAACACCTTCACTGCCCTGTGAGTTGTGTTTCATCTGATCCTGGGGCCTTATGAAGCTGTGAAACCTCTGCCCATTGTTTTTGCTGTCAATGGGCCATCTCCCCCATGGACACCTGCTCCGGCCAGCTCCAGCCAGCCCACCCAGTGCACCACATGCTTGACTGTGTTCTCTCATTACCATAACTTCTAACTGCACACTTTGCCTTGAACTTTTGCCAGGTGGCTCTTTGACCAAAATCAATACCAAAGTATGTGGTGATGTGACACTGTTGCACACACTTAGGGGTGTGACTCACAGGATGCCATCCAGAACTACGTAAGGTCCCCTAAAGACACAACTAAATAGTTGTGGCATGACAAAGGACTCAATTCTCAAAAACGAATTCAGTAAGTATGATGTATGTCATATACAACTCACATGGCATGCAGTATAAATACGGATATAACTCACTACAGAAAACAATCAAAAATAACAAATTATACATTAAATTAGAAAGAATTATTTTGTCTTTGAAGTGTTTATTTATTTATTTTTTTTTTTTTTTTGAGACAGAGTCTCACTTTGTCACCCTCAGTAGAGTGCCAGTGGCATCACAGTTCACAGCAAGCTCAAACTCCTGGGCTCAAGTGATCCTCTTGCCTCTGCCCTCCCAAGTAGCTGGGACTACAGGCATCTGCCATAATACCTGCCTAGTTGTTAGAGACAGGGTCTCACTCTTGCTCAGGCTGGTCTCGAACTCCTGACCTCTAGTAATCTACTCATCGTTGCCTTCCAGAGTGTGAGGATTACAGGGGAGCAAGCCACTGCCCCCAGCCGTGTTTATTCTATTTTTGTAATAAAACACTGTGGCCCTAAGGAAAAGATTTTTTTTTTCCTAGTGTAGCAATCAATGTGTTAAGGTAGGAAAAAATGACTTAATTCTATTTTTTAAAAAAAGAAACATTCCTATTTACCAAGAACATACATGAAGGGGAGGGTATTGTATTAAAAAGTATTAACCATGTGAAATTGCTAATACTCAAGTTTTGTTTAGCTACAACAATGCAGTTTTATACAGTTTAACCTAAGAATTCTTCACTTTTTGACAACTGACTTAAATAAAAATTCTGATGTGGCATTAAATGTTTGTTAAAATCATCCATTCAATAACATTTTTAACATTTTGAGGCCCTATGATGTCATGCACTGTCTTTGGTACCAGATTTTTTTTTTTTAATCACTACAGTAAGAATGCATGCTTCTCAGGAACAAGCGAAAAATATTATGAAATGAGTGAGTTTAATGCCATGATATTTGGATTTGTATTAAACAACAATTAATAGGACAGTTAATAGGAAATGTACAAACAGTATCTGAAATTATCTCTCACTCTAGAGAAAATTAAATTTAGGTAATAACGTTTTTCTACTTTTATATTTGTAGTGTTCATGAAAGCAGTATCATGAAGCCAGCCACACAGAAAACTGCCAAAATCTGCTAGGAGCAAGAAAGATCCTGGGAAAGGGTATTTCAAATAGGCTATACTAACCAAAACTGAAAAGGGCAGGTGTCACAAATTTCAAATTAACGTCCACTTTGCAAACCAAAGGTGCTCAACTGTCTCGCCATAGTCACATGTCTGAGCCCCTGGAACTCCAGATGGAAACGGGTGTTATAATTATCACCAGATTGCTGTAGCCTTAAATGGGATTGGAGGATAATCATGCTGGAGAGTCAGATCCAGAGGATGGCCGCTTTTAAAAAGCCCATTAAACAATATTATTCAATTTAAATGGTAGCATTATCAGAAGGTCTTTGATAATGTAGCTGCCAATTGTGCTCTCTTGATTTGTAACTTTCTTTGAGGGCTTGGGGAACATGAGCTGCTTAAAGCACCTTTTCAAAAAGCTCCTAATTTCTTTCTTACTTTGAATATTCCCTTTTTTTGCTGCAGAACTGAATTAAACCTGTAAGTCTGATTAAAATGAACTTAGAATATACAGAAGGCCTGCTTTACAATTATACATGTGCCAAGATTAAAACCCAGAGACACTGCGAGTGAACAGTACGAGCCCTAAGTGGTAGGTAATCCAACTTCCATTTGAAACTTTAGAAAAAAAGAAGAATGAGAACAGCCTTTTCTGAGGGCTAGATAATATATTTCAGAGGAGCAGACTTTTAATAGAGAATTCACTACAGAAAGTCACAGCCATTCTAACATATCTAGCTACTTGAACAAACATTGAGCTGCATGCCTATAAACGTTACTCAAGATTCAAAATTGCACATTGCTGATGGCAGCAAATATCTTTTCAATTAAATCATCTTTTATTTAAAGCATAATGAAACATATTGCTAACTTTTCCAAAAATCTAGTAGAACGTTTGTTTCATTTTTCTTTGCTTGGAATTCTTACAACTATATAAGGTGACTATGTCCTTTCCTTGAACTACTCAGGGTTAAATATTAAACTTAGGTCTGCACTAGGACTTTTGGGTTGATATTTAAGCGTGTAATAATGGAAGAACAGCAGACTGACGACGTTTCTTCTTTTGATTCTTTAGTACAAAATTCACAACTTTTACATAACGAAAAAATGCTTAAAAAAACAAAAAATTATTCCATGTATATATCATATAATGTTTCTGTAAAATTGCAAATTAATCCTAACTTTACATTGCCCACAAAACTAATAAAGGCCCCTAACCCTCAGGAAACTATAAAATAATCATTATGCATTATATTTGATATATATAAAATTTATCATACATCTGTGAGATATAATGTATAGAATAATTACTCAGTAGGATCGTGAGAGTGATAGGATATTAGGAAAGGGATTATTTTAAGCCAATAATTTCATGTCAATATGAGTGCCCCAAAGGGATAAATAAGGATTTGAATAAAACAGAAAACTTTTCTAGGGTGTCGATATTTATAGCCAATGGCACAAACACTTTAAAATAATAACTGTATAGTTAATAATGCACGAAGTGAACAGCCTCATTGTGAGAAGTTAACATAATGCACGAAGTGAACAGCCTCTTGTGAGAAGTTAACATTTTCTTTATTTAAGTTCAACTTCCACAGAGAATCACAAGACTCTGCTAAGACTGGACTTGCCCACTAGGCCTATCAAGAATGAGAAGTAACACCAGTTTGGTCCAGACATTCTCTCTATACATAAGGAAATTTAATTTGTCATCAAGTTAAATATTTTCCACAAGAGAGAAACATTCCCCTAGACATTATTCCTTGCCATCCTCCTCTGGGCCCACAGAATGAAATAGCAGTAATATCCATGGATATAAGGGGGTGGGATGGGAAAGATTTGTTCTTAGGAAGTCAAAGAAAAGCTGTAAGTAAAAGATGGTAAACCTTTCAAGTCCCAGTTACCTTGACCATTTTGTGGGACTTGGGAGAAAAGACGGTGCTTCTGGAGATCTGCAGAAAGGTCAGAGGGGCATATTGTGGGCAGGGGGCAAAAGGTCTTTGAGAGTAGCCAGGGAAGCAACATTCCAAAATAGGATTTTTAAATTCACTTGGGTTTGCATAATATGTCTCTTGAAAGAGTTAGAAGCCCAATATATAAAAAGCTGACTATTTATATATTTGATTCCTTAAAAGCAATTAGGAATACAAAGCAGATGGTCCAGCATTGTAGATTTCCCTTTTCATATTGCTTAAACACTAGAGATCAATAAGTCTAATATAAACAGATGATTTCCATAGCAGGGTTTATAATTAGCTGGCACTGAATGTGTCCAAACTCTAAAATAATTAGCAGAAGCATGTGGCACACCATTAAAACCTTGTGGCTTGTCTGCATTTACATTTATAATTATTAAAGTTAATTATGATGCTTGTGGTGTGGTTCCAAGCTCCTTTACAACTTAGATTAAATATTTTTTTTAATCCCATAACTTCCTTTCTAACCTTCCTTGAGCCTCTGGAAAACAGTGAAATCAGCAGACAAAATTAGAAATGTATAGCTGTGATTTTTGTACCGAAGAGTCAAATCTGTCTTTATCATGAAAGATAGGCTCTTCTTGTAGAGCTGGCAGCTTGCTCAACTGATAACAATATTTCAATCTCGAATTTTAATTTGTTCATAATGATGGGATAGGCAGAACAGCGATGCTTGGAAGTCTTTGGAGTGAAAGCTGTCATTTTGAGAGCTAAATGAATGGCAAGTCAGTGCCAATGTAGTCTCCTCAATTCATATACAGTAATAGAGAATTTTAAGTAACATATATAATAATGTTCTTGACTCAAGTTCTAAAGGTACTACTCTATTTTAGAGTTACCTTTCACAGGCTACATTTCACAGGAAGGGAGCAAAACATCTATCTTTATTCTTAAAGTTCATATCCCCTAAAAAGAGTATTTAGTAAATTCTTCTCTATTTTGGGAGCCCGAGTACAACAGAAAGTATAACACAGACGTTACCTTCTCAGCCTGAACAATGGGAGTCTTAGTCTCACCAACAGTTGTGCTGTCCATCAAAGCACATTTATTTAAAATTTACATCAAGAAATATGACACATGTTTTGGTAGATATTATACTTAGGTGCCATCTATTATGTTGCAATAACTGGCCAGTGTCCTTAATATAAATATCCTTAAATATGGAAATCTTACCATGTTTGCTGTAGAATATTTTATAAACATTTGTGTTCTATACCCTATCTAATGCACCAGGACAAATTTAAGGACAATTAAGGACTTAACATATTTACAAATTGGTACATCAGAAAAGCAATATGAAAAACTTTATTTTCCACATCTGCTCGTAGATATCCGTTACTATATTTGAGTTATCAGTGCTCAATAAGTTTTTTAAATGTTCTTTCTTTATAGAAGAACCTATCGACATACAGTTTAAAGTGATTTGGTAATTTTTATCTTCTGGTGCTTTTCATTGGCTAGAATTTTATGTAAGTATAATACACAGCACCAGAAGAAAATTAAAACTATTTTCAGCTATTTTGCTTTTCAGATAATTTCCACTAGATCTTTACGTAAGTTTAAACACAGTACTCTCATTCACTTATAAATTGTATTAATAAGAGACATCCACCATAAAATATCTAACTTCTAGCCCATTTTTTCCCTGAAGCAGAGATAGTTTTTTTTTTTAATAAAAATACCACATTTCTCATCATGAAGAAAAATCTTTTGTTCCATCACTTTTCCTGATGCATCATTTAGAGGTAAAAATTAAAATATACTTTACTCAAACTATCATAATGAAATTCACATTAATTTCATTGCTAATGAAATATGTAAAGACATAAAGACACTGTCATTTTAATACAGCAGATAAAAAGGAAATGATGGAACATCAGCAGAGCGATTTTAAGATTACTTATTATTTTAATTAAACTATGAAAAAATTGTGCCAAATGAAATTTTATGGTCAGTATTGGCAAAGAAAGGAACAGAAAATGAAGAAAAGAAGGAAGATAGAATGAGATGAAGCAAGATAAGAAAAATCACAAGACTAGGGAGAAAAAGAGAAAGGAAGCAGGGAAAGGATGGCAAGAAGGGGTCAGGGAGAAGATTAAGACTGTGGAATCCACATATTGAAAGTATGTCCGCCGAAAAAGTTCATGAATGTTCCTCCTGCCCATGCTCAGACCTGATGAGGGCTCTCATGTTCGGGGAAGAATTTTTCTCTCTAGAGCAAATCTTACTCATACAAGGTCCCAAGTATCACTCCAATACAAGTAATGGATTTTAGTTCTCATTTTAATTATCATATGTTATAGTTATGTAACATGTGAGTTAACTCAGAGAAAAACAAACATAATTTTTTTAAGTTCTCCTTATTAAGAGAAATATTTAGGAGAAATCTGGGATCTTAATATTTCACATTCCCCACTAACATCCATATTATCACTCACATGATTATAGAAACATGAATTACGCCACTCTTCATCAGAATTACCAAAAAGTTATACTTTCTGGGGGTTGGATGTGCTTAGCGCAGCTTACTACATACTGGAGTCACTGAGATTAACCTCACATGACTCCATGCCCAATTGGGGATGTGCAAAGCATCACGGGCAGTAACATGAGGCTGCGCATGCTTTGACAAATGCAGGCACGAGCCATGTGAGATAGACATTCAGAGAAGAAGCACAGTCACCCAGGAAACCCCCACTAAAATAATGAAACTTGAAATACATTTTATAGGAAGATAGAATATCAAAGTGCCTAGAGTCTGGGTAATCAGAACAGAATTTTCTAGCTCCCTTCTCCCCCTAAAAAAGGGGTAAATTAAAATCAAGAAAATGGGTGATCGGTGGGACCACACCTATGGTTCATCTGACAAGGGTACATGTGAATCTTTCTAAATGTAGAGTATAAATGTCTTAACACAATAACTAAGAAAAGGCCATGAAGGCTATGTCAATAGTTTGATGAAAATATTTCAAATTGTATATAAAACCAGCACATTGTGCCCCATGACTGCATTAATGTACACAGCTATGATTTAATAAAAAAAAAAAAAATCAAGAATATATTCAAAGAACAAACAAGAAAAAAGCTGATTTGGAGAAATAGGCAGATGTCACCATGAATGATGTTTCTGAGGAGTTTATGTTTTAATCATCAGGCAATAGAAAACAGTTCCTTTTTGGAGAGGGCTTATTGGGTTCTTTTTCATTACAATGTACATTATCTGGGGAAAAAAATCCATTTTCAACTCCATTTTTCTTATGTCACTATATCCTTGGCCTACAGAGAACAAGGCTGAGGTCATATCCTCTCCACTGCTCAAGTGTTTTCATTTCTCAAAACTCCAATAAAAAAAACGCATATTCGTCTCTCAGAAAACACACATTCTTCTCCCAACTATTAAGTCTGCTCCATGTCCATCACACACGTTCTGGCCCACACTTTACTTTCCTCTGGCTCAGGCCAGACCAGGAGATGTCTGGAATGTGACAAGGTAGTATGAGCCTGCCAGCTCTATTCTGTTAGCAAATTTATTTTCTTCTCTTAGACGGATGATAAAAATGTCACGGTGTGATGCTTTAGCAGGCCCAGGAGCTCCCACCTACAGCTGTGGGGCTTGAGTGGGACCTGCAGCCAAGAATGCCATAAGGAGCGCAGACAGCAGCCCCACCATCACCACTCGCCCTGCATTGCTCATTCCCCTGCTAAATGATGCAATGGGACCCCCTCAGGGATTCTGAGTCTGATCGTGTTTTTCTTGCTATTTTTTTACTTCCATCTTCCCTTCACTAAAGCAGCCCAAACTGCTGAATTTTTCATGAAACAGATAATATCGTTGTACACAAGATAATGGCATTCAAATACATCCATCTGCTTGTTAGCTCTGGCTACATTGATTGCAATTCTACTGAAAGAATATTTACCAAAAAATGATTTTTCTCTGTTTTTGTGGTATTAAAAAATGCACGGTTTCATAAGGCAACTGTAGAGGGACTCATATACATACATAAGCTAAGAGGGGAAAATGAACTGAGAAATTAAGCAGTGGTCCCTGGGGCTCATCCAAGAACAACAGTTTACTTTTTCTCAAAGATGGATTTGAAATCCAGATGAGTTTTATGACTCAATGATTTTGTTCTTCCATCAACCAAAGAAAGGTTGGTAAAAAACTGAGTTTCACTAGTATGATAGACAGGGCCCAGGTAGTTCCCCTAAAGGTTAAAAAATACACTGTCATGTCATCATTCATCATGTCTAGGGGGGCGGGAACTGGCGGAGTGGTATGGAAGAACTAGACTCCTTCCTCCAACCTGCTCCTGGTCTCCATGGGTGTTGGAATGAAAAGAAAGATGAAGAGATCAGAGAAGACGTAAGAAAAGGAGAAGCCAGCGGAAGTGTGTCCTTCAGATCTGGCCTTCCACAGCCTGGAATTTGGTTTCTGATCCAATCCTAAGATGAATAATCATCAATCTGATTCAGACAGAGAGGAGAGAGTTCGTTACATTTTTTCACATCTCATCTCCAAGGCAGAGTTTCTTTCTCAAAATGTTACTTGAGCATTCCTAAACATTACCTACCTCAGTCCTCTTATTCATAAGTGATGCATTTATTCATGTATTTACTTTGCTATTCTAATTGACTTTCTTATATTCAGAAGTCAAATGGAAAATTAATTCAGCATGTTGGGTATATGTGTATCCATTATGTCATAAGACGTTGTTTTCTCCATACTTTTTCTTTGTCCTATTCAACCATAGTCATGTCATATTAACTGGTTTGGATTCTTATTTGAATAATTGCTAAGACATTTTCTAACTGGCATGAGATTTTTAATTGAATGTTCAATTAATTCAATTACCCCTACCTTCCCTAAATTCTAGACAATTACCCTAGCCTCCTTAAGCTCTAGACAAAGTTTTTTTATCTAACATGTAAATGAAACACATTTATTTCACTCTATTTTGTCTTCAATTTTCTAAACCCAAAGAAACAACATACTGCACTTACCCTGAACGTTGCCTAACAAAAAAAGCTCTATCATTGTTTAATACCTGTAAGAGTTTTAGATAGAAACTTAACTTTGGATATTCAGGAAATGTTTTAAAGACTTAGAAATTCTTCCATTATGAAGGCATACTTTTAGTGAAAAAATCAAGAAGTATTGCTATAATAAGCACACACACTCACACGTACCCTTCCCCCATCTTTTGAATAACATCTGGAATAGGCAAGAATGAAGTATAACAGTATCTTAGAAGTATATCTTATGCAGAGTTGTTTTCATGGACCAAGGGGATACATCTAGATTCCTGGGATCTGAGATGATTTCTTCTGTGCGCTTTCTACTATAGGTAGAACCTTGTGTGCAATCAACAAAATACAGTTGACCCTTATAGGCTAAGGGTAGTGACCTTCACACAGGAAAATCCTCATATAACTAATAAATCCCCCAAATAATTACTAATAGCCTATTGCTGGCCAGAACTTGTATTAATAATATATACAGTCAATTAATACATTTAACACATTTTTATATTTACATGTATTAGATACTACATTCTCACAATAAGCTAAACTAGAGGAAAGAAAATGTTATTACTAATAAATCCTAAGGAAAATATGTTTATTAGCCATTGAGTGGAAGTGGATCGTCATGAAAGTCTTCAACGTTATCACCTTTCCACTGAGTAAGTTGGGGAGGCAGAAAAGAAAGGGTCGGTCTTGCCAGCTCAGGGCTGGCGGGGGCAGGAGAAAACTGCATGTACGTGAACTGCACAGTTCAAACCATGCTGCTCAAAGATCAACTGTAATTGAAAATGAAGTCAAAATGTATAGTCTTTATCACATATTGGAAGGTATTTCAGGTTCTTGCTGAACTTCTGCTGTGATAATAAGAAAATCCCTTTTCTTCTCAAAACATATTTTATCATTTGTGAAACAAATAGGCATATGAATTTCTGCCAATGCTTGATGCTCTTAAAATCGATAAAGGTATTTTGGAATCTTCTGTATTTTCAAAGCGAGTTGAAGCTCTATTTAGAAATTGCTCATTAGTCTGCATTCTCTCTTCCCCCTTTTAACCAAATGTAATAAAACCTGTGTGGTCCAGGGACGAGCAGCCCCCCGGTGTAACGCACGGTTCCTATATCCTTAATGGGATTGCTGCAGACCAACCAAGGAGAGGGAAGTTCTTCTAATGTTCTTTCAAAACTTCCCCTTGGATTAGTCTATCTTGTGCTGTTGGATCTAGTTCAAATAACTACCACTTTGCCTGGAGATGCTTTAGCCAGTCATTTGCATAAGGTACACTTATTTCTAGTAACTAAATAAGCTGCCACAATCTTTAAATCAGAGAACAAAGGCCCAACAATCACAATAAAGTGATTTTTAATTTAAATATCAATGAGAAGATAATAACCACATGGACACACCTCATTCAAACAGTAAAGGTTAAATCACTAAAAATTAAATAACCAGGAAGGAAAGTGAATGGGATGGTGGTCTATCTTGGTTCTACCAAATGGGATTTTTAAAAAGGCTACATCTCTTGTACCTTTCTAATAAACTTTGAAGTACATTTCAAGACTTCAATAAATACTAACAATGACAGCAAAAATTCCCATCATAAGTAAATGGGCTTCCGGGCTGGGCACAGTGGCTCATGCCTATAATTCCAGCACTTTGGGAGGTCAAAGTGGGCAGATTGCCTGAGTTTATGAGTTTGAGATCAGCCTGAGAGAGCAAGAACCCCATCTCTAAAAATAACTGGGTATTGTGATGGATGCCTGGAGTCCCAGCTACTGGGGAGGCTGATGCAAGAAAATCCCTTGAGCCCAAAAAGTTAGAGGTTGCTATGAGCTATGATGCCACAGTACTCTACTGGGAGTGACAAAGTGAGACACTGTCTGAAAAACAAATAAATAAATAAAGTTAATGGGTTTCCTTTGTACACTATAATGTATGAAATATTATCCAGTATTTTCACTTTCACCCATAATAAAATTAAGAAATTTGGTCTGGATTAGGGTTATAAATGTTAGTTCTCCAATACAGATCTATCATCTTCCACAGCTATTTCTAAAAGTTCTTCCTACTTAGGCAAGATAAGCAATTCACTGCATCTTCTAATTCCTCCTCTAAGGACATCTAGGTCAGTCTACTTCCTAATTCTATCCACATTTATCTGCCTCTATTACAGTGACTTTTCCTAATAAAGCATAATTGCTTTTACATAAGCGCATATAACATTGGGTCAAGGTCCTTTTGGGACATGTGGGGACAATTGTTTATAAGTCCTCCAAGATCCATGATACCACAAACAAACAAACTCAATGTCTACTTCAAACACACTGTTCTAGGATGCGAAAAAGAAGCATACACAGTTTCTACTCTCAGGGAGCCTGTAACTTAAAATAATAAACAACACCATGTAACAGTATAAAATGAACGAAAGAAGAACCATAACATAATATATAATTACAATCCAAGGCTATAGAGTTCAGAGGAAGGAGGAAGTAATGTGGGCAGGAGTGGTTAGGGAAGGTTGTATTCAGTGACTATAACAGGAAACAATGTGAATGATGGACAAATAAGGAAGAAAAGAGGGAGCGAGGGAGGGACCTTAGAAATCACACAAACCGGGCGTCACCTGTGGCTCAGTGAGTAGGGTGCTGGCCCCATATACCAAGGGTGGTAGGTTCAAACCTGGCCCTGGCTAAACTGCAACAAAAAAATAGCCAGTCATTGTGGCAGGTGCCTGTAGTCCCAGCTACTCGGGAGGCTGAGACAAGAGAATCACCTATGCCCAGGAGTTGGAGGTTGCTATAAGCTTTGACGCCACTGCACTCTACAGAGGGTGATAAAGTGAGACTCTGTCTTGAAGGAAGGAAGGAAAGAAGGAAGGAAGGAAAGAAAGGAAGAAAGGAAGAAAGGAAGAAAGGAAGAAAGGAAGAAAGAAAGAAAGAAAGAAAGGAAAGAAAGGAAAGAAAGA
>NW_003852419.1:15108027-15118027 GCF_000181295.1 Otolemur garnettii
TATGGGGATGGTGCCCTACTCCTGTGAGCCACAAGCGCTGCCCCAAGACTTTCTTGAGTTGACAGAGAAGTGATAGAAACGCCAAGAGAATTAAAGTTCCAACCTACTAAGATATTATTTTTTCCCCTAACATATGAGACTGTATTTTCTCCAAATTCTGAAAACCTACCTCATCCAAGAAAAGGGGACAGTGGATCTTAAGAGCAATGAAATAACGACTTTGATAGAGGTTGGAAAACTTTCTTGTGAAGGGCCAGGTAATGAATATTTCAGGCTGCCTGGATGATGTAGTCTCCTCCAGCTACTCAGTTCAGCCTTTTTAGTGTGGAAGCAGCCACATATATAGTATGTGCCCAGATAAATATAAATGAATTCCAAAAAAAATTTTGTTTACAAAACATGACTTATTTGGTCCATGTGTCATAATTGTCCAGCCACTCTGCTATGAGGATTTAATTTTTTAAAAAAAAAACATAATTCAAATTAAATTAAGGGAAATCAAATCTCAATTATACTGTTAGAAAATATTGCATTTGAACCCATTTCTATCAGAGTATGTTCTCTTAACAATTCTTGTTTTCCTTAGAAATTAAGGCAATGTCTTACCTGATTTCTCAACATTTTTTTGTTCAAAATAACTTTAGAATTAAGTAGATAAGTTAATCACCTTTCTATTAGAAAATGGTGAGATTATTTTTGTCATGGCCCAGATCATCCAGCAGTTAATATCTGGTGAAGCATTAAATTAATACTCTAGGTATTAAGCTGATAAAAATCAAGATTTACAGAAAAGTTAATTTCTGAATTAATTTGCATAGTGTACTATAACATTTGTATTATTTGTTTGCCTTTCATAACCTCCAATTCAGATTAATTTTACCTATTATTTGGGCCTGGCATTTCCCTGAGTTTTCAATACACATTTCCACAGAAATCAGAAACTCACGTAGAGCAGCTTTTATTTCCTTAAGGGGATGCACTGTTCTGCCTTGGACCATCAGAAAGGTCGTTAAAAGCATCCTACATCAATGACACTTTGCTGAATTTTAGAAATAGACTTATGTTATATAAAACTTAGAGTGTTGCAAGGAGAGGAACAGTAATATCATATTATGTCTGCATGCAGATCTTAACTCTGCAACTGCCACTTTCCAACTTCTCTGATACGTCAAACGTCTTTCCAGCTGGTACCACCAGTCCCAGAAAGGGATGCGTACAAAGTCCACCCAATTCAAGCATTTCTGCTACACGGTTAGGAGTTCTTCCTCTGAAATTTAAAGCAAGAAAGAGTATTTGAAACTAATTCAGCTGAAGCAGATCATTGACCAAATGTATTGAAGTTGTAGAATTAATCACAGATATATCTTCTATCATAAAAAGTAAAATCCATACAAATATGAGTTGTAAAGTATTACAACCATGTCTTTTGAAAGAGTTACAAAGATTTAGGATAAGAGATCTTAGATGTGTGTGTTATGCCCGGTTAGTATTGCCCCAGCGTACTCAGGCTCCTCATTTTCTTTCCCCATTAGTTCTGAAAGTTGAACTGGTTGGAAACACTTTAAATAGGGGCTTATCAAGAGTACTGTCCAAGTGGCTAGGGGTGCAATGTTCCAAGGACAAAACTTAGAGGAAGAGTTCTAAGGAGCCAGAAAGTAATTTCTCTCCAAGTGCTTAGATAGGTCTGAGAGTCCAAGCCAGGGAAGCCAAGGAGACTGCAAGATTCAGGAGTGGGAGGGGGAAAATCAGGGAGGAGACAAAGGACCGACACAGTCTCCGACTGCCGTTAAGTGACTGCTGAGGTGGCCCGCAGCGCAAAACAGGTGGCACATGTTCTATACACTGAACAGAAAGCCTCTTTCTTCTTTTTTAAAAGGAAACTAAATAATTTTTCTAAGACCTTCTGTAATTTATGGCTTCGGGGAAATTAAATGAAGATGCATTTTTTTCATGTACTTTTTGGTATTGAATACAGTTGGGCTGCAAAAATCTCACTAAACTGAATATTTTTTTAAAAGCTCAAAGAATAAAAAAGAATTCTGATGCTGGAACTAATATCTAAAATGTTCTAAAAAATTATAAATCAGGATACAGAAACTGTCATATGTATTAAAAGGATACAAATCATAATATAGACCCAATACATGGATATAGTGCAGGATTTTTCTGGAGGATTATTTTTTGTAAGGCTGAGGGTTCTGCCCATGGCTAAGCTGGGTGCTACTGTCAGGGCTCTGCTCAATAGTCAAAAAAAAAACAACTACAAATATATATATATATATGTATATATATATACACACACACACACTCTCACTAGGGCTGTGAAACAGAGTGTGCACTCATCTGGAAAATCCTCAGGCCTAGAAAGAGGAATCCCTATTGCTATGCAAACTCTTATGATAATCTAATCTAGAGAGATATTTTTCTTAATGAATGAAAATGGCTTCAAATGACTATAAACCTATGTTAAATTAGCACCCTGTTAACTTAATACAAATAGCATCTTTAGCCAACTGAAATTAAATGATCCCTAAGAAAGATTATTTTGAGACTCACCAGTCTTTATCTAACTAAAAAGAATTTTTATTTCAAGTGATATAAAATATCATTTAACTTATTATGCGATTATCAAACTTCAAGCAATCTGACCTAAAAGACTACTTCAAATATAGAAATTAGTTTTAAAAAAAAAAAAAACCTGAATAGCAAAAGTCCTCACTATCTTGCACTGCTCAGGCCACCTGAGGCCTCCCACACAGCTGGGGGGTAAAACCTCAGGACAGTAAAGAGACACTTTTGGTGACACCACAAAGGGCAGAAAACCTTGCAAAGCAGATGAAACTATAAAAGCAAAGTGCTTTGAAATTATTCATATAGAAGTTAACTGTCCCTTAAGTCAAAAGTATTTATCAGATTTTATTTTTTTTTAATTAAATCATAGCTATGTACATTAATGCAGTCATGGGGTACAGTGTGCTGGTTTTATATACAATTTGAAATACTTTCATCAAATTGATATTTTTATTTTTTATTTTATTTATTTGTCACCCTTGGTAGAGTGAGGTGGTGTCACAGCTCACAGCAACCTCAAATTCTTGGGTTCAAGCGTTCCTCTTCCCTCAGCCTCCCAAGTAGCTGGGACTACAGGTGCCCACCACAACACCCGGATATTTTTTTTTTCCCCCGATGAGGTATTTCTCTGGCTCAGACTGATCTCAAACTCATGAGCTCAGGCAATCCACCACCTCGGGCCTCCCAGAGTGCTAGGATTACAGGTGTGAGCTACTACGCCTGGCATGTTTATCAGATTTTAATTACTAGCGTAAGAAGATGCATTTTAGGAACTAAGGCATTGGTTTGCAAACTGAGCCTGCAGGAGAATCACGTGGAGGGCTTGGTAAAACACAGGCTGTTGGGCCCCACTCTACGATTCTGAGTCAGTAGTTCAGGGATGAGATCCAAGAATTTGTATTCCTAGCAATGCGTATCTGGTGCCACTTTTCTAGAAACTGCTCTTTGAGACCACTAATTAGAATGTAAGACTTCATTTTTTTTTAATTAAAAAAAAAATAAAAAAAAACCTGAGAAGTGGACAAAGGGATTCCCTCAAAATGAGACAACATAAGTCAGTGTTAGATCCCCAAAGGGACCTGTTTACAGAGAGGCTTATCCTAAAGTGTGCAGCGTGAGTTGTTATTCTCACTCTTAATTTTAAACCCATCTTTTCACATGTGTCACTAAATTCCCCTGGAACATGTTTTTCTAGGCGTGCTGAGACTTCCTAAAATCTGAAATTTATCTGAGACTTTATAATGTTAGCGGCATTATCCGATCAATATGAGTTGTGGTAGCAGCTTGCAAGCATGTACCTTGCTTTATGAACTGGTCAATAATATATGATCCTTAAATATGACTTAAAGTCAGGTTTTTTGTTTATTTGTAGAGTTGGGTGCTTTGTTTTGGTCTTGTATACATTAGTGTATTGAAGCACAATATACTAATACAAAGGGGCTCGGCAGCTGTAGCTCAGCATTCACCGGAGCTGGTATGTTCAAACCCAGCCCGGGCCCGCCAAACAACAATGACAACTGCAACAACAAAAAAAAAATAGCCAGGCGTTATGGTGGGTGCCTCTAGTCCCAGCTACTTGGGAGGCTGAGGCAAGAGAATCACTTAAGCCCAGGAGTTGGAGGTTGCTGTGAGCTGTGACATCACTGCACTCTACCGAGGGTGACATAATGAGACTCCGTCTCCAAAAAATAAAAAAGTAAAATACAATGCTTAAAAATTATAAAATAATAATAATACAAAGTACAAAGGGACTTCAATTTAAAGGAATCTCACAGAAAATCCTTTCCTAACCTGCATGACTCTACTGCACACAAGTTCCCTCTCTGATAAGCAAGATTTTCACGTGCCGTTCGGTAAAAAACAAACTCATCAACACATTGCTTCATGATTTCAGATTTGAAAAATTCCCTTCACCTTCTTATTTCTCTCTTGAGGTAATTCTCCTACTTCAAGTTAGCCTCATAAGTAAAATTTTCACATGTGTTACTTTTAATTTCTTTTCATCCTTGAAAAAATGAAGTATCAAGAGATTCTTGCTTTAGAGTGAAGGGCTTGTTTGAAACTCCAATGCTCCAAGCAATGCCCTAAGTAGGTCAAATTTCCAAGCTGTAATTTCAGCAGACGAATTTGCCTAATCCCCCAAGATGATAAAAGAAGACACTTAATGCAAAAGCACTTTAGCTGTCCGATCTTGACCTTCAAGATCTTTGTGGTCTGGTCCAACTCAACCCAACAGCCCATCACGAGCAAACGTTAGCTTAAGCAGGGATCCTCCTTCCAAACTTCCAAACCGTATGCACCTATTTCTTCATTCTGAATGCTTTCTGTCTCATAGTTATGTTCTATCCATCTTCAGGTCTAACTCTGTAAGATCTTCCCCCAACACTCTATTTCCTGACACTCTCTCCATTTTCTACATTCTCCCTAAATTTACTTTCTGAGAGGCCCATGATGGTCCGAGATCACACACTGTCTTGTGAAGGAATTTAACTATTTCACGTGTCTGCTTTTATCCTTAATTGTAGAATCCGTTCTTAGATATTAAGAAATATGCAGCCCAAGTCCCTACAGTAGTTACTCAACACATATATCTTGATTACAGGAAGAAGTATTGATTTTGCGCCTACTGGACATCTAGACGTACATATATTACAGTCTAGTCACCCCCCCAGATGAGCGCTCTATATGAGGTCCACTGCAGAAACGCCTGTCTTTCTTGGCAATTGCTTTACCTCAAGAAGCCAGGAGCATGTGGTTTCTGTGCCGCTGCAGAAGGTGAAGCAAGCAGCAGTAACGTGGGGTGGCTCTGTTCTCATGATAGCCTGGCCTTTTATATCATGTTTCCACTGAAAATATTTTGTGTTCCAAATAACTGAAAGTGTCTATGGTGATACAACAATGGGCTCCAATATAATATATTATAAAATGGGCATCATACCTCTTTATACACAGTGTGAAGTGTGACATTTGATTTGATAAAACGTTCCAATGGACAAAAACATTCCCCGAACTCAACATTCCCCGATGTGATAGTTAAGAGCCTGGGTTCTAAGAGCCACTACCTTTTATTGGTGGTTCAAGTTAGGACTAGTCACAACCCATCCTTGGAGGCTAAGTGAAAATGGGAGCGGAAGGAGCACCACAAGGCTGCTTTAAAGAACAATCTAGATGACGCCTACCAAGCACTTAGTAATAACTGGCACAAAATTGTCATTTAGTAAGTGGTGGTTATAATTGTTATTAATGAGATTTTAGCAAAAAAAAAAAATAATAATAATAAATAAAGAACACTACAGCTCACACATATGGACTGTTGAGATGGAAGGGGAAAAATAGGAGGAAAGTAACTAAATCCAAGGAGTGGCCTGGACAAACTTGGCTGTTAATCACAAGCTGCTAAGCCCCGTCTTAGAGACAACCAGAAATCCTTTGTCAGGTTTTGAAAGACAAAATAGCCCTATGAGAGAGACGGAGGGTGTTGCTGAGTAAATATGGCACCCACAGATGTCTTAAAGTACAATTCTCCTACAAGACTCACAGCGACAGCTTTCATTTTCTTCTATTTTTCCTTTTAATTCTTTTCCTCGCCTGATTGGCTCTTTCTCCCTCTATCACTAGTCCTAATCAATGCAGCAGGTCAGGTTGAAAGAATGGACAGCCTCCGAGCCACATACATTTAAACCACTTTAATGCAAATATTGATCGTGGGAGCATAGACACAGTCTGGGTTGCATTTTTTAAAATGGTCATGCTCTTTTACTGGGGCTGCAATATCCATGATAAAACAGATCACCATAGATCAGCATTCCACCATCTTTCTATGCACAAGAATGTGTAAAGAAATCCAAAAAATGGGTGAGATTCAGTGCTGAGCTTGTGAGCCTCCAAGCAGGTACTTCAGCCATCTACCAGATCATATTTGCTTAACCACTTACACTTCCTAGATGAACCATTTTCGTACACACAGAGACAGACTATCACAACAAGCGTGGTACCTTGTATCACAAGAATACCTGTGCAACAATGTCCACTATGCTAAAACCCTTAATTCCTGTGCATGCAGGATTATCAAAGTACTGTATCAGCGAGCCACTGTCCAAGACATGTTTAGCAAAGGAGTCTAAGTCTGAGTTGAAATCCTAAAGGAGAGATCAAGGACAGGAAGGAATTCTAAGGGCCACTTTGAAATGCGATACCAAAAAGATCTGATATTCTATCTGTAGGCATTTTCAGGCAGGACTGGAGGAAAAGAAAGAAAGAAAAAGAAAACCTGTTTGTACAAAGAAAACTTGCCTGGCCTACTGCCAAGCAAGGAGGCATCACAAACCGGGTAAAGTTGAAAGCAACACAAACCAACCTAAATCCAAGGGAAGGAGGGGAAACAACTGGGCTGAAAAGCCCCTGACTAACACTAGTTGCTTCAAAGTAATACCACTGCTTTCGCATTTTTTTATTCTATTTTTTCATAGGTCTGTGCTTGTCATTGTTGCTGCCCATTACACCCTAAAGCAAAATGACATGTAGCAACACTTACTACATTTACCAAGATGGCTGTGGAAATAGAAATAGGGCCCTCGCAATCTTCCTCACGGTACAAAGTAGCCTTTCTGCGGCTTCTCCAGAGATCAGCCAGCCACCACATCTTTATGCAAAGGGGCAAATGTCATCATAGAAAGAGACAAACAAGATGTGTACACCAGGTGGACAGAATGTTCGCCGTGAGCTTATCAGCCTCAAAACTAGAGATAAGTGTAGGTGAAGGGGAAACTGGGTGGTATGCAAAGTGGGAGGGAAGCTAGGCGGAATGAAGCCTTTGACCTTGGAAGAGCTCAGTGCTAGTGAAGCGGAGGGAGGAGGGAGAATGGAATGAGGAATTCCTTGCTGTAATATATTCGGGTAAAAATGGGGCTGTCATCTTGAGCTACAAGTTAGAAAGTTATTACTTTTAATATGCCACTACCTTAGGCCTATACTGTTATGTAAAAGAAAAATAACCTTGTGTGACAGTTTAACATTGATCGATGTGCCTGCCAAATGCAAAGAGATAAATAAGCAGGTGATGAATAAACAGCACTTCAAGTAAAGACATTACGCTGCATGCATAAAACGGCGCCAGGCACCTAGGAGCTGTGGGTGGCCGAAGGTTGGCCATTTCATGCCCACTCAGTAAAGCAGACTTAATCGCTTCCAATATTTTCTGTTAAAAAGCACGCTTAATGAGCCAATTTCACAAGCCCAGAGAAACTGATTATTATCTCTGAGTTCCAACAGAGTTGGTTGTTTTCCAAGAGCCAGCGTTTTTTTTTTTTTTTTTTTTTCTTGACTGGATAAAAAAAAAAAAAAAAAAAAAAACCCTTTTTTTTTTTTTTTTTTTTTTTTAAGGAGAGAGAGAGACATAGAAGAGAGAGCAAGAGAAAAAGGGAGCAAGAAAGAGAGGGAGGACCGAGCCAGCCAGAGGGCAGGGAAAGCGGCTCACAGGCGGAGACGGCCACTAGATGGCAGTGTTAGCCCGCAGTCAGCGCCCGGGCCGGGCCGAACTGGACAGAAGTCGGCGGAAAGATGGCACGGTAAATAAAGCTGCACGCAGCTGCCTGAAGAGTGCATCCCCTACCCTCCGCCCTGAAGCCCTTTGTCCACAATTTTCCTATTCTCCAGCCGGTACAAGGCGAGGACACAAAAGGGGCAGTCCCCAAACGACTTCCCTCTCTCTAACAGCCCAGGGCTCTGATATTTCTTCTAATTCAGCCTTGCTTCACGAAGTACAGGGGTCTGTACTCCCTGTTACACAGACTTTTTGCATTTGTTTCTTTTCTTTTCTTTTCTTTTTTTAAACACAGAGGGGCTTGCAGTCTCTGTATTCCTCACAGGGCTAGACATGTGGCTGCAGAAGTGTCTGCCAGACCCGAGAGGCAGTAGCGATCCAGTTTCCCTCCAGCTACTCCAGGGCAGGTTCTATTTGCCCTGCCTCCTCTTGCACACTTTTTTTTTTTCTTTTTTTTGCACTTTTAGTAGAAAGTGTAGACGAAAAGAATTTATCCCCAAAGGAAAAGATTGGGAGTAGGGAAGAGCCCGCCGTAGGAAGCCAGCTGTCCTTCAGCGAGCGTGGTATTATGCCTTCCTCCAGCCAGGCAGCAACGTGGTGAAAGCCGCAGAAAGCAGGGTTATTGTCACCAACTGTAGTTATTCAATTGCCACGAGGAGAGGAGACCCAGCAACTAGACCTCAGCATATAATTAACTCAGACTTTTTTTTTTAAATTGAAATGAACTGTTGTTAGGTTCTAAATTGAGATGCAAGTTAATTATTTATGAATATTCATAGAAAATTTGAACGATTTCCAAAGTTGGCCTTTAGTTTCTCATCAGTTAACCAAATAATTGATATGTATTCTTTCTGTAAGATAAATTTTCCTACATGTGCAATGGAACGTTCAAATGCATCAAGATTTTTAAGATTCATTTTGAATCAAAAGGGAATGGACTTAGTAAATTAGAACAGAAGTAATTTTCATCTCTTATCTGTAGTCTTATACAGAGAAGAATTCAATGATACTCAGCAAAGATTGGTCATTTAAGGGAAAGAAAACAGCATAGTGGTTCACTCCTATAACGCTAGCACTCTGGGAAGCCCAGGCAGGAGTACCACTGAGGGTCAGAAACTCCAGACCAGACTAGGCAAGAGTGAGACCCAAGCTCTACTGAAAGTAGAAAAATTAGCATGGCTTCCTGGCACTTGCCTGTAGTCCCACCCAGACCCTAGGGAGATTGCGATAGGGATCACTTGAGCCCAGGAGTTTGAGGTTGCAGTGAGCTACAATGATGCCATTGCACTCTACCCAGACTGACATAACCATACTCTGTCTCCAAAAAAAAGAAGAAGGCAATATTTGAGGAATATTCAGAGGAAGCAGATAAAATCCAACTTTCTGCATCTGTGCTGGGGTGGGGTGGGGTGGGGGATAAAGGGGGAGGGGCAAGGAGTGTTTGGGGAGTAGAAGGTGAGCAGAGAAATGCAACCACAAAGACTAGGAAGGTGCCCAGTGCCTGAAAACTTATCACAGGCAAGTATGGTGATGGGGTTCAGGACATGCCACCCCCCAAATATGGCACCTATGCATTTGAAAACACCATAGAAGCAGAAAGGTCATTCTCACCTTCCCCTGACCCTTCCCCCTTACAGTAGGTCATAAATTCTACAAAGGTCACTCTTTGGCCATCCCCGTCATTCTCCACTGAAGCAGGTCGTAAGACCCTCATTTCTAAAGCAACCTCCATACACTTGGAGGAAATGGACATTTTTATTTCTGAAGACATGGATGTAAAGAAGAATCTGAGCAAACTAGCCTTCTAAATTCCTTCCTAATCAAGTATGATTTTTCATCTTAAATAATAACTGGTTTATTACGTTAGGTCCTATTCCCTTTGTCCAA
>NW_003852419.1:15120527-15137316 GCF_000181295.1 Otolemur garnettii
AGAAAGATTAAAAAAATGCTTTTGGGTAGTGAAAATGTTGAAAGCTGACAAAGATTCCAAATGTGACACAGAAATTCTGGCGTGAGCAATAAGGTTGGTCATTAAGCAAAACTGGACATAAATTATTTAAAAACCGGACTTAAACAATCAGAATTAACTCATTTGTATTATATGTGTGTGTATATACAATTTGTATATAATTTTGTATGTATATAAGAGAGGCTGGGGCAGAAATATACAGCAGAAGCTCGACAGCTGACCACCTCCCTACACCTCCTTAAGTTGACCTAATTTTCATAGACCATATATGCACCAACCACATGGACGTATCAGTACGACAGGCCTAGCTCCTCATGTTGACCACCTCCATATATTGACCTGTTCATTAAGGCCCCTTGGGTGGTCAACTTACAGAGTTTCTACTGTAGCTTTGGAGGAAGAGCCCTTAGACTGAGCAAATACTCCCTCAGAAGGTAAGAGAAAATATGGTAGATAGGAGATATTTGGGGAAAAAAAGGAATGGCTCTCAGTGCCAAATACTGAAGAGAATTCACAGTAGGACTGAGAAATCCAAGGTGGAGGTAAGGGAATGAAAGTTCTTAGACAGGGCATCAGGTCCACCTCTCCTGACACTCAGCTGTGAAGGGCAAGGAGAGACAGAACAGGTGGTATTGGGAGAACTGGGACAACAGAGAAAGACGTTGTTCAAGAATGGGATGATATTTTTGTTTGTTTAAAGTAAGAGTTAAGTATACAGATATAAAAAGCCTACATCAAGGAAAAGGAAGAAGAGGGAAGATGAAGAAGGAATAAACAAGACTATAAGAGAAAAGAGATCCAGAACAAGAGTTGGGCCCTTCTCCCACTAAAACGAGTCCACTAGCCAGACCCAGATTGTCTACCTCAGAGTTACTGGGAGGTTAGCACGAGATAATGATGTGAACCCATTAGGAAAATCAATGTAGAATGATGCAAATGCAAAGTTGTTATTAAAATCATGGCGTTTTCAGTGATGCAGTGTTAGAGATGTGTTTTTCTAATAAAGTTGGCTTAGTCTACAGAAACTAGAATGGCAAATTCAAGCTTTCCGGTACAAGCTGATTACAGCCATTCTGAGGCTTAGCATATCCAATACTGACCCCAGGGAGAAATATTTTCATTTATAACTTTGAGTTGCTTAAAAAATCTTCATTTCTCCAGCATGGAAGTCATGGCATATGATGCCAAAATTGTATTTTCCAAACCCCATCATGGATGCACGCTCTCTAGATTTTTATCAGAAACATTAAGGTTTCACAAACCCATCAAGCAGTATGATGAGTAGATATTTTCCTCTATCTGTGGCATATTGGGGGAGTCCTACTCTGTCCTGTTATTGAAAACCCCATAAAAATGTAATTAATAACTAAGGTGAAGCCTTCACAATTTTTCAAGATCTCTAAACAGTGAAGACATAGCCACCCACAGCAACTTGACCCACTAAGGAGATTAAGAAGAGGGAGAAAAAGAGCATGTCTATTCTAGACAGAACGCTTCATTAAAAACAAGGCTTAATAAATACTAAAACAAAGGTACTTCTTTCTCATTTATCAGCAACCCACTCACCTTTTCCTCACTGGTATGTTCCATGACCAGTGTGTGTGCTGTACACATAGCTACTCATATTCTTTCTTAAGTAGTTAGAAAGATAATCAGAGAACCAGGTCTTCAGTCATAATCAACGGAACACTATGCACACTTAATACATGCCAGGAAAAGGAATGTGACAGGAAATCAAACAAGACCAAAATTCGATTCAATTCAGGAAAAAAAAATTGAAGGACCAAGCTCTTCTTCATCAGCTCTTCTTCCTGGTGTATAAAATCTACATGTTGATAATTAATGAACACCTGCAGAGAGTTTATAACAAAATACCAAAGGAAGGCTAACACAATGCATGCTATTCTAATCAGAGCTAAACCAGTAGAAACTCCTCTTTCATCGAAACATCTTTAAAACATGCTCAAACTAGCTTAAATGGATTCCCTGCTTTTGATGTAAATTGAGAAGTTATTTCTCAGATCTAAGATTTAAACGAGGGTGGAAACCAAAACACCAAGGTAATAAGATTTCCAACAAGTGCGGATATAGTACAGGACAGCTGCAGCTCTAACTCGCTATTATTCTTACACATTCTATATAAAAGTTTAGAAAAATTCACTCTTTTCTGTATTTGGAAAACTCTAGTAATAGACATAATTAGAAAAAGAAGAAAAAGTAACTTGAGAGTGGCCACAGAACATGTAATTTTCAAAAAATACAAAAACATATGATAGACTTACTGCTTGAATTTTTCAAAATGGAGATGTGTGATTGAAATTTTGACTTACAAGAAATGACTGTGTCATATTAAGGATCATTATTTATGATTTTTTAATCCATAAAGTGAGCAGCTGCTGTTTTTACCACATTTTTAGAGAATTTTCAAAATAAAGATAAGTAAACTGGTCAAGATATTATACTTACATTGTAAATTAAAGAGAAGTCTATATTAAATTACCCTTATATTGTAATTTGAAGAGAAGTCTATATTAAGGGTCATAGTAATCTAATATTAAGGGTCATAGTAGTTTAATATTTTAGGAAACAAAACAGGACTGCTGATATACTATTAAACTGCACATTGGTATACATTGCCAAGATTTCCATTTTGAAACAGTTCAAATTAAAACACATTAATATTTCACAAGATTAAATAGATCTATATTGTGTGCGTGTGTGTGCGTGTGTGTGTGTGTGTGTGTCCATCCCTCACAACAGGTAGGGAGAGAAAGTTAGGTTTTTCCTTCCAAATACCTTACTTTGTGCCTAAGCTTTCACTTCTTACTCTTCTAATTCACAGATGAACAAGCACTAGTTCATCCTAAGTGTGGAAGGGCCCAAAGCACCAAAAACTAACCTGGTATGAACTTCACATTACAGCTATATCCATGCAAAATGTTTTAAAGTCCGTCTTATTTAAAAAGATTAAAAGATTTATTCTGAAATGATTTACCAAGTTGGTACCCTAGCACATAATAGGTGCTCAACAAAAGCTTATGGAACAAGGAAGTGAATGTGCCAACAGGAAAAAGTCATCTCTCTAATTTAATTTAAATGCTCACCTGTTATAAGGTCGAATCCTTTCTTTCTGGATCCTCCCCTGGCAGCTAATGAACCCTGATTACCAGTTAGTGGATCCCACCCTACACTTTGCTACATGTCCCTTAATAAATATTCCTTAAAGTAAAAAACAAAACAACTAGTTGCCGAGAGTGACCTAAACAGTGGCATCAGAGGGTCTGTAGCATTCAGCTGGGGTAAGAGCACAGAGTGAGGTGACCCTGAGCCACTCCAGATCTTCTACCTCGCAAAAGATGCCCCTACCCGGGAGGTTAAAGAGGAAAGCTGGGTCATCACATTATTTATCAGGAAATGCAGCAGATTTAGATAGCTCTTATCTCTTCATTTTTCTCTCCTAAATAAAAGAAGTTTAAAAAATCAAGCTCTATTTTAGTGCCTTGATGAGAATGTTTTTGGAAGCTGGATAACAAGTATAATAGATTATGTGATTTTCAACATGAATATGATTTATAACATTTGGTAATACCAAAGCATATAGCAATATGTGCATTTTGACCCTGCGGAAATAAACACCCTAGTAAAAGAGTCAATTCTGCATAGTGCCAGGAGGTCTACTGGGAGCTAGAGGGCCTTCGGCTTGATTTTTGTCTCTCTTTTCTTACCTGTGAAGCAGACACATAAGCAAACCTCAAGAGGCTGTATTGGGAGTGACAAGGTAACGTATATACCTTACTCTGATAGTCTATAAATGCTGGACTCCTTCTCTTTGATCCTCTCTCATTAAAAAATGTTTTGTACACTTCACTTACTTCTTAAGATATAAATAACAAAATTAATTTTCCTTGACTTCTTCTGCCAACTTATAGTAATACATTATTTTATAATCTATAACCAAATAGCAAATGCCTTGTTCACATGTTAAGAACTCACTCCTATAGAATACACAAAATTTTTATCATTTATGAAGAAAAGTTTTCTAAACTGTATTTATTCCCTAATTAATAACATTAACAATCTGATAACAGAATGTGTGCACTTTATGGAAATTTGAAAAAATACAAAAAAAAAGCACAAAAGAAAAATTAAATCATCAATAATCCTCTAACTCGGAGATAATTCCTACTAATTTAAGCGTCTTTGTGTCTATACTAAGCATTAGAATGGGCTTATTCCCTACATTGTGCTTTGTACCCTTTTTACAGTTATTAATACTTTACGAACGGACTGGACACCCGTAACAAAGTGGTTATGGCATCAGCCACATACACTGAGGCTGGCAGGTTCGAACCCAGCACAAGGCAGCTAAACAACAATGACAACAACAACTAAAAAATAGCCAGGCATTGTGGCGGGCGCCTGTAGTCCCAGCTACTTGGGAGGCTGAGGCAAGAGAATCGCTTAAGCCCAAGAGTTTGCGGTTGCTGTGATACCACACAGCACTCTACTGAGGGCGACATAGTGAAACAGTGTCTCAAAAAAAAAAGAAAAATATTTTATGAACATTTTGAATGCCAGGATTTTTTAAGCATTAAATATATAATATAAATAGCGTTTTAATGGCTGCATATTATTTCATCTCATGAATATACCATAAATTTAGTCCAAGCCATATTGTTAAACATTTGGGGCTGCCAAATGTTTATTTTTAAGAAAGACTAATATTATAAAATAGCTTGTACTCGTGACCCAGCTTTAATAATTACTGACTCAACTTGGTCTTTTTTCACCTGTACCCTTCGCCATTTCCCACCCCACTCTCAGATTGTTCCGATGCACATCCACTCATTATTTCATCTGTACATATTTCACCGTGTACCTTTAAAAGAACTCTTTTCTAAGATAATCACAGTACCATGGTTACACCTCACAGTATTTTCACTCTCTCAAAGCATCAAATATTCAAGCAAGGTTAAAAATCCTTCCTCTCCTCCTTTCATTCTCCCTCCTCCTCTTCCCCAGAATGTTAAAATCAACATCCAAATAAAACCCACACATTGTAAGTACTTAATAAGTTCCTCTCATCTTTATTTTTCCCCTTGCAACTTATTTGTTTGACAAACAAAATAGAAAAGAGGTCAATGAATCTACAGTATTGCACATGTTCTGGATTTGGCTGGTGCATCATCATCAATGTCATTTGACATGTTCCTCTATCCACTGTATTTCCTAGAAATAGACTCTCAGATCTATAGTTAGGTTCAAATTTAAGTTCTGTATTTTGGCAACATTATTTCATAGGTAGCATAGTGTGCTGCCTTTGGATAGTATAGGTAGTATAATACTGGACTGTTTTTGTGGTGTTAGTAACCATTGGTAATCAATGCCTAGATAGATTAATGCATTAGCAGTATACAATGGTAACATAACATTTTTGTTAACATAAATAAACTACAATAGCTAAACTCTTACAGTGAAATATTTGGATCCATCTATGTGTATATATTTATTCAGGAAAAACTCCTAAAAATTAGATATCTGAATCAAAGTAAATCGATATTTTGAAATGTACATTACCATGTATATCACCCAACTGCCTCTAGGAAAATTATAATAACTTGCATCCCAATCCTAGATATTATTATTGTTTTAAATTTTTTATTAATTTGCTAGCCAAGAATGAGAAATTCATTGCAGCATACTTTGCAATACTTTGTGTACCAACTGGATTAAACATACTTTCCTTAAACTTAAATTTTTATTTATTCTTCTGTGAATTGCTATTTTTGTTGTTAGATCATTTTTTTCTTGAGTGTCTATCATTTTTTGCTTTTTCCTGGTTTCTTCAAGACATCTAATTAAATCTTCAGAAATTTGATTTCTACACTTGATCTTAGCTAAAAGATCAAGAAGCAAAGGAAACGTGATTTCTAATGAGTGAGCCCTACCATAATACACCAAGACACTACACGCCTGTACCAACTGCACCATCCTCTATGCTAGGTTTGCCCAGCCTCACATTTTATCCAAGGTTATGTTAAAAAAAGGCAAGACAGACATCTGTAACCCACGAGGAACATGACTGTCATACTGTTTGAGGAACAGTAGTTTAATTCACTATAAAGAGGGACTGAAGGAACCAGCCCCGTCTACCATTATGCTCAGCAAATAATCCTCATTCTGTTTGTTTTCCTCTTATAATGTAGACATGAAGCCCATTAATTTTTCAATGGCATTATGTGTAAGAAACATAGAACATTATACTAAATACTACGTCCATAAACTATCCTCATACTCCCATATAAAAATTATAGTTCATTTATCTCCTAGCTTTGCAAATATTCTTCTCTTCATAAAGAAAAAGAAGCAATCAGTATTTTTATTGCAATGCACTTAAAAGGTAATAAGGAAGCTATCACAGTTGAATCACTGTAGATAGAGAGGTTGGTTATTGTCACTTAAGAATCCTATACCTAAGCATGCCATGTGCTTAAAATAGCCTCTAATGCTAGAATAAATACAGAAGCAGTGGTGCACATTCAGTCCAATTTTCTGAATACATTTCTCTAAAAAGGGTAGTTACAAATAATTAAAAGCCTAACACTGACACATTAGACCTCAAATCTTAAGCCAAAATATAAAATATTTAAATAATAATATTTAATGAAAGTGGCATAAGGTTAAACCTATACAGGTAGGAGAAACATAATATTTAGAATCAAATGAAATAGCTAAAAAGTACAATTAGATTTCTGCCTCATCAGTATCCAGATTTGTGCATTAGGATTATGCAGATAGAACTAAAGTTAAAGGCATTTAGTTACAAGTGGTGGCTAAACTCAATGCTTTTCCAATCTCAAACATTCTTATATAATGGAGATAATACAATGTCTTAATAAAGAACACAAAAGGAAGGAAAGAGAGAAGGAAAAAAGGGAAGAAAGAAAGTAAGGGGAAAGAAGGGTGAAGAAAACTTGGTGAAAATTTTGTTTGTTTGTTTCAGAGAAAACCATCTTCCAATTATACATATGTAATTAAAGAACCACAAAGCTGGTTTCACTATAATAAACCCACACCTGATTTGTCAGCTCACATGAACAAGTTCACATAAAAAATATTAATATAATTTTCTTGTAGTACTTTAATAAAACCCAACTTTTTTTTTTTTTAGATAGGGTCTCCCTCTGCCACCTCAGCTAGTAGAGTGCAGTGGTGTTATCATACCTCACTGCAACCTCAGACTCCTAGATCTCAGCCTCTGGAATAGCTGGAACTACAGACACACACCACTATGCCCAGCTAATTTTTCTATTTTTTGTATAGAGAGGGTATTACTTTTGGTCTCAAACTCCTAACTTCAAGTGATCCTCCCACCTGAGCCTCCTAAAGTTCTAGGATTTCAGGCCTGACCAACCACAGCTGACACAATTATAACTGTAATCCACCTTCTTAACTATTTCACAAAGGAAAGCACAAAGTTCTCACCTTCTTAGAAATACAAAAAACTTCCTCAAGGATAGTTATTCTATGTCCTGTTCTTTAGATGGAGTAAAGAAGGCTTAATTTGGTCTTTGTTTAAACTTGGGCACTATTTGGTCTTTGTTTAAACTTTCTACACTTTGCAAGAGAGGGTGTTACAGCAAGGCCCACCTCACAGCACGGCCATAGAAATCAAATAATGTAATACTTGTGGATACGTTCACTCAGTGACTGCACAGATGTGCTCAGACAACATTACTTATCCCTGTGACCCTGATGATGATCACCACTATTATACCACCAAACGGTCTGAGAATTCATATGTCAACAGAGTTTTCCATAAAAATCCTTGACCTATAAAAAAATTCTCTACATCTGGCAAGGATGCCATACGAAACATCTCTTTTAAAACAAAGCTTTGCAATGAAGTTCAGTGAAATCAGTGATTCTCAAAGAGGGAACAATTTTGTCCCCCAGGGGACATTTGTTAATGTCTGGAGACATTTGTGTTTGTCAAAAAGTAGAGACGGGAGTGCTATGATGCCAGGCTACAGGCCTCTTATGCCTAGAGACCAGAGAGGCTGCTAAACATTTGCAATGTACAGACAACCCCACACACCCCCAGCAAAGAATTACCAGGCGCAAAGGTTAGTAGTGCTGAGACTGAAAACCGCAGTGGTGTCAACAGATTCTTAATAAATATATCCACAAAAAAAACTTCAGCCATTCACTGATGCCAATAATTTTGAATGTCTCTAATGTATTTTTCTAATTTATATTTAACTGCAGTTGGATTCAAACCTACTTTCTCACGAAACTTAGTTTAATAATCGTAGTTGTAGTGCCTACTAACATCATTTGCTTAAATTTCCATGCAGTTATCCTTCCTTTCTTATATAATCTAGTAGCTTATTTTTACCTTTCGGGGAAATTCTTAAAAGGCACTAGCAATTTCTTACACTTGATATTTTAGTGTCTACAACATATATTTTTATCTTAATGATTTCACTAGCAGAAAAAATACACTGTGAATACACGTTAGCCATATGGAAAAGACAATGAGGCCTAGTAATTAAAACTGAAAAGGTAAAGAACTATGCGGTAATTAGAACACTGATTAATCAGCTGATAATTTTATCTTGATTAATGCTGCTGGTTTCTCTTCTTATTGACCTAGGAAAAGTAGGTTTAGACCAATTAAATATAAATTATTCTCCTCTTTTTACATTCTGGGCAGCTTCCAGTATTCTAAGTCATACTACATTTAAGAAGCACCATTGAAATGCTTTTACTAAATTGGGCAGTTCAACAAAAGATAGAATCAGGTTTATGTTCCAAACATACTGATGCTTTTATCTAAGGCTAAATTACACAGAGCTGGTTTATTTCAAAATTATCCAGGGAATATTAAAATTACCATAAATTGCCATTTATGTAAATCTTCTGATAAGACTCAAACAGTAAACAATTAAATATCTCCTATATTTTACTAACATGGGAAATTAGAACGATCAAAATTAAGAAATATAACTAGTATTACAGGTAGTTCATTAACTCACTTCATGAAACCTTGTGACTATGTTAGTTACCAGAACATCTTCCCAGTATCAAGAAAATACAATCATTAATCCTCAGCCAATCAGTTTTCTAGAAGAGATCCAAAAATAAATAAATAAATGAATGAATAAGTAAATAAATAAATAACAGAGACAGCTACAGTTGGAGATTCCTAAATCCCATAAATGAAGGTAAAGGCTATTTTGTAAGAGCCTAAAAAAATCGAAGGAAAGAGTATTAAAAAAAATTATGATTTAAAAAGAGTAAAATCTTTCTTCTTTTCAATTGAAATGATTACAGCTCAAGCCACAAAGAAACGTTGATAAAGCAATTAAGATATTGTTGCAACCGATTGTTTGCTGTCCCTGGCTCCCACCTTTGTATTTCAGATCTAGTCTCATCCATATCACTGTCCTTTGATAGATCAGTGTTTAGGAATCCAGCTCCCGTTCCCACTCTCCCCCAGTCCTACAGTTTCCAACCAAAGCCAAATCTCTGGAGGTGGCAAAGCTGCCCAGTTTTTGAAAGATAAATGTCTTTCTTTATAGGGTATTGCTTGAGAGGGAAATGTCAGATCAGGGTTTCATGGACTGAATCTTAGAAAACTGCCTATATATATATATTTTATATGTATTACATACCTCAAACATACAATATAGATGCATATGTATTATACATAGAGTGTTTCTTTAAGGCCTCAGAATGCACACAAAGATTATTACAATAAAAACAGAAGCCACGAATAGCATCACCTAACAGTATATGAGTGCTTGGTATGAGGCAGGATCTTTGACAAAGCTTACCTTCATTGCATCATTATTTCGCATAGCCCAACAAGTTAGGGTCTATTTTATCTTCATTTCATAGCTGAAGACTGAGACACGGAAGGGTAAAAAAGCAGAATGTAGAACTGATGGGTGTTAAACTCGAGATTCTGGCTCCACTCCCCAGCTCTGATTTTTGGTTATGTGGACTCTGGATTTTGGCAATATAAATACCATATGAGAAGAGAGAGTGACTGATTGATTTTACTGGTAAATGTATGTTTACTAAGCATATCGTTATCTCTAGTGGTGATTTAAACAATAGTTACTAATGCAATTCCTGATAATGCGTTGCTGCATATAAATATGTAGAATACAACCGGGTATCCTGGGAGATGTCATAGTCACTGTTAATGATAGGAAGATTGATGCAGAAAGTGCTTTCCCAATTAAATGCTTAGGTGTGAGATGACTTTCAAAGTGATTTCTTAGATTTTCCCCTAAATAAAAGGGCCATCTATTCAATAAGTTATTCAATACATTTAGCCTCTTGCCACCCCTGTTCCAAGTGCTATATTTGATACTAATGGTCATCCATTCACTTACTTGACAATTTCTTCCAGATGATTAATTAACAGCAATGAACAAAATTCTTCTCATGACACGTATAGTCTAATCATATGAAAGAAGAGCTGAAACTAATACGTAGAAAAAAAAAAAACACAGCAAAACAACCTAGGAGCATTTCATTTCTAAGTTCTTTACAGAAGTTAAGGGGCTCGATATTTAACCTGAACTATTTAAACAGAATTTCAACTTCAACACTTAGTAAAAATTTTACTGGCTCGGTGACTATTGCTCAGTGGCTAGGGTGCCAGCCATGTACACCAGAGCTGGTGGGTTCAAATCCAGCCCAGGTCTGCCAAACAACAATAGCAAACACAACAAAAAAATAGCCAGGCGTTGTGGTGGGTGCCTGTAGTCCCAGTTACTTGGAAGGCTGAGGCAAGAGATCACTTGAGCCCAGAAGTTTGAGGTTGCTGTGAGCTGTTATGCCACGGCACACTACCCAAGGTGACAGCTTGAGACTCTGTGTCAAAAAAAAACAAAAGAAAAAAGAATTTGACTGATTATTATAGTTCCATATAACATGCATCTAGCACTTGGTAATTAACAAAGTACTTTATTTTGTTTCTAGCAAGTTAATCCCTATGAGTTAGATCAAACGGCTGTCCCTATTTTACAGAGGAGAAAACTCAAACATTATTCACCATATCAACAGAAGCAAAAACAAAGACCATATGATCCTCTCAATGAATGCAAAAAAGCATTCAATAAAATTCAGCATCTTTTTCTGTTTAAAACACTGAAGAGAATAGGCTTAGGTGGTATATTTCTTAAACTGATCGAAGCTATCTATAACAAACCCACACAGCTAATATTTTACTGAATGGAGTAAAACTAAAAGCTTTCCATTTAGAACTGGAACCAGACAAGGTTGTCCTCTATCGCCACTATGATTCAACTTAGTGCTGGAAGTTCTAGCCAATACAATCAGGCAAGAGAAGGAAATAAAGGGCATCCAAATGGGAGCAGAGGAGGTCAAATTCTCTCTCTTTGCTGACAATATGATCTTATACTTAGAAAACACCAAAGACTCAACCATAAGCCTCCTGAAAGTCATGAAGAAATACAGTAATGTCTCAGGATATGAAATCAGTGTCCACAAGTCAATAGCCTTTGTATACGCCAATAACAGTCAAGATGAGAGGCTAACTAAGGACACAACTCCCTTCACCATAGCTTTAAAAAAAATGAAATACCTAGGAATATACCTAACAAAAGAAGTGAAGGACCTCTATAAAGAAAATTATGAAACCCTAAGAAAAGAAATAGCAGAGGATATATATATATATATATATTTTTTTTTTATAGCAGAGGATATTAACAAACAGAAGAACATACCATGTTCTTGGCTGGGAAGAATCAACATTGTTAAAATGTCTTCCCAAAGCAATCTAGAGATTCAATACCATCCCTATTAAATATACCAACATCGTACTTTCAAAACTTGGAAAAAATAATTCTCATTTTTTATGGAACCCGAAAAAGAACCTATATAGCTAAGGAAGTGCTTAGTAATAAAAACAAAGCCAGGGGCATCCATCAGCATACCAGACTTTTGGCTGTACTACAAGGCCATAGTGGTCAAAACGGCATGGTACTGGCACAAAAATAGACATTTGCAATTGAATAGAAAACCAGGTAATGAAACTAACATCTTACAGCCCCCTAATCTTTGATAAATCAAACAAGAACATACATTGGGAGAAAGACCTCCTGTTTAATAATGGTGCTGGGAGAACTGGACATCCACATGTAAAGGCTGAAACTGGACCCACACCTTTCCCTACTCACAAAAATTGATTCAAGATGGATAAAATATCTAAATTTAAGGCATGAAATGATAAAAATCCTCAAAGAAAGCATAGGAAAACACTTGAAGATATCAGCCTGGGGAAAGACTTTATGAAGAATACTTCTGTGGCAACTGCAACAACAAAAATAAAGAAATGGGACTTAATTAAACTGAAAAGCTTCTATGTAGCTAAGGTGACAAAAACCAAAGCAAATAGACAACCTACACAATGGGAAAGGATATTTGCATATTGAATTGGACCAAAGCTTGATAACTAAGATCTATAGAGAACTAAAATTAGTAAACATGAAAAAAGCCAACAATCCCACATATCAATGGGCAAGAGAGATGAATATAACCTTGTCTAAAAAAGACAGATGAATGGCTAATAAACATGAAAAAATGCTCATCATCCCTAATTACTTGAGAAATACAAATTCTCTACACCCTGAGATATCATCTAATCCTAGTGAGAATGGCCCACATTACAAAATGTCAAAACTGTAGATGCTGGCATGGATGTGGAGAGAAGGGAACACTTTTACACTGCTTGTAGGACTGCAAACTAATACAACCTTTTTGGAAGGCAATATGGAGAACCCTCAAAGAACTCAAGCTAGAGCTCCCATTTGATCCTGCAATCCCATTACTGGGAATCTACCCAGAAGCAAAAACTCCTTTTACCATAAGGACACTTGCCCTAGACTGTTCATCACAGCTCAATTTACAATCACCAAAATGTGGAAACAGCCTAAATGCCCACCAACCCAGGAATGGATTAACAAGACAAAGAAATGGGACTAATTAAACTGAAAAGCTTTTGTATAGCTAAGTGGTATATGTATACCATGGAATACTATTCAGCCATTAAAAAAGATGGAGACTTTACATCCTTTGTATTAACCTGGATTGGAAGTGGAACACATTATTTATTCTTAGTAAAGTATCACAAGAATGGAGAAGCAAGAATCCTATATACTCAATTTTGATATGAGGACAATTAATGACCTAGTACACAGTAGGGGTTGGGGAAAGGGGAGAGGAGACAGAGGGAAAGAGGGAGGGGGTTGGGGTCTCCGTGTGTGATACACATTTGGGGGGCAGGACACAATTATATGAGGGACTTTCCCTAACAAATGCAATCAATGTAACCTGGTTTCTTGTACCCTCAATGAATCCCCAACAATAAAAATCTAATTAAAAAAAATTAAGCTACTTGCCTGAAAATACTGAATAAGTAGAAAAGCTAGAACTGAATATATAAGCTAAGGTGGAATAATCCAACAAATAAAATACCAGCTAAACTATAAACATACACGCACAAGATTATACAGTAAAGAACCATGTATACAAATTTTTGCTCTGTGCACTAGGTGGGCAACTTGGATATGTGGACCTTCAGGACTGAGTAAGCATTCAGAAGAATACAGAAAGAGAACATAAAGAGGCAAAGCTCAATGACCCCCCTGCAAACCAGGGCAAGGTGTGAAGCCATGAAAGCATCTGGTACGTTTAGGGAACGATGAGCGTCAGGGTCAGTGCGGAGGCTGTGTTAAATGACAGTCAGGACTGTACGCTGATGGATCTGTGGGCACTATGCAATGAATACATACTTAATTTCATTGGCTATGCAGAACCATTAAAGGTTTAAAATGGGAGATGTGAATTTTGTGTGATATGATTTAATATTGTAGGAAATTAACACTGTCAGCATAATGAAGGAAGGATTGGCAAGGTAAAAGCTCTTCAATTTGCTTATCTTCTCCAAGCCCCATGGTGTGTGTGTGTGTGTGTGTGTGTGTGTGTGTGTGTGTGTGAAGAACACATAATAAGTCTTTATGGATAAAGGAGAGAGAAATTGGAAGACAAACTCAGGAAGGAGAGACTGAAAAGGGAGATTAGGTCATGACACTGTAAGACCTTGACTGCTAATAGTTTAATTTTTATTTTGTAGGCAGGCTTTAGAGCACTAATGGGCAAGTAACAGTTTGCTACTTGCCCATTTGTATTTCTTTCCATACCTAACTTTGGGTCACTGGCATGCACATGTGGTAGGCAAACAGTGAATTTTTGGATTAATTTATGGAGAGGACTAAATCTAATCAAAACCAACAGAGATGTGGATTTCTAGGGAAACATAATATAAGCATTTCTGGGAAAAAAACCCTCATGTTCTACAAAATCAGACAATAAAAATAAAAATTGACTTTAAGGGAGAATTTTAACACAGTAAGAGAAAAAAAGATGTTGGGGCACAAAAATTATAACCAATGAAACTTACAGCTAAAACCCACAATGACAATAAAGTATTTGCATAGTTTAAAAGACCTAAATGCCTCATAAAGAAATATGGGACTTCACTTTTAAATAACAACAAGTAAAAGTGGCTTGATGGAAGAGGGTGTAAGGAAAGGTTGAGCTGCTGAGTTATACGGAAAGGACTAGACACGTAGGGAGAAAATTCCTCCATCAGTTCATCCAGGGGAAGGACTTGCAGCCAGCAGGCTATTTCTCTACATCTTACAAGCTCTGCTGGGTTGGGGGTTGTTACTGACTGGTGGAAAATCTTAATGGCATATGAACCCACGTGATTTCCATTATAGACAGGTATCATTCCCATCTTTATAAATTGTGTAAGAGTTTGACATTGCGGAATAGCATACATAAAGCAAAATAAGCAAGATCTGGAATTATTGAAAGAACCTTTTGCCATCAACTAAGAAGATTTTTTTCCTTTTTAAAAATATATATACGTTGAGGATTATAATATGTGAATGAAAAATAATAAAACAGCCACAGAATCACCATCCAGCTCTATTTTTGAATCTACCTCCCTGATCATGTCTCCATCAGTACCCGGCACTTACAGGTAACCACACTCACACCTCTGTTTTCATGTCTCTAAGTACTTATGTACAGCATTTCCCTGGGACGAACCCTGCTGGATTGTAGGGAATCTGCATGCTCCACTTTATAACCTACTACAGCTTGGCTTCTAAGGTGGTTCTTTTCATTTCCAAATACATTGTATGAGACTTCCTCTTCACATTTCTACCAATGCAAGATTCTGTAGACGTTTGACTTAAACTAATCTGGTAACTGCAAATGATAACTTCATTGAAAATTAATTTATATTTTTGTGATTGCTAATGAAGCCAAATATCTTTAGTCTGCTTGCTAATTATGCATCTTTCAATGTGAAACGCAAAGTCTATCTTTCCTTTGGCATTATCTCTTACATATAAATCTGTACAATATCTTGGTATATTATGGATTCTAATTCCTTATCAATGCATATATGTGTGTGTGTGTGTTTGATAATACATTCTTCCCATTTGTAGTTCATTTTCACTTTATGATAGCTATTGAAACAGACATTCATATATTTTGTGAAGTCAAGTTTGCCTTTGTAATTTGATAATTCTGTTTTTATTATGAAATTTTTCTTAACCCAAAGACATATCCTCTTCCATATCATCTTCCAAAATTTTAGAAAATTCACATTGAAGTAGGTTTGCAACACAAGGAACTAATTTTTTGTATATGGTATGACATAAGGAACAAGGAAAGGCAGGATTTTTTTTGGCCCTCTATTGATGGGCCTTAGTAGAGTCGATACTTTCCTTTACTGACCTGTAATGCCAGCACCCACCTAAAGAAAGTGTAGGGCTGTTTCTGGGCTCTCTTCCCTTCCACAGCCTAAACCTACACAAACAATATAAATCTTAAGTGTTGTAACTTCGTAATAAGAATTAATATCTGAGGGGCATCCTCCAATCTTATTCTCCCGCTGTGTAAAAGTCTTGGATTTTGGCCCATTGCTTTTTCATATTTTTAGAATCACATTATCCACATTCATATACACAGAGAGAGAGAGAAAGGCTTCAATATTTCACCATTAAGTATGATGCTAATTTTTGATAGAAATCCTTCATCTCTCTAAGCAATTTTTGTCTACCTGCCTTGCCAGAAGAAAATCACCATTATTAAATTATATCAAGTAGTTTTTCTGGACCTATAAGGTGATGCTATTATTTTTCTCATGCTGTATCACTTTACATTCCTATTCAGGAAAACCACTTGGCTTTGATGCACTGTTTATACATTGCTAGATTCGTTCTGCTAGTACTGTAAGTTTTTTAATCTAAATTCGTGGTGAAATCCGTTTATAATTGTCCTTTCTTGTACTGTATGTCTCAAAAAGTAAATCAGAGAATAGAATTTCTCCCTTCTGAAAACATACAGTTACAATTTGATAAAAATTAAGTAAAAAAATTTTAAAAAGTGAAAAAAAAATTGGAATTTTCAGTTGTTTAAAGTTTTAGTAAAAGATTCCAGCAAAATTCTGTGGTGATTTTTGAAGAGAAGATTAACTACTATTCAAATCCTTAATAGATATGGGACATTCATATAGTCCATGTCTTTTTTTTTTTTTCCTGCTTTGGTAACATGTTAAGAATGTCATCTCATGTGGTTCAAACTTGGTGGTATAAAGTTCTTATAGTATTCTTTTGCTATCTTTTTAAACCAT
>NW_003852419.1:15137357-15143979 GCF_000181295.1 Otolemur garnettii
AGCCTCAAGCTATCCCCCTGGGTAGAGTGCCATGGCATCACAGCTCACAGCAACCTCCAACTCCTGGGCTCAAGCAAGTCTCCTGCCTCTGCCTCCCAAGTAGCTGGGACCACAGATACCCACTACAACACCTGGCTATTTTTTGGTTGCAGCCATGACTGTTGTTTGGTGGGCCTGGGCTGGATTCGAACCTGCCACCTTAGGTGTATGTGGCTGGTGCCTTAGCCACTTGAGCCACAGGCACCAAGCCCATTTAATCATTTCTAATCATTCTTAATACTATTTACTTTGTCCCTCTTTCATTTTGTCTTAAATACTCTTTCCAGTCTTTTCAATGAACCAACTTTGGATTTATTTATTTTTGCCCACATTTATTTTAATGGTATTTTATTAATGAGACCTCTTATGTATCTTATTTTCTTCCTCCTATTATCTTTGGACTTATTCTCAGTTCTTTTTCTAATGGTTTTGAAATATTAGAACTTGATTGAATTTGGTATATTTTCTGTATTTCTTCTCGTTACTGGGAATGGCATTTTCTATCCATCTCCATAAAAATTGCTCAGATTGTATTCTTCAGCTCTATCTGATATAGAGAAATATTTTCAAATCTTATATGCCTGTTAATTTTTCCTCATAGTTCTATCAATTTTGACTTTATAAACTTTGAAGCTTTAGGTTTTATTGAGTAAGAAGTCTTATGTCTTTCTGATCAATTAAAACTTTGATCAATATGTTTTGACCCACTTTTTATACACCAATTCCAGATTTCTTCGGGTCATGTTTGCTTTGTTCATCTTCTTCCTTCTTTTGACAATTTTTTATGTGTTCAGTTGAGGCTGAAATTTGTCTTTTGAATAAAAAAGTCACTTTTATCTTCCAAACAAGTTTAATTAATTTTATTTTTAAGTGAAAAGTTTACTTCATCTGTGTTGAACATGACTATATATTTACTTCTTTAGTTGGTGTGTCCTATTTATCCCATTTTTCCCCATTCTTTTATTACTTATCTGACTAACTTTTATATGCTGATTTTTAGTATTGATTTTTTCCTCATTAAAATTTTCTATCTAATAATTTGAGAGCTACATACATATTTTATCTTCTAGCACTTTCTGTAGAAATTTTAATAAGCACACTTAAAACCAGCATGTGTTGTGACGTCTCGCAGGGGGCGTTCCCACCTCCTTTTGCCTACCACCAGTTTTGTATAGGAAATTTCTCCTATTTATGGAAGTTTATTTTTAGTTCATTCTTAAACTGAAAATGTAGCCCTTTGGGGTACCAGTGTCATGCAATAATCTCCCAGAAGACCTCACACTTTATGTAGACCTTAGATTTGTTTCACGTCCTATGTTCCTCGGGGGAACATCAAAACAAAAAATCAATATCACTTCAGTTATGCAAAGGCCTCATGGACAAAAGCCAGCTTTAGTACTTGCTACCTATCTTGTTACCTATTCCTTGAAGACTAAGGAAAGCCAGCTAAAATACTTGCTACCTACCTTTACAGATCCCTACCATCACTTTATTTTGGAATTAAGAGTCTTGTTAGCTCTGCAATGCAATTTTAAAGTTCTACTTATCTTTAAATTTAAACATTTTTACTGGAAGTATGGTTTCCAGAAGGGAAGTCAAGATTCCCTTTCCCTTCCGTTGGTTAGCGTTAGATGAATATCGGTTGAAGAAGTGGTGAATAATCAGCTCTTCTAGGCCATTCCTCTATATCAGGAGTTGACAAACTTTTTCTGTAAAAGCCCAGATGGTAAATATTGTAGTTTTTGCAGTTGATATGATCTCTAACCCAACCACTCAACTCCGGTTTTTTAGTTTGAAAATATTCACAGAAGATACGTAAGCAAATGAGCATGGATATTTTCCCACAAACATAAAAAAGAACTTCATTTACAAAAGCAGACAGAGGACCAGACTTGGCCTGTGGACTCCAGTATGCCAACCATACCCTCTGAATACCACCATAACCTTTTAAAAGAATCATAATGTGAAAAAAACATCTTATGAATGTGTGTAACTAGTGGGACATGTGAAATGTTTTAGGGCAAAAACAAATGAAAAGAAAAAAAGAAAGAAAGAAATCTAGTCATATATTGACATGCTTTATAGTCTAAAGAAGCAGAGGTGAACTCCTACTATCACAAAATAAACTAAACTCTAAGCACAAGAATGATACCTTGGGAAATAAAATAAGCATTATGGCTGAGGTACACCTCCTTAGGAAATCAAGAGAACTGAGAGGACACAGCCCTCTTCCTAGCTGCCATCTGAGAACCCCCATTCCAAGAAACTATCTAGTAATCTCTTGTCAGTGGTCAAGGTTTCACTGGGATCTATACAGTATCAGATATATTGTATAAAATTTTTCAAAGAAAAGAACATACAGTATACTGGAAAAAGAGTGAAAACTATATTACTTGAGATTGTCTATAACATACCTTGAACTGGGCAACACTAGGTGATTCTCAGAAGGCAAAATTGATATTAAAAAGGTTACTCACTTGAAAATGACTTTTTGCTACTCCACAAAATAGACCTTATAAATCTAGCAATATATACCTTTGTAAGACATAAGACATCCCATGGAGTCATACTTTAGCTGTTTGGTCACTAATCTACCTTGGGCCTTTCAAAAATTTTAGTTCTAAATTAAAAAAAAAAAGGAAAGGTTCAAAGTTTATAAAATAGTGTTTTACTTTAATATCCAAAGACTACAAATAATAACTATTCATTTTCATAGACAGCCAGTAAAACCCAAACATGACAAAAATATCCAGAATATTATATTACCCTTGGAGCTAATATCCTCAGAGAACAAATACTTCAAATATCAGCTATGGACATCTCTTCCTTTTAGACATGTCAGTCCACTTTTGTCTGGACACCATATAGTATTTGCTGAGCTGCTATTCTAATATAGTAGTATTCAAATGTATTTTGAAATATTTCAACATTTTCCAGTATGTGTGTGTATAGCTCTCAAACTGGGCAGAAATGAGGTCAAGCTTTTTTGGTAAAGTCCAGGCTAGCACCTAACCACTACCCCAAAAGATGCTTCCTTCTTCTCTGAATCTGAATTTTTGAAAGAGATCCAGGTAGATAAAACACGCTGTTCTTGGTGATAGAGCATTGATACATTCTTTTTAATGTGAACACACATGAGATTTATAATATACTCATGTCAGAAAAACAGAGTGGAAAGGTTGTGTAGTTTAGAAAAAGCCAATCCAGGCATCCTGATACACCTCCTCACCAGCCTAGTGTTTACACAACAAGTTCACCCCAAACAAGGACCTTTCAATCAACAGCAGTTATCATGTATTAAATTTCTTCATTCCATGAATGTTTGAGATTCACTCACCAGAGATTTTTCTCTGCAGACTAATACAGACCTGCCCCTCTAAAATCAAAGCAGTATCTTCTAGAGTAATTGGACCACCTAAGATTTAAATGTTCAGAAACAAATTTTTTTCTCAAAACAAAAACTCAAGTGAGGCACTAAAATAGTATATTGTTATTTAAACTCAGAATAATTCAGTCACTGTACACAACAACATTAACATTAAAAATAATTACGTCTAACTTCCATAAAGTTTTAATACAATTTGATTCTTCCAACGAGTCCGATTTAAGTAGTAAGCAGGAAGTCACTGGGAAGTCGTATTCATAATATAATCTTCCAACAGAATTCATTTTAATTAAAAACCAGGTGGTCCTGAGTTTTCCTCTAAGGCTCTGTGCTAAAAAATCCCATTGATCATGCTTTTTATAATGAAAGATTCAACTATAAACCTGGAGGAAAATGGAATAGATGAATCAAAATATTCTCTCATTCTAGTTAATACAATCTTGGTATCCAGTCGGGGTTTATAATTATAACACTGAAAGTAGAAACCATAAAGGAAAAAATTGATAGATTTGTTAATTAAACATTTTTGAACTCTCCCCTATAAAAAAATCTATATAATTCAAAAGCATAATTACCTAAATACAAATAAAACTTTAAGTAAATAATAAAAAGATGACTATATCAATGGAAATACTTAGTGAAGTGACATGATTAAGAATTTCACACACACAAAAAACCCAAAAAACAGGGGAAAAAGTTTATTACTTTGGTCAAAAAAATGCAAAGAAAATATTGCTAATCATTTTGACTGACATAAAATTTTAATTATATCAGCAAGTGTTGGCAAGAATTGTCAAAATGTTTATTCTGATCCATTGCTAGTAGAAAGGTGAACAATTTGGCAACATGTAGAAAATGCCTGAAACATCTGCATACCTTTGAAAGATCAAATACAATCTTTTATAGTTTATCTTTAGAAAATTATCTGATCTGTGCGATAATGCTCTGTGTGTCTCTACCGAAAAACTGTAAGCAACCTCAATGCCTGGTGAGAGGCCTTAGTAAGCCACAGTACATTCAAATCCTGCAATGTGAAGCAGAGATGTTGAAGAATATGTAATGACATTGTTACAAGAGGATTGGCCTGAAAAAAATGACCCCCATTCTCTTCGGCAACTGAAACCTACATCCCTGCTGCAGGCCAGTGATCAGGAGAGGCAGGGGAATGTCTTTTGTTCTTTGTGCTACAGGACAGCTCAAGGGAATTCTCTGCAGGGAGGTCACAAGATTGCTTTAGCTGAAGATGGAATTGTGGGATTAATCAGAACCTTTAAAAGCTCTTTGCTCCTGCTCAGAAGGAGGAATTTGGACTTTGAGACAATAGTCCTCCATTTTTTCTCCTTTGCTGGCAAAGTAATAAATTTCTCTTTCTTTTCCTCAACCACTAGTCCTCATCTTCTGGTGCAGCTTCATGGACAAGTATCGAGTTTCAGTAACAGCGTGAGAAAAAAATTCAAAATAAATTAAGTAAAAAAAACAAAAACAAACAAACAAAAAAACCCTGTACATATACTATGATCCTGTTTAGGGGAAAAAAAATTATTTATAAATGGATGGATACCCAAATGAATGGAGAGCAACAGAGAAAGGTAAGTATACTGATGGGAAGAAATTGGATAGATCACAAAGACTGGGAGGATACTCAACAAAATCTCAACAATTGTGGTTAACTCTGATTGGTGTGTTTATGAGTATCTATCTGTGATTCCCAATTAAGATGAACTTTTTTTTAATATGGTAAAAAATTCTTCTGCAGCTCATCTAAACCCCGCACTTAGTCCATTTTTCTATTAGGACCTTAGCATTTTATATATCAACTTGTTAATTCTTTGACCATAAAGATGCAAAGGCTCTGAAATAGTTGCTGCTAATAGCTTTTACTAGGTTATTTTCTCCAAGTGATTGATTAATTGACTGATTGATTGACTGCCATTCAGGAATCGGGGGAGGGGGGGAGGTTGCAGTCAAACCTATGGATTTTCCCTTTGTAATTTTATGGTTAAAACTACTCATTATTACTGTCAACTTTATTTTTTATAGCTTCCTGATATCTTATTTTGTATTTATCTCTTTAACCATCTTGAATTTATATTAGTATATGATGAAAGGTAAGACTGAAAGCTCATCTTATTCTTTTTTCTTTTTTAATTGAATGGTAACTATGTACATAAATGCACTTTGGGGATACAGTGTGGTGTTTTCACATACAATTTGAAATATTTCCATCAAACTGGTTAACATAGCCTTCATGTCATTTTCTCAGTTATTGTGTTAAAATGTTCATATAGCACATCTTATTCTTAAGACAGAGTCTATCAGTCTAGGGTGGACATGGTACAGCTGGCCTGGTGATTTTAGGTCCATCCAAAGTGACCTTTACCTCTTGTCTCTTTTATTGTTTTGTAAAGTTAGCTCCCATCCTAAAGTTTCCCATCTTGAATAGTTTACAAAGATTGATTTAGGAAACCAACTTTTCAATCAGAAATGTTGTAATAGGTCACTGACTTATGCTGATTATTCTTTAAAATGAGGGTTAATGTGGTCTTTGCTTTAGAAGAATTGATTTAGGAAATTAACTTTTGAACTGGAAATGTTGTAATAGATTGTCACTGAGTTGTGCTGATTATTGTTTAATAATTTAAACCTTTATGTATAAAACAGTAATTTTAGAAATGGAAGAATAGAACAGTCTTGGAGACAGTGCTCTCAATTTTCACCAGAATCGCCGGCCTTGTAACAAAGTTTGGTGGATGTGTTCCCATCTCTGCATATTGGCAGACAGTGACAGGGGCTGGACTCTCTTCATCTGGTCACAAAACTACACTCTAATTTTTTCCATACTTGTTAACTGTCACCGACCTACTTCTTAAATAGTCCATTATTCACCCATCAACCTATGAGACTAACTCAATTGAGCTTTATATATCTGAATCTGTCCAGATTTTTCTCCTTTTTTCAGTGGGGCTTTTTGTTTGTTTGTTTGTTCTTTGGTCAAAATGATGCTGTCCTAGTTATTGTAGTCTAGGAGAAATGAAATATCTTTTTCTCCTGTCACTAGGTCCGTGACTTGAGACCCTTATAACAAAAGACAGATTAGTGGGGTGGTGCCTGTGGCTCAAAGGAGTAGGGCACTGGCCCCATATGCCAAAGGTGGTGGGTTCAAACCCAGCCCTGGCCAAAAACTGAAAAAAAAAAAAA
>NW_003852419.1:15144281-15146299 GCF_000181295.1 Otolemur garnettii
GGAAAGTCAGACAATTCCTTTGAGGGCAAGAGAAGGTCAGAGAGACCTTCTTTCTGCTGCTGTTTGCTCAAATGTCCAGATGTCATATTTGGGGGCAGCATGTGGGGTTTCTAAACCACATCAGTAGTTTATAACTGATAAGACAATTGTATAGGCTATTTGTCCTTGTTCATTCTAAGAAATGAACCTTATTAGATTTACTGTGCGAAATTTTTAAAATAAGAAAAATTTACTATTTTAAGTAGCTTATAATAATTCTTTGAATTAATATATGAAGGACTATTAAATATATTTATTCTTCATTTGCTAAAATTATTTCAGGTCTTCGCAAATTTTTATCATTTCCATTATGTAGTTTCCACATGTTTTTCTTCCTACTATTGTATCAAAGAATTTTGCATTTTCCTTGTATCTTAAGCGGGACTTTATATTACATATTTTTCTAATAAGTGCAAAAGCATGAAAGAAATTATTTCAAAACAACTTATTTTAAAATAAATTCTAACATAAAAGTTAGAAGAAATAAAGTATAAACTTTTTAGAAGTACAGTGATTAAGTGATACAGATTAGACCATAAAAATAACCAAATAAGCAGAAGTATAGTGTAACAAATATCTGCATTCACTAAAAGAGGTAAATTCTTATATAATTTTCCTCTTCTTAAAATAAGGGAGAATCACAAAATGAAATTCAAAATCCATTTTATCAAAAATTATTCAAAATCCATTTTATCAAAAATCCATTTTATCAAAAATTATGTTGAAATTTCCCCCAAAATATTTTGACTTACTATTGGATGATCCCATAAAATTCTGATTTATTAGAATCACATTTTAAAGCATAGAGTATTAAAATAATCCATTTTCTGGATCACTTGCTATTAGGAATAACTCTCCTGGCCAAGGGATAGGGCAAGGGTTAAGGAGAAGGCAGGAATGCCCTCCCTCTGTGTAGCATGAATGAGAGCAGTATCTCTTAAGGGGAGAGCTTAATTCCTTTGGATTCAGCCCTACTATATAACAGATGTGGGGGTTCCTGTGATGCAAATTGCCAGGCAGGATTTAGGTTGAACTAAGAATACATTCATTACGGAAGAGTAAGATACAAGAATTCTATAGGGATTTGGGGATAAACAAATATCCAGATTACTCATGGTTTTAACATCATAAAAATTCATTGTATAATTTCCCTAGAAAACACAGGCTGGCTTTCTAGAAATCAAAAAAGAAATCTCGTGTAAAGACATGTATTTGGTCATTTACTAGATGTATTTATTGATGATAATGATAATCAACCTCAAAGCAAAATATAGAAGAATGGGAAGGAATAAATATCTGAGGTTTGAGAAAGTGTTTAAATTAGTATATAAATCAAATAGTTCACCTGCAATAACCTAGATGTTTGTAGAATATGGAATATTGATTATTTTTAAAATGATCACTGAATTTTCACACCGTCACTTTTGAAAGAACACCTTTGTAAGATGTGTTCCTTCATTTTAAATCTTAGTAACTAATGAATACTAAGCAAATATCAATTGTTACTATACTGAATTTAGTAATATTATAATTTTGAATTGTTTCTAATATTAGCTTGTTTTATCATTCAAGTTTTTCTTCCATCTATCAAAAAACTTTCTAGTCTCTCATGCTTTGACATTATTTTTAAGGTAAAATAAAATTTAACAGGCTTAGTTAATATTATTAACATAGAAATAGAGGAAAATGAGATTACATATTTGCAAATATTCATCCTCTAGCTTCATCATTCAATCTATTAATAATAATTATTATAATAATTGCAAATAATCCCAATGTCTTGATTCATTAATGTAAGGATCAAGGCCCTTGGCCCCCTAAAAGTTCACTAAAAAGTCACTGATGTGAGGCAGACCAACAGGAGAAAAGGTATACAAATTTATTTAATGTGTATACACAAGAGGATTCAGAATGAGTTTATATGCAATTCTGGCATAATAGGTTGTGAGAGAAAGGAGAAGGAGGAATTCTGTGGAGAG
>NW_003852419.1:15148430-15189296 GCF_000181295.1 Otolemur garnettii
TGGCAGTTACAAGATTATATACATTTGCCAAATTTCATTGAATTATGTATTCAGAATTGATAAATTTTATTTTATGTAAATAACACCTTAAAACAGCTAATTTTTAAAATAAAAAATTAGAAATATTGCACATAAACTGTCTAATCTTTATTGACCTTAAAAATAGTATGACTAATGAAACAGAAAGAAAGAGAAAGTTGATTAACTTGCTAAAAGAGTATAATGAAATAACACAAGGTCATAACAAATCTCCTAACTCCTCTATTAACAAAGGAAATCAATACATCTGTACAATATTACGGATGCATAAACAACCTTGACCTGTTTCTGTAATGGAGGTGTTAACCCTATTTTGTAAAAAATAGGGTCGTGGTGTTGTGTAATGGAAAAAAGGTGTTTTAAACTCAGATTTCACTCAGCAACTTACTCTCATTATTTCTGTGCCACAAGAAACAAATTACAAACAACATTATGATGGAATAGCAGAGAATTCTGACAGTGACAGATAATTGGAGGACAGAGCTCAGGTAAGAGAGAGAAGGAGAGCTATGCAGTCAGACACCATTAGCTGGGTCCACAGCCTGTATTGGGGGGAGTTTATGGAAAGAAGCACCTACGTGTAGAAATCTGTTAAAAAGAAAAGTTTATCTGAAGCAAATTAACTTGTACTTTATTAGTTAAGTAGAAAGAGCAAAAAATGAATAACCATCTGAAAAAATTCACAAAACAGATTCTGAAAAAAGAAATAATTCTGTAGCACCAACCAGCAAGAAACGAATGATATAGGACATGTAACCAGACTGATTAAGCATTCCCAGACGTTTCTTACTGTGTAAGAGAGATCAGGCTTCAACATTTACCCTTTTCCATTGTTGAATTATTTCTGTTTAAGCAAATATATAATAAAATGCACATAGTTTCTACTCTAGAGTTTGTGTTCAACTATTCTTAAGCAATTCTTTCATCATCAAATATCTATTACTGGACTACATAGACTATATTATGGCAAAGAATAGGAAAATCTTAAAGAATTCTAAGTTAAAAAAAAAGAGTAATATGGATCAAAGGAATATTACAGAGAAATAAGAAAAAACTAAGTTGATCAGGAAGACATTATAATAAAACCATATATACATACAAACACACTCAGGCCTGTGTACTTGTGTGTGTGTATGTGTGTGTAAAATTTCTTGTCCCTTTCCATTATGAAATATTTGCAACAAAGGTCTCAAAACAGCACACGAGCCGAAATGTGCAGAGGCAATAATTTTATAGAATTAGTTTTTAACGTCTTGTAATTTACACAATAACTTGTCATAATACATTAATATATTGCATTAATGCTTTGCAGGAACTTAGTTCTAAATAAATAATAATATTGCTCATACAAAGTTCAAAATACAAATTGGGTAAAACAGTAACATTGTGAAAGAAATGATTAATAGAATAGAAAAGATACATGTCTCCAAAGAATACAATTGAAGGAGCTAAATGAAAATGCCTGTGCAAAGTATAAGAAAAAATACCCAATTTCTATACCTACCCAAATAAACCATGTTCAACTAATGAAGGGAAATTCTTACAAACAATTATGGGCAAGAAAACAGAATCTAAGATCACTTGCCTCATGAAGAAATGGGAAATAAACGTTTTTATCATTCAAAAGATGTGCAAGACACATTTTACTCTTGGTTAAATAGGGAAAATATGTTTAAATTATTTATTAGAATACAACCTAGTTCCCTCTAGATTAAAAAGCAATAACTCGATTTTAATGATTTGAATTAGATATGGATAAATGTCATACATGGATTTAGGGGATGGTTTTCTCTAGAACTAAAGGAATTGCAGATCTTTGCTACAGAGGAATGAACTATTGAACCAAACGCCCCAATGCTGGTAGATACACATTCCAAATACGGCTAGATCACAGATGTATATTTTATAAAAATCTTTGCTCTGTTCAATGAAAAAGCTTAATGGTGAATATGTAAGTAAATAGGTGTAAGCTCCGACAATGTCAAAAAAAAAAATCCCTTAATTTTTTCAGGAGAATGTTCATTAGTGGAACGGAGCACTCTGCTTCCAAAGAGGAAAAGCTGATCGCAGACCCACCAAACTGGCCTTCTGACCTGAACCACCCATGGGAGGACAAACACAAATGAGATAAGAAAATGTCTTATTCTATCAACTCTTCATCCAAGGGCATGGTGTCAATCCAGGCTCAGAATTAAGTGAACAATAGTCGGCACCCACACCAATAATGTTTCTCATACCATATTACTTTGGATTTGACAACTCATGACTCCTTCCCAGTTTTTCTCCAGCTTCTCTCCTCTCCATGGAGGGTTCCTCCAAACAAGATAGTTCTAAAACTTAATCCTTAGACGATAAGGTAATGGTCTGTCTGCCTTCCTTTACCAACAGGACCAATATTCATCCCTCTCCCTCCCCCATTCAGAATAGACACTCTCCACATCAAACACCTCTCATTTGTGCAGTATTGCCCAAATGGTTGACAGGGTTGTTTCATGATTATATCCACCTTTCTCCCTAGTTTTTCTAGAAATCAGAGGAGAAAACAACAGGAAGAAAACACAGAAAATGCTTTGCTCCAGGAACTGCAAACTTAATTCCTCCCCCGATGAATTCCCAACTTCTACTCACATAACATTTGTTCTACCTCTACAATCATCAATCTTGCTAATGCAACAGCGGGCATACTCAGCCTTCTTCTAAAAGCAACAAGGAGATTGCCCTTTTTCAAAAATTATTCTGTACTGTTCTGTGGCCACAGTAGCACTTTTCACAGTTGGGATTATTCTCCACATTGTTGTATCCAGTCAAAGCCACTCAAGAATTCCTATGGTCCCAGCAGCACTAAAAATACATAACAGCCTCCTTACAATAATGACTGTGAATCACAGCATTCCTCGGCTGACATAAGTAGTTAAAATAGTTGAAAAAAAAAGTTAAATAAAACTTTTTTAAAAGTTCAAGTAAAAAAAAAATGAAAAGGGGGTTGAAAAGGACTCCCCTACCGTCTAACAATATTAAAGTCTGTCTCAAATTTACAAACGCCCTCAGCAACATCAAATGCCACAGCTTCAAACACAGGCGCCAGCTTCAAGCCCGACAGCTTCAAATGCCGCAGCTTCAAACACGCGCGGCAGCTTCAAACGCGCCAGCTTCAAACAGCCTTGGGGCAGCCATCTTGCACACGCTCCAAGGAGCACAACCTCTGGGCCCTTAGGCGGCCACCCCATCCCAGAGGCCACACAGAGGCTTTGTTGGGGGAAAAAATGGAAAGAAGGGGGGGAAAGAAAGGAGAACAAGAAATATAATTTGCACACGTTAAATTAGCCCATAGAGGGAGCTCATAGAGCCCCATAATTTCACAGTAATTGGAATCTCCTGTAATTTAAAATGTAACCCCATCATTTGTTAGAGAGAGCTTCCAGGGGTCAAAGGGAGCGTGTCTTCCTTCATACCGATCTCTGCATGCCTATAAAATGCAATTCCATTTAGACCCCCTTGACCGAGTGTTTTGTTATCGCAACAAAAAGATGATGATTCTTGGCCACATGTCCTCCAAAACCAGCCCAGGAATTAAAGTGCCTCCTCTATGTGTGCTGTTAGGGTGACTCCAACTGAATAAAGACCATAATAAGAATAAGAATAAAGTCCCAACAATTAGAATTGTCATGGCAATAACCTAAATGTCTCCCATTCACGCATTCATTTCAGAAAGCTGCGTGCTCTCTTTCAACCTTGACTAGAGATGCTCTCGTGGCTACCGGTTTCTCTCCGCTGTCTGGAGTCCTTAAGCCGGCGATGCTGCAATGTGCCTTCAGACAAAAGAATAAAACCGGAAAACGAAATGATATAATGGGAGAGAGCCTTTTCAATAAAACATGAGAGGGACAAAATTCCAAATTCTGTGGAAAGAAAGATTGAGGAGAAAGTACCCTTGAAAATAAAAGAAACATCTAAATGTGCAGTTGAAAGTGAAGATCCATTATCTGCTCTCCTGAAATCAATTTTGAAAGGAAACAATGGTTTACACTGATGTAACTGTTAAATATTTAGAAACCTCAAATTTATGTAAAGGTGACACGGCTTCTAAAAACAGTCAACCTTTAAAACAATGCTGGGTCTGCCTTAAACACAGACCAAAGATGGGAAGAAATTTCAATATAAAATGTTTACCCAAGAATTCCACATATGTGGATTTTGTTCTGTTTGTGATCATCTATTAGGGGCTAGGAAAAATATATCTATTTTACTTAAATTATTAAATGGTACGCTCCTGTGTTCTGACTGTTTCTCTGTAACACATCTGCGTGCTGAGGAAGGTATGATTACCTTTTCTTTTTGAGGAGTCATTTCCTGAAGATGTAGGGCAAAGTTTGATTTAAAGCCCATGTTTGTTACATCTAGGCAAAATTCCACTCCAAGAATAAAAATTATCTGGATTTTATCACAATTTGTTTCCCTATTCTATAATCATTTCACTGCCTACGTGTTTCCTATCTTTAAAATGACTTGCTTTTTGGATGTATCTGATAGATAGTTCCTTGATTTCTGTTTCTTATTTACACCTCAACTAGAAACCTGGGCAAAACCTCGCAGATAAGATTCACTGATAACAATGCCATAGGTGCTTTGATTTTCCTGAGTACTTAAAGCAAGATCATCTTGGGGAGGCAACAGGAAACTCGGGTTGAACATGGTAGGTGATGAGAGACGTAGAGGCGGATGCTTACGGTTTAAGGTCTCAAAACTGCATGGGCTTTTACAAATGGTGAAAACATTCACTACTGAGGGTGTATACTTGTCCCGGACCTACAAAGACTGGGCAATTGTGCATCTGTTAAATTTGTGAAGGGTGGCAAATAACTTACCAAACACAAGGAGCTATGTAGAAGATAGTAAGTGATGGATTACTAATTACTAATGATCATGGGCAGGAACAAAGCAAGTAATGTCTATTTGTTGTATAATAAGACAGGACACACAGTTTCCATGACTAGTCAATGAGCAAGTTAGCAATCAAGGCGCTTCCACTGAAGAAACAAGCCAGCAAAGAAAAGCGGGAGGGTAGCCTGTTTATTTCTAACTTATGTTAGAAGAATTTCTAAGGAGTTATATTCCCTCAGTCCACTATAAACCTGAATATCGCCTGACACACATTCCAAAACCAAACAATGATGTGTACAAAGAAGGATCAATGAAAAGCCCTTTAAAAGATGATAGTATTCCTTCTTACCCACACAAATATTGATAACAGATACAAACAAATTATGAAAATGAACAAAAGTAGCATCTATCCTTCATTCTGAGTTCTGACCAATCTTAGTAATTAACAGAGGGTAGGAAATACACGTTCTGCAGATGGCTGCTGAGTCTCACCTCAATGGAATAAATATGAAATGTTATTTCTGACACTTTTAGGAATAAAAGTAAAAAATAAAGGGAAAACTACAATTGTCTGGGATGGTCTCAGAATTAGATTGTTTGTTCCCACTTTTTATTAACTGTAAATTAAACAAGAACTCTTTTTGATCGCTTAATTTTCTTGTTTAAAAGCTCTCAAAAAAGCAACTATCCCTATTACCTAGTTTCTGAAAATGTTAACTGAGGAGCCTCCCAGATCATCAATATGATTAGGATTATATGTAATTACATACAGATGAATAGAAGACTGAGCTGCTGTTTGCTTCCAAAATACTTATTTTTTCATGAACCTTTGGGTTCTCATCATTTGTTTAACCTTGAATCCAAAAGCATTTTGTACTTTGAAAGTTGTGGTTTGTTCAAGTGTACACAAAAACATGCTCTATGAAAGGTTAATTGCCACACAGTTTTCTCGTAAGAACTTTTTAATACAGGTTCCTGTGTGCCAGCTAGTCAAATGCCTAATCAGCTTTCTGATCACCCAAATTCTAGAATTGAGAACACAGAAGTCAAAATTTTACAGTGAAATAAAAAATCAATACAAAAATGTCCCCAGTAATCTGAAATTCTGACTGAAGGAAAGCATATCTTTCTCCAAAGTAGGAATCTAATGACTGAAGACATATGGAAACTAATATAAAGCCTTTAGCTATTGTGAAACTTTTGAGAGTTAATATTCTAAAGGAATAACTCACTTAAATACATTTAGTTAACATATCAAAAGTATTATTTTCTATAAGTTGCTTATTTTGAGGAACTGTTTGTAGGCAAATAATAGTAGAAGAATAAATCTCTGAAATACATTAATAGAGAGAAGTCTTCTTACTCTAACAGCAGGAAAATTCTGAGAGAAGTCTGTGTAGAATTCATTAAGTTATTGAGTTAATACTCATTAAGTAATACTGTCCATGATCATCAAGTTAAAGAACGCTAAATACACTTGTGACCAAAATTTAAACATATTATATACTTTAAACCAAAGGGTGGGACTGACATGCTTGACAATAAATGGTAGACTCTGATAGGAGGAGCTACAGCATGATTGTGTAATATTAGACCAGAGATTTTCAACTGGTGGACAGGATCTTAGGTGTGCTGCAAAAATTTTTAAAGATAATTAATTATTTTCAAAAGAAGTTCAAAGCACAGTAAGTATATTCTCTTTTTACTTTTTTTTTTTTTGGATCAACATAATTTAAATGTGCCTTAGACACTTAACTATAGGTTCAAATGTGCCGTGAGACAAAAAAGGTTGAAAAATCCTAAATTAGACCATTATTCTTTCTTTAGAATGTTACTGAATGTTAGCCTCTTAAATCTAGTGTGGCTGCGTAAGTTGTCATGCAAAGTTGTACCTTTTGTGAGCAAAGTTATCACTAGTAATAATAACTCCTGGAGTAAAAGTCTAAACCAGAGTGGCCTAGGCACAGCAAACTTTGTAGCTGCCCTGTTCATACCAGAATGATTTGAAATAGCTGTCATCCATGAGAAACCGTGGCTAACACTGGATATGTCTTGAAAAATTAGTTATTTGGGGGCTACTCTCTGACAAATCAGATCTGGATCCAGTTTAATAAGGAAAAGTTGTAATACATTCTGAAGATAATAGGTTGAGGGCTTGAGCTTCTTCAGATCTAGAGGAGACGCTAGGCTGCATGCACATCTAAATGTTTTTTACATGTTTTAGCTCTACTGTAATAAAATGCAAAATATAAATAAAAAGTCAAACATTCAGGCAAAGTGTATGACTATAACTCCGCAAAGTAAGAAAAGATTATACTGGCCTATACAGATGTTTCTCTATGTCTGAGTTACCAGCGAGACATATATATTTAACCAACTGATGGAAGTATATTTTGTTATAAGTTACTTGTGAGTTGAAACATGTTTTTTTGGCTTAACCGTTTCAGAACATCTGTGAGATGCAACTACGAAATGGAAATTGCTTAACAAACTATGCATTAAGAGAGCTACAATTTTGTTTCCCTTTATCAAGGGAAAATAAAATAAGTTTTCCATCAGTCAAAATGAGAGCTAGAGGGACTGATTATTCAAAATACAGTAGCACCTACATTTCTCCAAATATTCCCCAAGAGGTGGCATTTGTGCTGAGTGTTCAATAATTTCCTCAAGCTGTACACCTGAAAAATATATGTCTCAAGTCTGGTGTTCATAATCTGGTAGACAACCACATGTGTTCACAGACCATATCTTTGAGGCAATTATTCTCTTGGGTATGCAAATATACTGGGCTTGCAACATGTTTATTCAAAAGTGTGGGCAAGAATGTTTGGCACGTGGGCATCTGTAGGTTTCCACTGGAAATCTGCATATAACAATACATGTCCCCATGAAGTCATTTTTTTTTTAATGACAGTTATACATATTGTAAGGCTTTATCAAGAGTTAAAGCTTGAAACTAGATTTAGTAACAATTTTTCATCAAGAAAGCATATGAAGGAAACAAAATTGAAGAGGTATGTTAGAACTTAATACCTGGTTTATTGCTTGGATCTTTGCATGATCCAAAGACACAAAAATCCAAACACCTAGGTGTGTCTAGCCCACCAGCCTGTTCACCATGCCCGAACCAAATGCTATTCCACTACTAATTCTAGGTTGAGCTATTTCCTCTTTTCATTACTAACATAGTCACTTATCTCTGGGCATAGATAAATTTCATACTATTTCAAATAGATTTTCAAAAACTCAGAATATTCATCATAGTAAAATATGTTAATGCACACATATTAGAAATTGACACCTACAGTGTACAAAGGAATAAATAGTATCTGATAAGGACAATTGTAAGTGCTATACACATATATACCCATACACTTAAGCTTATTGATTTGCCATAATATATATACATAACTAAAATGATGAATACAATCAACACTGCACCCAACAAAGTAGAAAACAACCATTTGTCTCAAACACTCAGGAGATATTTTAACCATATAGTATTACCACATTAAAATACATTTAAATAACTTCTTGAAAGTTCATCTCATAAGGCCGGTTTTTTTTCCCCCAGTACATTAAAAGCAAAATAATAGGGAATTTCTATTTTCAATAATAATGAATTATTTTATTTAGACCACATTTCAAGTAAATACAGTGATAAGAAAATCTAGGGGATCACAGAGGAAATCAAATGAAAATCAGAAAATATTCTGAACTGAACAAAAATGAAAATACTACATATCAAAAGTAGGAGAGGGCAGTTAAGCTATGCTTAGAGAAATAATTTATAACATTAAGTGAAAAGTGAAAAGAAAAGCTGAAATAAACATTCAAGTACACGTCTAAAACTATTAAAGAATAGCAAATTAGATGCAGAAAAATAACCAGGAAGCAATAAATAAAAGAACAAATTAGTAAAGTAGAAAAAAAATAATACAGAGGAAAGGAACAAAGCCAAAATTTGGTTCTCTGAAAAGAATTTAAAATTGGTAACCCCCGGCAGTGATAATTTTCTTTATCAGTCTTAAGAAAATACATAAGTAGAATGTATCAAGAACAAATATATTAAAAGTATTAATTATCCTATAAACCATAGAAAGATCATAAAAGGGTATCTGAAAAACTCTGTCGGAGATTGGCAAACTATGGCCTGCTATTCAAATCCAGCCCAACACCTATTTTTACATAACAATGAGTTGAGAATGAATATATAAACAATGAGTTTATATGTTTTTAATTGATGAAAAAATAAGTGTATTACAATATATTAAAATTATTTGAAATTTAAATTTCAATGCCTATAAATAAAGTTTTATTGGACACAGCCATCCTTAGTTCATATGTTGTGTATGGCTGTGCTCATGCTATAATTAGAGTGTTGACTAGCTATAAAAGAGACTGTGTGGACCATAAAGCCTAAAATACTTTACCACCTGGCCCCTTATAGAAACATTATGGAGCCATTTGCAAATAAATTAAAATATTTTTATTTATTTATTTTGAGACAGAGTTTCACTATGTCCTCCTCAGTAGAATGCTGTGGTATCACAGTTCACAGCAACCTCAAACTCTTAGGTTTAAGCAATTCTCTTGCCTCAGCCTCCAAGTAGCTGGGATTGCAGGCACCTGCCACAATGCCTGGCTGTATTTTTGCTGTTGTTGTTGTCATTGTTGTTTAGCAGGTCCAGCCAGGTGCTAACACACAAGCCCCAGTACATGTGGCCAGTGCCCTAACCACTGAGCTATGGGCACCAAGCCAAATTTAAATATTTAGACTGGAAATGTTTATTTAAATATAAATATTTAATTATATACGAAATCCCCAGAAAAAGAAAAGTTGCCAATAAACCTCAAGAAATCAGATTCCTAAAATCTATTAGAAAAATGGTATATACCATAAGAAAAGAAAAAGAAAAATTCCCAAATATTTTTATAAAAACATCAATAACCTGATAAGGGTATTGTTAGAAAGGAAACATACATATCACTCCTGAACATAGATGTAATAATATAAAACACAGCAAAATAAATTCAGCAGTATGTACAGAAGATAATTTATTACATCAAAGTTGGTTTATTCTCAGAGAAAATATTTGTAAGAGTCTAAAAAAATTCAGTTTGTATGATCATCCTAAAAGAAATATGGAAATATTTAAGAAAGTCCAATCATGAAAAATTGTCTTAGTACATTTAGAAGAGAAAAAGATCTCCTTAAATCTGATGAAGTTCCAGCACATCTATAGTAAACAATATATTTAATGATACAATGCTCTGTTAGTGGGAATTAAAAATTAAGTGGGAATGAAATAAAAATGCATTCTGTCACCACTTCTATCAAACAATGTACCTACATCAGAAAATGAGAAAAAAGAAATAAAAGATTTAGGGACTATTTAGGAAGAAATAAACTTTCAATGTTCTCTGATGGAATGAGTGTATATGTAGAAAATTCAAAAGAATTCACATATGAATTAATAAATAAATTTAGTAAATTTGGTAGCACCATGGTCAAAAAGGGCTTATAGGCGGCACCTGTAGTTCAGTGGGTAGGGTGCCAGCCACATACACCATGGCTGGCAGGTTCGAACCTAGCTCGGGCCTGCTGCAACAAGGATGACAACTGCAACAACGACAACAAAATAGCCCAGTGTTGTGGTGGTTACCTGTAGTCCCAGCTATTTGGGAGGCTGAGACAAAAGAATTGCTTGAGGCCAAGAGTTTGAGGTTTCTGTGAGCTGCAATGCTATAGCTCTCTACCTAGGTTGACAGTTTGAGATTCTGTCTCAAAAAAAAAAAAAAAAAAAAAGAAAGAAAGAAAAAGAAAGTTGCTTATATTCCTACAGAAAAGCAACACAAATTTAAAAAATAAAATTAAAATCTTTGCAATAGTATAAAAAAATTCAAATATCTAGAATTAAACTAATGAAAGCTTTACAAATCCTCTATACAAGTAATGCTATTTAAAAATTTGGAATACTCTAATATATAGAAGGATATAACATGTTCATAAATTGTATTCAATAATTCAGAAAAGTCATTTCTCTAATATAGATTTAAACTAATTTCAATTAACTATCAACTAGCATTTTTGTGAAAATTGATAATTCTAAGATATGCATTGAAAAAGAATAAACAAAGAGGATTTACTGTGCTAGATATTATTATAAATACATAGTAATTAATATTGTGGCATTGGTGAAGACAGACTAAATAGATCAATGAAACAGATTAGAGACACCAAGAATATAATCAGTAAATGGACATTTAATTTGTGAGAAGAGTGTTACTACAGATCAACAGGCAGACGCTTACATAAATGATACTGGATTAAATTGACATCCACATAGAATTAAATAAATGAACTTACATTTCCATCAATGGCAGAGTAAGCCAAATAAATAGCGAAATAGCCAAACACTGAGTTAGAATATTTTCAATCTTCTCAAAAGTATCAGATAGCTAAAAGGAATTACCAGGTTGAGGTTGCAAGTTATCAAATATCCAGAGAGAAAAATGCTTTTAGTCATACAGTCATTTGCCTATCTGAAATGGTGAGAGGTGAAATAAGATTGGGCTGATTTTGGTAATTATGCTCCCAAGCTCTACCAAAGGTAGAGACCCAGGTAAATCAATCCTATTTTGATTTAGGACTAGAAAGAGCTGCATCATTTGAGTAAAGTAAATCAGAATAAACAGGCCCCCACAGAATCTACAGTCAAATTTTAATCTTCTGGTTTGGTCAAGAATTTTTTTTTTTTACTTCAGATTATGAGGGTACCCTTGATTAGACTACATTGTTTGAATTTGTAAGGTGAAGTTCCAAGTTTTAGTTGTATCCTTCACCCAAGAAGTCTTCCATAAACCTGCATGTTGTTCCTGCTGGACAGGAACCGACCAAATACTTTTCCCTTTGTCTCCTTCTTAAATTTAAAAATATAATTCACAATGTCAAAAATATAATTAAAAATTGGTAAACATGTAAGGAAGCAGGATAAAATGACTAACAATCAAAAATAAGTTATTAGATGCTTACCCAGAGATTCAGATAGTGAAATTAGCAAAATAATTGTGACTCATATGATAAAATAGAAGAAAAGGTGAAAAAATAAAGGAAAATAAAATTTAATAGAGCAGAGTGATCTATTAAAGAGTGGAATGTGCAGGTAGAACTACAAACTACAATATCAGAAATGAAGAATTCACAAGACAGATTTAGCAGTAAACTATCCATAGCATAAGGCAGGATAAACGACTAGAAAACTGGCTGAGAGAAAATCCTTAAATTGACTAGATAAGAAAAAAAGAAACCAGAATGGAAACATCACAGGTATGTGAACCCTGCAGAAATGCGCACTCTTCGGCATCTAGATGATCAGAAGAGAATGTGAGGAACAATTATTAAGAAGTAATGTTTAGAAATTAGAATCTTCTTCAAATGCTGACTGATGTGGCCTGTGACATCAAGCCACAGATTTAAGAAGCTCAGTGAACCACAAGAATAAGCAGAAGGAAAATCACACCTGGGCATAATCACAGTCAAGCTGCTGAAATGTAATCTTGAAAATAGCCAAGATTGTGCATGAGGGGAAAGTATTGTTCATAGACAATGATAAAAATGAATGGTTCTTTCTTAATATTAGCCATAAAAGTCAAAAGATAATGCAATGGCATTGATACAGTTTTGGAAAAATAAAATGCCAACCTAAATTTCTATACCCAGCAATTATACCTTTTAAAAATGAAAAGTAAATAAAGATACATTCTCTGAGAAATTGATTGTTAATACACCCAAACTATAAGATAAAAGGACTTACTTCAAATTGAAATAAAACCATCCCAGGCAGAACAAATGTAAAATATTTAAATATGATTACTAAAATATACATAGAAAATTCTATGTGACTGCAGAATATATAGTTTTCAAAAAAATGAGAGACTTTTCAAGACACAGAACATATTCTATACCACAAAGCAAGTTCCAACACACTTCAAAGAAGTGAAATCATCAAGAAGGTCATTTCCAGTCACTGTGGAATTACATCAGAACTCAATATTTAAATGGTTAAAAATCAAACAACATAATTCTAAATAACAGGTCCGACAGTCTCATGCCCATATCCTAGAGTTCTATCCCTATAAAGCCATGACTACTGAAACTCATCTAAGAAGTAAAAGAATTGCTTAAAAGTTATAGTGTTGCTAGAATTTTGCTCTCTGCCAAGTTCTTAGTCTCAGGGTACAAAGAATGAAAGAACAGACCATGCAGATAAGTGACAAGATAGATGTTATTGACAGGGAAAGATTGATAGAAAGATATATAAGGGGTGGTGCCTGTGGCTCAAGGAGTAGGGTGCCAGTCTCATATACTAGGGGTGGCAGGTTCAAACCCAGCCCCAGCCAAAGCTGCAAAAAAAGAAAGAAAGAAAGAAAGAGAGAGAGAGAGAAAGAAAGAAAGTTTCATATATATGCATCAAAAGAGGGGGAACAGAACCTCCTACAGTGGGGGTGGGGGGACTCATGTAGGAAGCCCCCTGAGTCTTCAGTCTAGAGGACTCAAAGGTTGCTTTTCCTACCCTGCAGGCAGCGAGTTTTGAGGAAGTATGCCACAGTGGACCAGAGGGCTATGGGCAGAAAATAATCCTAAAACTAGCACAGAAAGGCAGTCGTTGCAGTCCTTGCAAATTAGGATCTGTGCTTCCTACACAAGGAGAAACTGCCCAGAAAGGGCAGCCTGTTTGTGCCTAGAAATGGGGGGTCTATGATGGGAATGATTTTTGAGTTCACCCAGGCCTAGCAAATGGGGAGTTCCTGTCTAGCCCTGAGTTGAAGAACTCTGTTTTAATTCTTTCTAAATAGAAGCTCTGATTTTAGAGAAAAAGGGGTGCTCACCACTCCAAACTGCTTCCTGCTGAAAATGGATGATAACAAAGGGGGGACAGTTACAGGTTCCTTGGAGGAGGGCAATCCAGGGGTCCACAGTAAAATAAAATCTGGATTGATCATGTCCTGAGTGGTTAATCTTATGACACTTAGGGCAACAACAGTTACAGTGGGACATAAAACATGCATCTGTTAGATGCCATAACATACAAATGGTCCTAAAGAATAGTTCCTACACCATTAACGACGGCTTTTAACCAACTTAAATGAGGTACCCAAGAGAACAATGAGTTAAAACCATAAATTCCTTTAAACTCTGCATATCTATGACTTTGTCTAAAAAGCAATAATTAATACCTGCTTGGCTTTCTAAGACAATTTCCCAGACTTTTCTAAGCTCTACATTAGGGAACTAATAGTGTGTGAGTTGGCATTTGAGGCTTTACTATGGCAAGGGCTAGTTGACCCATCTCATTTAATTCAATTACCATAGCTGTCATTAGAAGTAAAGGCAAGGAAATACACTCAGCCAGGCTAAAGAGGTGAACATCACTCTGGCCTTCTTCTCGGAGATTAAAATTTTGGGCCTCCTGGGTCCTTTTCATTCCGGTTCCCTGGGCAAGAAAGATACTAATCTCCCTAGAGAACAGGGTCCTCCAGTGACATTAGCTGGAACAGAAAAAATTACCTGTTGCCCACACAGCAAAAACCATCCCTTATAAATTTTGATATTCATATTGGCATAAGATATGGTAGTTGTGTTATGACATTGGAGTCAGCTCTTAATTAAATTGGCACAGGAAGAGTGTCCTGAGAACTTCACACAACCTTCTCCAGGTGTAACTGAAGGCAGATAGAAAACAAATCTCTGTGTTCTGTCTTGCTGGTCCCCACCCACACAAATCCTGATAGGTGAGAGTCTTTTGGTTGTGATAGAACACAGTGAAGTTTCTGAACACATCTAAAGGAGCCAAATTCCTACTAAACAAGAGGTAAACACCTGATCTACACAAAAATCAGACAAATTCATAACATTTTTAGCAAAGGAAATCCAAACATTTTTGTCACATTGAAAGGGCATTTTGTCCCTTTCCCAACTTAGAAACAAAAGGGTTGTGAGGAGCAGAAGGAGGTGTCTTGCTGCCATTTCTTTGCCACCAACCAGTTTTCAACACCCAGCTGTGAAGTAGGGCATGTTCTGTGAGGGTGTGACTTGGGTGTGATGAGTCTGGGTCAATTCTGCCAATTTTAACTGTGGCAAGAGGTAAAAAGCAGGATCTTTAAATCTTGGTTTAAAAAATAGGTAGAGCATCTACTCATTCCTGTCACTAGTTTTTCAGTAGCCTATCCTTTAGACTTAACATCTGTCTTTTGTTGGGGAAGGCATAGAATTGATTCTGTCCTTTATTCACATAAACTGCTGTTCCTGCTTTAGCCAGTATCTCTTCTTAAGAGCGGAATGATGACTTTTAAGCCATGACTAGAAGACATGAGAGAATAGCCAATTTCCACAACTGTGAAAGTTGAGAGAAAATTTGGTAACTGGACTTCCAGATACTGCACTGATAGTTACAGACTTGGGAGTCAAGAATCCCGGCCTTGAGAGAAGCACAGGTAGCAGAAAGCTTATCTCCTGGCCTTCCACAGACAAGGCACCTGGAGCTCTTAGGCAGCAATCAAGCTCAGGGCCAAATGAGTTCCCATTCCCTGAGGCCTTCCCCTCTGGGGATAGGCTGATCTCTAGTAGTTACCCCTACATACCATACAAGGCTTGCCTATCCGGCTGTACCATTTGACTACAACTGCTGTCTTTTCCTTCTCTCTTTTTTTCCTGGTTCAATAACAAAAGACCAATGTGACTTCTTTTAGGAGATTTTCCAAATTAGAGTCAGAGCTTCAAGCCAATTTTGTAAGTTCCTCCTAATGTTCAGGTGTCCTCAAACTTTTTAAGCAGGGGGCCAGTTCACTGTCCTTTAGACCATTGGAGGGCCGAACTGCAGGCCCTGGGACGAGTCAGCTGCTAAGCAGGACAGGCAGTGGTAGCAAAAACACTCAGCGGGACAGATAAATGTCCTAGGCAGGCTACATGTGGCCTGCGGGCCGTAGTTTGAGGACGCCTGGTCTAGAGCAATTGAGTAATGAATTTATACTTTAAGATTCAGCCCTCTGAAGAGTCAGGCATAAATTGGGTAAATCTTTAATGCCTTTCTAGGTTACTTAAGAAAAGGTGAGTGATTTTTGTCTCTCTCCTAAGTGTTAGAAGGCAGCTTTTGTATACAGAAAAATTGGATGTTCCATTCTCAGAGGATCCAACACTTGTAAAATCCGTTCTTGCTTTCTAGTGGGGTGCTAAAATTTGAGGAGGAACTGTCTGTCTATGACAGAGATGATATTTAAGGTGATGGCTGACTGGCAGCCAAAGATCCGCATCTGGTTATTTTCCCTCTTCCCCCGCACCAGCCACAGGGCATCACTAGAGATCTGGCCAGAGGCATGTTGAAGCTCTGACCTAGACCAAGAACTAGAGATCTGCTCAGAAAAACTGATCAAGACCAGAACTAGAGACCTCCTCCCCTGTGAGCTGCAAGGCTCCACATGCTCCAGCCATGGGGCATTTCTCCCATGGACATGGGAGTCCACTCATTCCGACTATAAAGATGTCCTTCTCTGCCCTTGGAAGAGCACACCCCTCCCAACCATAGAGACATCCCTCTATGTGTTGAAAGAGTCCACTGAGTTGCACAACCTCCTAAATCTCATGCACAGATTCAGTCACATTTACTGGTGTAGCAATTTTTAACCACAAGGGTCCACTGTTCCACCAGCCACAGGTGAAAAGAGCAGGTTTGAATGGAGTTAGTGGCACTACCAGCATCACCTATTGCTATGCCTCATCAAATCTGAGTTTCTGTTCAAGTTACAGAGAATGAGATTTTCAACCATTTTCCCCCAGTCTCACTGCACTGCTGTACACAGTCTTTTCCCCAAATTTCCAAGAACTTCTGGGCTTGGACTACTGATTTAGCCATTGCAGTTGTTGAGGAGGCATTCCAGTGAAGAGTTTCCTAGAATGTCCTGTCCAATTCCTCATTATAAACAAGACTTCTTAAATAACAATGCCATGTTTCCACTCACTTTTTTCTTTTTACCACCTGGGAAAGATTAATGTGCCATTTCCACCCTCCTCTCTTACTTGCAAGGCAACAATAGCCAAACTCAGTAAAATCAGGTGGAAAGAAATAGATTTGAGAAATACTTTAACATCATAGCAGTGGGTTGGCCATTTAGAGACATTTTAACACGATAACAGTGGTCTGAATAGGCATTGCAGCAGGTTAAACTTTAGGAAAAAGCTTTACACCAAATTAGTCATATCCAATTGAATTCTTAGAAAAACAGGCCATGACTTTGAACTCTTCCATTTGTACAAATAGACCACAAAAACCAAATAGGGAACTTAGGGTTGTTTTCTTTGCCTTTGCTCATTTTTAAAGGGATTTTTCCTCTTTACCATTTTTTGAAGAAGGAGCTGAACTATCATCTAGAGTTTCAATGTGCTTGGATCAAAGTGTGATGAACTGTGGGTGTACTTTCTCAGGGTGTCATCTACCAAGCCGGTTCTACCCTATTACACGCCTCAGATTCTCTCTCTGGACGTCGTAAACTTCCAAGAGAACTCAAAATACAGTGGTAAGTTCTTACACGTCTTTCATGGATAAGCCATTTTTAAATTAATTTGTGGGGGGATTCCTATGGGTGTCACCCCAGGCTACTCCTATGCAGGCTCCTGGTCACCCAGGGAAGTCTTTCAGGGAGGAGCAAAATGCTCGGCCCTTTGAAGCCGAGTTTTCTTCTCTCATTTCTCTACCTGTAACACAGTTCAGCCTCTTTTGTAAATGTGCAGGAAAGCCAATTGGAATTAATTAACTTTTGGGGGAAAGGCAATAAAGAGGACTCCTCTAAACACACTCAAAGCAGCTGAAAAACAAGAAAAAGTACAGGCTTAACCCACACACAAAGCAGTCATTATCAAGCAAAGCACGTGAGCAAACCGAGGAAAGCACCATGGAGCACAAACCCAGCTCTTTCCCAGACTGGAGGAGAGATCATAGAGATAGGAAGCAAGAGAGGCTTTGAACGCTAGACAGGGGTTGACAGTAACAGAGCTGGGAGGGTGGCACTCAGAGGAGTTTTTCCAGAGGCTCATCAGTGCTGTGGGCTCACAACTGTTGGCCAAGGACCCTAGGACCTCAGATAATGCTTCTTCTCCCTCTTTAACTCTCAACTAGAGAAAGATAGTGGAAATAGAATAGGTTCAGGGAACTTTCAAAATTCCCTTGTGCTTCTTTGCTCTGCTCCCCTTGCAGAGGGAACCAAGACCCTTTCAGAAGATACACCCCCACCCCTTGTTGAAGCTAAGGATGATTCAAAGACCTATCTCCCAGTCGCCTGTCACCTGTGACTTCACAGTCAGCAGCCTCACTATTCGCCATTCATGTGGAATGGCTAAAAAGTGCCTAAATTTTCAGTCTCCACTACTGTGACTATAGAAAAAAACAAAAACAAAAACAGGTAAAGCCCAGCAATGGTATCACTTACTGCAAAAAATTTTGAATCCCGGATTCAAGATTCAATTCACATGTTTCTAACGCATGAAATTTGGAGGATGCATTCGAACAATGACAATGTCAACAGATGTAGAAAGATCATTTGACAAAACAGAAAACTCATTCATAATTTTTTTTAATTCTCAGTAAATTAGGAATAACAGATAGAAATTTAGTAAACTTGATAAAAACTACCTATTAAAAACCTATAGTAAACATCATACTATTTTTTGCAGAGACAGGGTCTCATTCTATCACCCAGGTTGGAGTACAGTAGAATAATCATAGCTCAATGTAACCTCAAATTTCACAGGAGATCCTTCTCCCTCATCCTTCCAAATGGCTAGTACTATAGGTATGCACCACCATACCTGGCTAATATTTTACTTTTATAGAGATGTAGTCTTTCTATGCTACACAGGCTGGTCTCAAACTTCTGGCTCCAAGTAATTCCTCCTACCTCATTCTCCCAGAGTTCTAGAATTATGAGTGTTCACTTGGTCATACACCATACTTAATTGATAAAGAAACCTGAACTTTTCCCTGCAATGTTAGGAAAAAGGAAAGGATGTCCCTTCTCACTACTTTTTAACATGTACTAGAAGTGTTGGCTATTGCTATAAGAAAAAAAAAGGTATATATTTATATTGGAAGGTAGAAATAAAGCTGTTTTGTTTGAGGATGACATGGCTTTATGTGCATAAAAATATGAAAGAATTGACAAAAAATATCTCCTGGTACTAACAAGCAATTACAACAGGATCTTGGGATATGAGGCTAATATACAAACTCCCTTTCTTTATATCAACAGTTAGCAAAGGATTTGAAATTTAAAACAGTACCATTTACATTGGCATCCCAAATATAAAATGCTTAGGTAGTAATCAAAAAAATGTGTACAAGATTTATGTGAGAAACGTCATAAAACTTTCATAAAAAATACAAAAAAGAAATAAAGGAAGAGATAGTCCATGTTCATGGATAGGAAGACTGAATATTGTCAAAATGTCATCTTGTCCCAATTTTACCTATAGATTCAGTGCAATCTATACTACAAAGATAATTAGACTGTGATATTGAGGAAGGAAGAGACAAATAGAATTAATAAAACTGACTAAAAACCCCAGCGATAGATCCACATAATTATAGTCATTTAAACTTTGACAGAGGAGCAGAGGCAGTACAATAAAGAGAAGATAATCTTTTCAACATATGATGGACATTTGTATGTAACAATGGACATTTGTATGTAAAAATTAATGAATTAATTAATCTAGACATAGGCCTTCAACCTGTTGCTAACATTAACTCAAGTGGATCAAAGAACTAAACATACAAAACAAAACTACAAAAGCTAGATGATACCATAGAAGAGAATCTAGACCATGTGTTTGGTGATGAACTTCTACTTGCATCAGCAAATGCCTAATCAGTGAAGGAAAACTGATAAGCCAAATTTCATTAAAATTAAAAATTTCTGCTTTGTGAAAGACATTGTCAAGAGAATGAAAAGACAAGCCACAAACTGAGAGATTTGCAAAAGGCAAATTAGATAAGGGACTATTATCAAAGATACATGAAGAACTTTTAAAATTCAAGTTAAAAGTACAACCTAATTAAAAAATAGGCCAATGACTCTAACAGATACCTTAAAAAGAAGATACACTAATGGCAAAGAAACATGAAAAGATGCTGTATATCCTAAATAATCAGGGAAATGAAAATGAAAATGAGAAACCCCAAAGTACCTATTAGCATGGCCAAAATTCAGAATATTGGCAACCCCAAAGGCTGGAGAGGACATGGAACAACAAGAATACTCTTTCATTACTGATAGAAATGAAAAATCATATAGCTACACTTTAGAAAACTGTTTGGCAGTTTCTAACAAAACTAAACATACTTTAACCATATGATCCAGTAATTTGGCTATTTGGTATTTATCTAAAAGAATAGAAAATTTCATGTCCACAAAAAACCTAACATATATATTTATTGCAGCTTTATTAATAATTGACAAAATGTGGAAGCAACCAAGATATATTTCAGGAGATGAGTGCAGTAAATCTAATCAATATAATAATATTTAGCATTAAAAAAGAAATGTGCTATCATTCCATAAAAAGATATGGAGGAACCTTAAATGCATATCACTAAATGAAGGGAGACAATCTGAAAGGCTATGATTCCAGTTATATTGAAATTCAGGGAGGCAAATGTATGGGAGACAGTAAAAAGATCAGTAATTGTTAAAGCTTGAGGAAGGGTAGGATGAACAGACAGAGCACAGAGGACTTTTAAAGCAGTGAAACTACTCCATGTATTAATAATGGCAGATACATGCCATTGTACACATGCTGAAACCCAGAGAATAACAACACCAAGTGTGAGCCCTAATGTAGTACTGATAAAAGAAGAGACAAAAAGATTAGTAAAACTGAATTAAAAGTCCAGAAGCAGATCCACAGATTTATAGTCAATTAATCTTTGACAAAGGAGCAAAGGCAGTACAATGAAGACAAGACAGTCTTTTCAACATATGGTAATGAAATGATGGAAAATTCATATGAAAAAACAAATAAATAAATCTAGACATAGGCCTAAAACCCATCACTAATGTTAGCCTAGAGGACTAAACGATAAGTGAAATAAGCTAGTATGAAAAAATACTATATCACTCATATGTGAAATCTAGAAAAGTAAAACTCATTGAATTGGAGTGGAGTTGTGTTTGCCAGGGGCAGGAAGTTGGTGTAAACAGGAAATATTGGTCAAACTTTGTTGGTGCACAAAGTTTTAGTTAGGAAGAAAAAGTTCTCGAGATCTATTGTACAGCATGATGACATAGTTAATAATAATGTTTTCTATACTTGAAAATTGCTCAAAGAGATCTTAAATGTACTCATTACCAAAAATTGGAACGTATATGAGGTCATAAATATGTTAATTATCTTATTTCAATCTTTTCTTAATGTGTACATATATACATATATATAAACATCACATTGTGTACTACAAATATGTTTATTTGTTAATTATTCCTAAATAAAGCAAGAAGACTCATCAAACTAGTAAATAAATTCTGTAAAGTTTTATCATTGCAATAAGATAAAAAGAAAAAAATAAGTATACAAAATTATGGGTAAAAATCACAAAAATGTTATTATTTATTACTAATGTATTTGTGTATATAAAAAATCAAATTCAGTTAATTTAAATTTATTAATGATTTACCAATATATTAATTATTCATGAACCACTAATAATTATTATCAGTATTATTATTCAATATTAATACTCAATATTAAATAATTATTAATAACTGAGTGATTCAGCCAGGGTGCTAGCTAGGGGATAGATATACAGAAATTGGTTTTTTCTTCATACTAGTAATTAACAACTGGAAAATAGAAATTTTAAAATGATATAAATTAAAATTACACCAATAGTCATTTAATACATAGAATTCATTTTATGAAATATTGGTGAGAGAAATTTTTAGAAGGCCTAAAAAATGTGTGGGATATAATGTTTTAGTAGAAATATAAATGGCAAGACATGATAAGGCAATGTAGGACAAATATAAAATCTGGTACTTCACACAAGCATGATTGATTATAAATTCGCAGTAATTAAAATATTGTGCTATTTCTCCAAAGACGGTTCCACAGACCAAAAGAACAAAATATAGAAACCTGAACAAGTCTACCTTTCAAAAATATGAACCTTGATTTATATAACTACTGTGAAAGATTTAAAAAAAAAAAGCCCCCCTATGTTAACACAAATTAACACAAACCTCTTTTAATTACAGAAGTCAAATGTGACTTATATCCACCTTTTGTTATCAGTATATATGTTGATCTTTTTTTACCAGGCCATAGAAGCCCAAGCCCAACCATAAAAGAAAAGGTGAATTAATTAAACTATGTTAAATCTTTGCATCAAAAGACACCATTAAGAGAATAAAAAAGCAAACCACACAACAGAACAAGGTATCTGAGATGTATATACTTAAAAGAAACTGAATTCAGAATATGTAAGAAACACTCATATGGCACAAAGAAAAGGAAAAAAAAAAGAAAAATGGGCAAGTAGCTTGAACAAACATTTTGCAAATGAAAAGATTGAGATAACCAACAAACATATGAAAACAAATACATTATTTATCTGAGAAATGCAAATTAATAATACAGAAAGACACCAATACATACCCTTTGCAATGGCAGCTAAAAATTAGAAAACACTGATAATTCAAAGTGATGATGAGAATGTGAAACAATTGAAATTCCCATACTCTGGGAATGGCATTCTCTACTGATATAACTACTTTGGAAAACTACCAGCATCTACTAAAATTGTATACGTACCCATAACATGACTCAGCAGGCTCACTCCCAGGTTATCAGAAATACATATACTACCAGGGGTGCTAAAAAATGTGTACACATTTTAAGAGATGTTATCTGCATATTCTGAAATTGTATTAGTCTAGTAATGTGTACTATATGATGCTTGCTCAAAAGGTAGCACTGATCAAACGAATGCTGGCATCACCACTAGACAGGAAGGATAGTCAAAGCAAAGGGCAGAAGTATGGTGGTTGTTTGAAGAGATGAAGACCATTTTAGTTTGTATTGGAAATTGGAGAACATTGTGGTAGGCACAAGTATGCAACAGAACCTCCAACATGCCTAACAACTGCACACATTCATAAGTTTGAGACACATGGCACCATGTGTGATGTGCACTAGGGAAGCCCCAGGAGGATCCAGCAGCAAGTTCTGCTGCTTCTGCTGTGGTGTGGGAACAGCTTACACCCTCAGCTCAGAAGTCTGCCAAACAGCGTGTACGTGAGACAGGAGTTAGCAGAACAAGCACAGGATGCATTCTTACAACAGCAAAATAGAAAGTGTTTACCCAAGATGATCACATGCACTGAATGAAGACGACCCTGATGGAAGAGGTGATAGCTTACCTTGATGAACATTTTCCAGGAAAATGGGTAGGGGGAAAGGTGCGGTTGAGTTTCGCCACATTCTCCTGACTTAACGCCCTTAACTTCTGTGGGGAACCTTAAAGGATACTATGTACCATACCATAGAAAACCAGCTACACTGGCGGTACTTCAGGAAATAATTGAAATAGCACGCCCAACAACACGACGCTTGGTCCTCTCTTCCTTCAAGCATAGTTCGTGGTAATCAGAAGTGTCTGGATTCCAAACATAATCAGTTTGGGCACCTCTTGTAACTGCAGAAGTCAAATGTGACTTATATCCCCCCTTGTTAACAGTATATGTTGAATATTACAATTTTAATACAGTTTTTTCCTTTATTAAAATGGGTATACATTTTTTGGCACCCTCTGTGTGTACACCAAAACGTATGGATTTGAGTATTAATTGACAATTTGTTGAAAACTGGAAACTGGCAAGTTCCATCAAGAGTATCTATAGATATGTAAATATACAAGAAAATAGTAAAGCAGCGTTAATAACAAAATACTGTTAGGCACAACCACATGGATGAATTTCGTAAACATAATATTGAGCAAAATTGGCAAGACATTAAAAAAAAACCTAATAAATGAACCATCAGTACAAAATTCAAATACAGGCATAATTTAGAAGTTTAGAGTAATCTAATAAAATCTAGAATGGCGCAGCAATAATTAGAATGTTAGAAGTCAGAAAATGTTCACGTTTGGAAGGAGGTGCAATGATGATGTGGCAGAGATGGCTCTGGCGCTACTGATAACATTCTATCTCTTGACTATGTAGTAGTCACATGGGTATTTCTCTTCGTAAGAATTCATTTAACTATGAGAATTCACTAAGTCACTTATAATTTGTACACTATATATGTTCTGCTTCAAAAAAAAAATTATTTTTACCAAAAGTAAAAGATAATACTTCTTCATAATTTCCAATTTGGAAAATGTTAATTCTAATGTACATCATTTTGAATTTAGTATCACATTTATTTATTTAATACATATTTACAGAGCATCTGAACATCACATTGTTAGCATTTTCCCGTTGTTACTAAATACTCTTTGAAACTTATTTTTAATGGCTGCATAATACATCAGAATATGTGTGATTTTATAATTTCTTTACTTTTTTTTAAACTACCGAGCATTTGCATGGTTTACAATTTTACACTATCATAAATAGTACTGAAATGAATATCCTTGTACTTTAATTTTTGACAATCCTTAAAAATTACCACCTACATTTACTGGGTCTAAGGGGTATGAACATTTTTTTTTTCCAGATTGTTGTACAGAAAATACGTACTGACTTGCAATCCCAGAGACTTTCTTTAGTTTTTTCATACATGTTGTAAAACAGTGAGGTTCACTGTGTAGAATGCATTTTCTAAATATCTTAATACACTATAAGGATCCTTAAAAAGAGTAGCCATTGGTTATTGTGCAGAATCCAAATTAGGCCAGATTCCGAACTTGCATTTTGGCAGCAAAATCATTTTAACTTATTTAGATGTCATCACAGGGCAGTCATGGCACAAGTGACCAGTTCCGTAGAAAGAGCAGGGATAAGGAAAGCCAGACTGATTTTATTCTTAGCCTTCCTACTCGCTGCCTATGTGACTTGGTAAGTGATTTCAGCTGAGTCTTAGTTTCTACCTCTGTAAAAGAATATGATCATAAATAATATGTAGGATTTCTTTGAACACTAAAGATATATAGAAAGAGCCTCACATAGTATCTAGCATAGCTGTTACTCAATAAATGAGATTTTTTTCCCCTTTTCGATCATGATATGCTTTCAATTATCCATAGTAACAGGTCAAATGTTGTAGAATAATTCTAAAACTTTATATCACACAAGATGTTTTATTGCTGATGATAAAATATAAAGAACCTGATTTACTTCAGTTTCTCCACCTATTCCTGCCCTCCTAGCCTGAGTAGGGTGACTTGAGTAACACAGAAACTGCAGAATCAATCTATAAATAATTAACAGCTGGTCTTAGGTCTTATCTTATGCTCAAAAACCTGAATCATGATGAAATTAAAAGCCCCTTTGCAAGTTGTGTTTTCATTTGGCCTTTAATAAGTAACTTTCAAACATCTTGCTTTTTTTCAAAGAGCCTTTAAAAATCACACTAGAGGTTAGGAAAGGGTTCCACTTAACAATATATATATTTTTTTCACGCAAGTACTGTTGTTAAGACAATTACCACTGATCACCTTTTAATGATATTTCAAAACCACTTGAATATTTTTCAAAAGGTCACACAAAGCTACATAACTTATGAAACTGAATAGCAAAAACGGGGCCTCTACATTTGTTCAGACATGTACCAGGTTTTAGTTCCTACAGGCACACAGACGGTTTTCTCCTTAACAGTATGCCAAATGTATTTTAGAATGTCCAAAATTTAAAATGTTGATGTATGTGAACCAACTACATAATGAAAGAATACATGCACCATTAAAATGATAATGGGAATCACTCTTTATTTCCCTCAAATGTGCAAAGTGCAACTAACCAGATCACATGGAGAGGATCAGAAAGGTAAATAGGTAATATTATGCGTGAAAAAGATAGACTTTCCCAAGTCAACACTGATTTGTTTTTTGTTTTTTTTTAAGAGGATTCTTCTTTTCCTTTTTGTTTCAAATATCAAATTATGACCATGGAATATGTATAACAAGCTCCAATCCAATTCCTGATTATTCAGAGCCTAATCATACAGTTTGTGTTTTACCCCAGCCATTTGCTTCTACTTTTCCTGCCTGCTGCCTGCCTTTTGCCATTTCACTGCTTGTTAGTCTTTGGCCAGAGTATCCCAGAAAAAGGAATTTTAAAGAAGAGGTGGGGGAAGGCAGGCCAAACCATTTGAACCTCTTCCAGTTTTGTCTAAAGTTCCTAGAGCAGGAGCTGAGGGTGCATGTGTATGTAACATTCCTGCACGATAGTTAACTCTCGCTGTATTTTCCCGACCCTCCACTCCCACCTCTTACTTGTACTGCTGACACTTAAGAGACAATCATTTTGTGCACTTCCTATTTTTCAGAGAAGGAAGATAGCCTCCTGTTTCAAAAAGAAGAAAAAGAGTCTAACGTTTGATTTTGTACTTTAAAAGCCCAAATATTTTGCTTTCCATGTGGTGTATGTCCTAGAAGAAAAAGGTCACTGATATTTCTGGCCCAGTCACTAAAACAACATTGCATATCTCTTGACAGACTCAGAATGCATCTTCCTCCTATGGAAAAACAATTATTAATAGTCATACTATCTACTTTTCAAGAGTCTTTGCATTGATAGGCTGAGATAACAGAAATAAATGTTCTCTGAAAAAGTAACTTAAAGACCCCTATGTACATGCATAAAAGTGAACAAACAAGAATCTCTCTTATGAAAAACTGCAAGAGAAAAATAAAGGTGGAACCCATTGATCTTGGGTTCAAATTTCAGCCCTGATACTGCCTTTGTAACCTCAGGCAAGTTTTTTAATGTATCTAATCAACCTTTCCTTTTCTGTAATGAAGATGGTGATACTACTAAGAGCTGATGAGGATACAGAGGTGCTGGAACTCTCATACCTTGTTGGTGAGAATGCAAAATACTTCTAGAAAATCACTTGGCAGTTTCTTATAAAGTTAAACAATGTACTTACCATATGACCTAACAATGTCACAGCTACATACTTACCCTCCCCTAGAATGAAAACTAATGTTCACAAAAATCTATCATGAATATTTACAGTAGCTTTATTATTTTCAAATTCCCTAAACAACCCAGATGTTCTTCAACTGATTAATGAATAATCAAATCATGATACAGTCATACAATAGAATACTACTCATTAGAGAGAAACAAACTGTTGGTTAACCCAAGACGAATGAATCTAACATACATCTTGCTAAAAGAATCCATACCCCAAAGTATACATTTTGTGTGATTCTATTTATATGATATCCTGAAGAGCACAGTTATATAGGTAGAAAAATCAGCATCAAGAATACAAGATGGTAGAAGAACTCTTTTATGGTGAAGCAGCATGAGGGTATTTTCAGGGCAATGAAACTGTTCAGAATCGTGACTCTAAGGGTAGATAAATGTCTCTATACTCTTTCAGATCCGTAGCCTTGTACATACCACATAGAATTAGTATCTAAAGTTTTAAAATTCAATCACAACTTTAGGGAACCTAAAATACAACAAAAACTACACAAATGAGCCAATAATAATACAAATGCATAACATGATCACAGGGAACTTGGGGGAAAAATTAACCTAAATTACTTTGGTAATTTAGCTGAATATTATAAAGCTAAAGAGAAAAGGTATTCTACATAAACATCATATTCTAGTTAGAAAGTTTATTTCTTACAGGGTAATGGGTCAGCCAATCTGGAACTAATTTATGTGTACACCAAGGTCGATCAAATAGGTTAATATAACATCAAAAATGAGAATCAGATTTCTCACTGAGAGAGAAGGAAGTTACTAACAAGAGAGAGGAAAGCTAGCCTGAACTTACAGTGTTCCACTGGAATTGAAAGTATCAATATGAACAATTTTTTAAAAATATATACACAGATAAATATATGTGTGTGTATATATACTGTATTGTACAAACATATTTTCGAGTTTTACCCACTGAGAGGCAGGAAAAACAATGGCCCCCAGTATCAATGGCCACACCTGACACCCAGGTCTTAGTTTCTAAATGTTACTCTTCAACAACAGTAACCACGACTTCCTGGTGAAGTAGTCCCTAGGGGTCTGGGACAGAGAACATTACAACAAGTTTAGAGCATCTTGTGCTGCTACAAGGTAAGGAGGTGCTCAAAAAAGATGCAGCCTGTTGAAACAGCATAGGCACCAGTGGGAGAGAGCTCCACAGAGCTGAAGCTGGGACAAACTGAGTAACAAAATAAATAACAGTATATTGCATTATATCTCATAGAATATGAATCCATACTGATAGACATAGGTGAATAAAATGTAAATGGAGAAAAGATAGTTCTTCCTTATAAAAGAATTCCAAGCACAGAAAGAATGCAGGAATTAGAAAAATCACCATTAAGAAACCATAGAAATAATTACTGCAGCAAGATCCACCAATGGATGCTAAAGTAAGTGGGTGAAAGTCTGGGGAGGAACAGAATATTTGCATAGCCTCATAGATTCTCCCCCATAATATTTACTAATTAGAAAGCAGAAAATAGCAACGTTATAGTGGAAAATCCAGCAGATACCACTCCAAGGTCACCAGAATAAGATATATCAACATCGTGTGTCTCCCACTATTATATTAGTAAATGAGAAGAGACACCACGTCTGCAGCATCCTTGTCAGACGTATGTAACCCCACTATCATTAATAGGAGAAAAACAGCAGGCAATACAGATTGGAGGTGATTTTACAAAAGAACTAGCCAGGACTTTTCAAAAGTGTCTAGGTGACAAAAAAAAAAAAGGAATAGCTGAGCAACTGTCATATATCAGAGGAGACTAAGAAGATAGAGTTTCTGAATTAAGTTCAAGAACTCATCCTAGAAGAAGTACTAAATACCTCATGGCTGGATTATCTCTACAGTCACCCTCAAAGTGCCCCCCTTGGCCATCTGGTACTGTAGTGACATTCAGCAAGGAAGTATGCCACACTTTTTCTAGGGTAAGTTTGCTAACTTAATGGCCTGACCTCATGTGACAGCTACCTGTGTTGCAGGATCCTGAATTGTATCCTGTAACAAACAAAAGAAAAAGAATCATAATTTTAAAAATTGATGAGATCTGAATAAAGTCTGCATTTTAGTCTATAATATTACACCAATGTTCACTTAGTTTGGGTCATCATACTACACAAGATGTTAACATCAGGGAAGCTGAGTGAAGGGGGTACAGAAATTCTATACTATCAGTGTCTGAGGCTGTTAGAGGTAGAGAACGGTATTTATTCTAATCATTCTTATGACTAGGAAGGACAATAAAGAGTTATAAATCTGAATTAAATAAGTATGTTCGTTTACCTGGATTTGAAATGAAGAAGATGATAACAATTTAAAGATTTAAACAAACAAACAAAAAAAACCATTTATGCAAAGGGGCGATCATTCTCAGTCAGACGTGCTTAAAAAGAAAACTCCATGCTACCAACATTCCTGAATATAAGAATATCTGTATGTTTTTAAAAATCAATACATTCTCACGTAGAGTCACTTGAGGACTTATCTCATTGCCAAGATGTGGGGAACAATACGGTTGCTCTATTTTGTAGACTCAGTTCTTTCCCAAACTTGATCTTTTAAGTATGTTTTTTTTTTAAGTTCAGTAAAGATGAGTTGTGGGCTCTGAAAAATAGAAGACTGGGGTAGACACAAAGGACATGTGACCTCGACAGCTCCATTGACTATTTGGAAGTGTATCTTTGTCACAAAAGTTTTAAGGGTGAGACTTCTTTCCCTTATTTTTTGAACAAGTTTTATACTTGCATCTTAAGTGTTGTTGTAACCCAGCCCGTTCCCATGCCCGCCACCAGGGTGGCAGAGAACATGCTTCTCAGCCCGTTCCCAGGCCCCCTTCTTCCCCCTAAGGTTGCCAGGAACAGAACTGTAACCACTGTTACCCAAACTGTAACTATTGCTATCTAAACTGAAACCATTGCTACCTTAACCACTGCCACCCAAGCTGTAACCATTGATACCTAAACTGTAAACCCAAACTGTAACCCTGCTGACGGTGCCCTGCCAATGGCAATGTTCCTTGTACACAAAAAAAGGGTATAAAAGACAAAAAACCCTGCACTTTGGGGCGCTTTTCTTAGGACAATGGCCCCCTGTGCAGGTATGAATAAATCATCAATTATTTACATCAGAGTGGGTCCAAGTTTATTTTTCCAGATCTCCTTAGTTATTTCAGTGTGGCTTTTCTCTCCTTTGACTCAAATTCCACATGAACCTTAATTTGATGGTTTCTGTAAAATAAATACTTATATGATGATTTTACCAATTTTAATCTTCTCACTGGATAAAGACCAAGGATTAAGACCTCCAGCATTACTGATATCTTCACCCCTCTAATATCTCCAGAGGGATTTCTGAGTGGGCATACTTGGGCGTATAAGATCTGTATTACCTATTCACATATAGAATTTTTAAAGGAAATAGGGATATGAAAACAAGCTATGTCCTGTAAATTTTACAATTCTTTTACAAGTTTTTCCTCGTGAATCAATGGTCACATATATACACTAGCCAGTAGAAAACCTTGCTTAATTTAGAGCCACCATTCCTTCACAGGAATGCTCTGATTTAGATATAAATCAGAATTCATTAGTAGCTATGACTTTCTGATACCTGTTGTGACTCTCTGATATCTGTCATGGCACCAGTAGTCAAATGGCATTCAGATCCCTTACATGAAGTTCATATTAGACAGAAAAAGTACAGAAAGCAGGGGAAAAAAAAAGGTCTAGAATTTTTTAGCCAGGCAAGTTTGCAATCAATAATCTAGGTAAAATATCCTTTATCAAATATTTATTATGTCACTTTAAGCTAAAAAGCTACATGTAAAGATAAAGCTATGAAAATGTTGGTAATGAAATATTGACCATCAATAAGAAACAATTTGTTTAAATTCTTATCTATTAAAAAGGTAAAATTGAGCAGCATCTGTGGCTCAAAGGAGTAGGGGGCTGGCCCCATATACCAGTGGTAGTGGGTTCAAGCCCAGCCCTGGCCAAAAACTGGAAAAAAGCGGGGGGCGGATTTTCTATTGCTTGAATCTAGTCTAAGGAATATAGCTCTAGCAGTTACTGAATTGAATGACAAAGGTGACTGTGGCAATGCAAAGCTAACAAATAATATATTAATGGTAATAGCATGATTATCTATTGATTAAATACCACATATTAGTAATATAGTCAGCACCCACTGTGTTAGTTTCTCTAGATCTGCCTAATCTTCTCAGTAAACTCTCCAAGTTTGGTATTCTCTCCATTTTACAAATAAATAAAAACCGAGACTCCTAATTTAAGCTATTTGCCTAAAGTCACACAACAAGCAATTATCTAGCTTCCCAGCTCACAACATCAGGCTCCCCAAACCTCCTACTATTCCTGAGAATTCATAGAAAAAACGTCCAAAGTCCCTACCAAGGCATTTCTAATGTATGTAGACTGCAATATTCCCAGGTGCAAAGTTTGATTTCAGCATGCACACTATAAGGAAATAAAAGGTTGCCTCAAATAGAAATTTCTGTAAAATGCTTCTTTCACTCTTTGCTATTCCTCAAGAACATTTTCTGATAATCTCAGTTTCTCCAGGTCTCCCCAGTTTGGGGATACAAATGATGATACATGTCCAGAAATGCTTTCCAATCAGTAGCTTATGAGAGGCACTTTCCAGTTCCATGAAAGCCTAACGGAGATCTTCCTTGGCATCCTCAGTTTATGCCCTGTGTTCATCCATGCTATTTATCAGATCCTATCTCAGAATGCCACTCTGCTAGACACAGTCACTTTCTACTCTCAGCAGAGAGGCAATGTGGCCGTGATGCCACAAATACACTTGAGTGTGAAATAGACTTAAGGGCTTGCAGACTATGGGATAACAGATTCTATTCTCCACTCAGTTTTATACATTGTCGTCTCATCTCTAAATTAGTGGGTTTATTCCTGGAATCTCAGAACTTCCCTAATGAACATCATGCCTTTAGATTCTTATTCTTAACTCCTTTCCTTCTAAACTTTAAAACAGTAGAGAGACATAAAGATGAAACAAATTCCCATTCTTCCCCATCTCTATGCCCATCATATCCTTACACTACTCAAAATTCCCCTCCCTTTTGAGCTTCACAACACATACACCTACAATCTGACATACATAACCCACTCAAGTTAATTCCCAAAATTATTATCAATTCCATAATTAGACAAAATTGAAATTGAAATTTGACATCATTAACAACCCTACCATCTTTCTCAAACTGGACATCTTCTACTCATTTTTCAAAACCTCTATGAAATCTTTCCTGATAGCCCCCAAGAGGAATTGGTCCTGTGTCCTTTGACAATATCTACATTCTCCTTATCATTTTTTAATTTTAACGACTTAATTATCAATTGTTTATAGATTCTGAGCTCCTGTTGGAGGATACAGACAAAATTTTATTTGTCTAGCACAGTATTAATACTCATAGCATAGTTTCTACCTTAATTAAATTAATGGCTAAAATAACTTATTATAGGAGCCACACAAGAAAATTTGTTTTGATATTCCATTTTAACATCTTGAGCTATGGTTCTACAGCATTTAAAATAAAGATCACAATTTTGGTGATGACCCACTCACTAGAGTCTAACACTAAGTTCTAGCTTGATGTAACTTAAAGGACTTCAATTTCATTTAAAAATATTTTTTGAATGGCTACATGACAAAGAATATTGCTATCAGATTCAGAAATTTAAAAAATGATATAAGGGCTAACATAACTTGTCATGTAACAATTATTAAAACAACAGATTATGAAAGCAGAGAAACAAATGAAATGTTTGATTCAGTATTTCTCAGAAAAGCTAGATCATTAGCTGTGCTTTTGAAGTGGGAAATAATTCTATGAGAGGAATTTCTTAGATCAACATTTTGAAGATAAATGAGTATATAGAGTAGCCACGAAACAATGAAGAGACAAAAATAGCTGCTTTTTAAAATATATGCCTGACGTGGGGAGAAAAATGGTAGCCTAGAAAATGATAGAAATGTGGGAAAGGAAAATTGTAGAGGGCACCGATTAATTTGTTTCTATTATTTATATACTGAGGGAGGCCAAAGATTTTGAAGAAAATGGTCCATCATTTCAACTAGGTAACACATAGAATTCTATTAGAATTTACAGGAATCTGATAGACCATTACGGTACTTCAATACAGATAGCCTGTTCTCTTACTCCTGGTCCCTGGGAAGAATTTTTGTTCTCCCTTCCAATTCTCAGTTCACAGTAAATGCAATGCAGGTGACTCTTTCTTTGAGGCATGTTCCTCATGCACTTATCTCCCCCAGGGTAGCCAAAATCAAAAAGGAATCAGAGTATTTTCTTTAACATCCATTTCCAAAAGTTAGTTGTATATTACTTGCTCAATCACCTTACCCAACTCCAGAAGACAGTTTAACAAATCATGTAGCCATTTCTTATTAACCAATTAACTGTAACTCATGTGCTAGAAATAATTTATTCTAAATCAAATCATTGAGAATTCACTACTTTCTATCCTCGAAAAGGAGAAAGAACCAACAACAATTTTTGTAAAAAAAAAAACTTCTCAGAGTTTGGTACCTGTTCTCTTTTCATTATCTTCAAGAGGGGATGGCCATGGAGAAAATGTTAAGAAAGCTCTATGTATGAATTAATCTAAGAATCCAAACTGCAATTAATAAGATCTAGGCTAAGCCACTAGGAAAGAAATGAAGGCAAAATACAGAGGTCCTCTTGATGTGCAGAGTTAGAGCTAGAGAGATTGGTCAAGAGTCTTCTTAATTCTGACGTGAGTTGAATCTGAAATGCCTGAGGAGACTGCCCACATCAGACAGAGATAGGTGCCTGAAGGGAGCCTCTGGGGTTCTGCAGAGAAGAGTTAATTAATGAAAAGGAACTGTAATATGGGGAAAAAACAAACCAAAAGAAGGTGACCAATGTGCCACATGGTAGGGAAGGAGATCCTCCAATGTTAACATAAATAAGGGAAACACTTCCTTTAACCAGAACTGGTACACTATGCGACTCACAGTCAGCTCACAGTCAGGCCACAACTGCTGCTGTGGTCACCCACCGCCAATCTGTTTTCTAAACTGATCCTTACTAGCCAACTCCAAAACAAATCAGCCATGTCCTTATCAGGAAATCTCTAACATCATTATTATTAGCACGTTGAACGTCCCTACGAAATTAAATACCAACTTTGTGTTATTTTCTCTCTTAATGACCTCCTTGAGAAATAATGAGATAAGGAGAGAACAGAGATCTATATTATAAATGATCTATGTCAAATAAGCAGGTATTTAAATAATTTTTGGTGGGAAAGAAGGCTATGTACACCTCCCTCCAACAAAATTATCTGGACAACAAATATTTTCTATCAGTGTTTACACTTCTCACATATCATCCATTCCTCCTCTACCCTCTACCCACTCTCTTGTTGCTTGAGTATTTCTAGATATTAGGAATCTCAAGGCAAGTAGAAAGGAAAATAACTTTGGCATTATTGGAAATATAGACCCAGTAGAGCAAACTTGGCTGTCTGGTGTGATTGTTCCATTTGGGGAGCAAGGTCACTGAGAAACACTAGGCCTTGCTTGGGTTAGCACCAGCTTGAACAGGCAAGCAACATAAACTATGGGTGAGAATAGATCAGTGCTGTGCAGAGTCCCAGAGGACAGGCAGCCGGATGGCTCTGCCACGCCAGATGACCAGCCATGAACATAACTCTAAATAGGAAACTGTGTTTGTCAGGCTTCCCCAGAGATGCTGAGATCAATGTTCCATGGACGAGCCCACTGAACTGTCATTAGAGCAGATGGAAGCCAAAGTTCCCATCCTCCCCAGCTTTCAGAATAATTAAACTTATTCTGTGGGTTAGACTCGAAAGTCTGAATTGTCTATTTAACCTGCCCAAATCCTATCTGATTTCCATAAAGGGGGAAAACATTCTCAAAGATAAATTAAATTGAAAACATTTAATGAATTAATATAGAATATATGTAGTACTCCTGCTTTACACATATAGGCACCCCTCAAAATCTCCATCTCTTTCAAAGCTCCCCAAACGTGTTCCTTTTTAAAAATTTCTAGATGCTATTGGTTGGTTTAATCTTAACAATTTCTTTCATCCAAGATGCAAACAAGTTTTAAATTTTAAACTCTAAAGAAGGGATATCTTTCTTTGTATGGTGGGGGGGAGGGGACTGTGCCTATGTGTCTCATGATGAAACTTTAATACAAACCTGATACTCTGAAATATAGACTTTTCTTTTTATAAAAAGATATGAACTTTGATGACCTTTGAGGATATAATTGGCATGGCAGCCAGAAATCACAGAAGACCCAGTAAGACTAAGGGTTACACTGAATATTTTAGACTCTTTTTCATCTCTAATATATTGCTGAGAAATCATTTCATTTTTTTACCCAACCTATATAGTAAGCAATGTAAATAAAATATTCTCTAAGGCAGCGGTTCTCAACCTGTGGGTCGCAATGCCTTTGGGGGTCAAACGACCCTTTCACAGGGGTCGCCTGAATATATCCTGCCAAAAAAGTAAATGATTCATAAAAGTAGCAAAATCACAGTTATGAAGTAGCGACAAAAATAATTTTATGGTTGGGGGTCACCACAACATGAGGGTCATGGCATTACCAAGGTTGAGAACCACTGCTCTAAGGTGTTTGTGGTGAGATTTTCAGTTTTGTGAGTATACTCTCTTATACAAGCAAAAGTAGAAAGAAATAAGTACTCTTTCTAGGAAACATGGGCAGATAAATACCTTCTGATTGAAGAATAACTCTAGAAATATCAAAAATGGAGCTTCACATAGGAATGTCACTTTAAAAAAAAATACTTAGAACTTCACACACAATAACGATTATACCAAAGGTCGATCAAATTTTACACTGATTGTCAGACCACTCTAATCATCTACTCTTCTAAACTTTTATAAAATCATTCCCAACATCTTCTCTTAATCCTCCATTTATACTTCCAACCCTTTCTCAGTTCTCTAAACGGCTCAAACACCTAGCATGCTAATATGATCTAAATATTCATTGACAGAAATAAGACATGATATATTATGTTGACTCATAAGAAATTATCAGTCTAAGGGGGTAAATATATTTTGATGTTGGCAATTTCAGGATTCAATCTGAAATACTGATATATTCAATTATGCATACACATACACATATGTACATGTATATACATATAAGATGTTATCACTGAGGAAAAGATACATGGGATTTTTTATTCCAATTTTCTCTGCATCTATAATGAATTCAAAACAGTTTTCTTTAAATATATTAGGCATATTTTCTGTACTCATAGGTACATTTTAAGTAAATTTTTTTTTTTGCAAGAACATTTATCCTTGCCTTTCCAATACATAGAAATGCATTTCTACACAGGTATTTTTTACTATAATACATTTATATTTGTGTGTTTTCCCATGTGTAGGAGAAATCTTATAATTTATAATTGCAATTTGTTTGCATGAAAATTATCAGGTATTACTTTGAAAGACATACAATATTTTGAAAAATAAGGAGTATAAATAAATGCATGTGAGTTTATAATCCATAAAAAAAGAGAGAGATAGGGAACTTGCTGTATCTAGTCAAGGATTAGCCCACTTGAGATATCAAAGACTTTAAAATTCAATTTGGTATTCTACATTCCCCAATTATTAGTCAAAATGTCCTCTGTAGATGCTCAGAGTAAAATGTTAAATTACAGAACACTAACATTTTTCCCAGTATTCAGATTATTCATGTAATAATATGGAATAATCATCCCAGAAGAAATGATTCCATTTATAATGGGAAGAAAATTAAGTGTTCAGAAATTTTTATTGTGGGAAAATTAGCCACAAAGGATAAATACGAAAACAACATTAATAACTATACTTATCATGTATTCATTTAAGCAATGAATGTTATATGCAATCCCATTGAAGTCTCAGGCTGTTTTCAAAGAACAAAAAAGTTTAGAATCAAAATTATGGTTTTAAAAGCTTTTACAACTTAATACACACCTTTATTTTCAGCCACCATAACCCCAATTATATTCCTGTCCTTTCTAATAAGTATTATCAGTGGTGCGCATGTATAATCCCGTGGTTATTTAAATGTGTGGGGAGAATAATTAAAAATGTTGAAGTGCCTGGAATAGAAAAGTCATTTGTGATTTGTTGTATACAAAAAGTAAGCAGCAAAATTTATCAACATATAATATTCAGTTTAAGGACCACATTGAAATTTAGGGGTAGACTGTTACCGTTTACTTGGCATAAATGCTTTAGCAAATTGGAATAGAATTTTCTTATATTATTCTAATCAACCTTATACATTATACATCAACCTTTTGGGGGGAGCTCCAAGTGGAGAGGAGGCAAGGAAAAGTTCCAGAGCAGAGTCTTCTAAGAGTATGGCTATTCGTATCACTGTCTTCCAATGTAAACTCTCATCTGATTGCTATTCTAGTAGAAAATGTTCCACTGGCAATACCTATGAATTCAAATTTCTAATAAATTTAGTAGCTGCTATAACAGGATGTCATAGAATTTCTAACTATTATGATATACCCTTCAAAAAATATTAAAGTGTTAGACAAAGGCCTGGATAAAATTTAGTGCTTTTTGCTGATAATGCTGTCTGTAAGAACTTTCTTTCCTAGCAAATGAATAACATGAATTTTGAACATGGAGGTATTTATATGTATTTTATTCTCTTCATCACTAATTTTGCTTAAGTTTTCTTAAATTCATGAAATAAAGGTAATTTGCTAAAAGTAAAAGCAAATAAAAATAACTTTCATAGCAGAAGGGTTATATATTTTCCCTTACTCTGAGAAAAATGTGTTCTAGAGATATTAAATCATTAATCCCAAGGAAAACAAAAAAGTACAATTTAAGTTGTTGATATTCTAGTTAAATACTTTTTCAAATACATCATAAATACCAGCTTATTAAAAATGTACTCAAGGGATATCCAGTCAATAAGGTATCAAATTATAAGTCAAATCAAAGTAATAATACATACTTGAAATTTCAAAAAATTAATTTAAAAATATACAATTCATGTGTTTATATTAAAAACTATTTTAATGCTACCAATAAAATAAAATAGCAATGAGATTTTAAAAAATCAGAATCAGAGAAAATATTAGTAGAAAACCAGAGAAAATATAATATTCACACTATTATTCTCAATGTTTACCAAAAATGAGAGATAAAATTAAATAAACAAAGAAATACAGAAAACACAACTGTATAATTTGTCTCAGAGATTACTGCAATTCAAGATTTAAAAAGAAACATCATTGACAGACTAACATCAGCAAGAAGGTGGAACCTGAGTTTCCAGTGTTCATACCCTCACAGAAACTTCAATATGAATGACCATTCATGCATGAAAATACTTTTAGAAGAGCTAAGAAATCTAAGTGAGTTGTTATAATACCTGGTTGGAGTACAGAAATAAGAAAGGATACATTGAATAGAAAATACATATTACCTACATCACCGCTCCCCAAACCCACACAACAGGGAGTGATACCCTTTGCATGCGGCAAGTAGGGTAAAGTAAGCACTCAACTTTGCTATTGACCCCAGCACTAGGCCCTACCAGTGAATGTGAGTGCCAGGCTAACACCTCTGGTCTCAAATTTCAGGCCTGCCCCAGCACCAGGATAGCCGTTGGGCATAGGCACTGGGTCCATCCCAGTGCTAGACCAGCCACCATGGCCCCAGGCTCAAAGCCCACTTCTGCAGCCCCATGCTCCACATTGGCCTCTGAAGCTCCACGGCCACAGATGGGCTCCTGAGAACCCAGATCCAAGAGCCACCCTAGGACAAAGGCTAGCCCCTACATCCCCAGAATCTAAGTCTGCAAGCTACAGGCCTGCCCAAGTACACCTAGACTGCAGGCATACACATGTAGATTCAAGCACCAGACTGGCTATTGTAGATCTAGGAATCAGGCCTCTCCACCTGCTAATTGAGGTACCAGGCCATCCCACCTGAGAAATCTAACAGGAAGCCCACTCATTCATAATCCCTTCTAGCTGTCCCACCCAGAATTTCTAGAGAGGTTCCTTCAGAAAGTGAAGGGCTTTCCCTGCCCAAAGCGCTAAGTAGATACTGGAAGAGGAGCCTCCTTTTTCAAATACAAGGATTACAATAATCAAAGAAACAGGGCACTACCAAAGGAACAGAAGACTCAGTCAAGTAGAAGAAAGAATGACCAACTTCAGAGACAGGCATTTGAAATTATCCACTCAGAGGAACAAAGAGAAAAAGAATTAAAAAATGTAAAAAATAAAAAACAATGGGACTCATGAACATTATCAAGCAAACCAATATATGCATTATGGACATAGTAAAAGGAGCAGAAAAGTAGGAAAAGGCAAAAAGCATATTCAAAGACATAATTATGAAAAACTTCCCAAATCTGAAAACAAAAACAAACTCTAGCTGTATGAAACCCAAAGAACCATGAATAGGTTAAATGTAAAGAAATCTTCATGGAGACACATTATAATCAAATTATCAAAAGTCAAAAATAAAGGATTTTGAAAGCAGCAACAGAAATATGATATGTAACATACAAAGGAATCTTCATATAAACATAAGCATATTCCTCAGCAGAAACGTAGCAGGCCCGGAAATAAAGAAATGATTTATTCAATGTGCTTTAAATAAAAAATGGCAACTGAGAATACTACACTTGCCACAACTAACCATTAGAAATGAAAAAGAGAGAGTATCCAAGATAAATAAAAGCTGAGGGAGTTCTTCACCACTAGACATACCATATAAAAAATTCTAAAGGGTGTTCTTCAAGTTGAAATGAAAGAGTGATAACTAACATCATAAAAAGATGTAACTCACTGTGAAGAATATAGTCAAATTTGGAATACAATAATTCTTAATGACAGTGTGTAAATCACTTTTGACTCTAGTATAAAAGTTAAATGACAAAAATTAAAAGTAATTATGGACTTAATTTGTAGGTAGATATACAATATAAAAAATATGCAATTGTGACATCAATTAACAAATGTGAAAAGAGAAGTAAAAGTATGTTGTTTTTGTATGCAGCCATAGTTGATAAGATGTTATCAACTTAAAACAGACTATTACAAATATGAATTATATAAATCTCATAGCTGACCAAAGAGAAAAAAAAAATCCTCTAATAAGTACACAAAAGGGAAAGGGAAAGAAATAAAAATATACTACCATAAAAACTAATTAAACTAGAAAGGAAATCAGCAAGAGAGGAACAGAGGAACAAAGAAAGAAAAATAATTTTAAAAAATTTAATACTCTGTGAGGCTGAGAAGGATGGATTGCCTGAGCGCATGGGTTTGAGACCAGCCTGAGCCTGAGTGAGACCTTATGTCTAAAAATAGCCAGGCATTGTGGCGGGTGCCTAGAGTCCCAGCTAGTTGGGAGCTGAGGCCAGAGAATTGCTTGAGCCCAAGAGCTTGAGGTTGCTATGAGCTGTGTTGCCACAGTACTCAACAGAGGGTGACAAAGTGAGACTCTGTCTCAAAAAGAAATATTAATAAAATGGTAATAGTAAGTCCTTACTTACCAATAATACTTTATATTTAATTAGACCTGAATGCTCCCAACACCAATAAATGATAACTCTTTGAGATAACGGGTATGCTAACAACCCTTATCTGACCACCACAGTTTAT
>NW_003852419.1:15189397-15191772 GCF_000181295.1 Otolemur garnettii
GGGAATGGAGTTAATGAGCTTAGAATTTCTGCTAAATTTCTCTTTGCTTGTTTGTTTATAATCATAGCTGTCATATGTTTAAAATAATTGATTATAGACAGTGTTTTTGCAAGCTTCACTGTAGGTTCTAATCAAGAGACCTATAAAAATAAAAAACAAAAAATTAAAACATCCTACTAGAGAGAATCACATTTAACAAAGGAAGACAGGAAGGAAAGGGGAATGACAGAATAAAACAACCAGAAACTAGATAACAACATGGCAGTGGTAACTCCTTACCTATCAATAACAACATTGAATGTGAATGGACTAAATACTCCAATCAAAAGTCATTAAGTGGCTGAATGGATGGGGTGGGGAGTGAAGAAGACTCAACTGTATGTTGTCTATAAGAAACCTACTTCATCTATAAGACAAACATGACTGAATATAAAAGAATATAAAAAAAAATCCATGCAAATGGAAGAAAAAAGAATATGTGTAGCTATACTTCCATATAGACTAGATTTCAAGACAAAAACTATAAAAAGAGACAAAGAAATCCATTATATAATGATAAAGGGGTCAATTCAGCAGGAGGATATAAAAATTCTAAATATATGGACCCAACACTGAAGCAATAGGATACATAAAATGGATATTATTTGAGTTAGAGAGATAGACCTCAATATGATAATTGTATTAGACTTAATTTATACCATAAACCAAATGCACCTAATAGATATTTATACCATGTTTCCTGCAACAGCTTCAGAATACATGTTCTTCTGTTCAGCTCAAGAATCATTCTCAAGGCTAGGCCATATGTTAGGCTGCAAAACAAGCTTTAAAAAACTTCAAAAAAAATGGAAATCACATCAAGTATTTTTTTCTGACCATAATGGAATAAAACTAGAAATCAATGACAAGAGGAACATTGAAACCCATATGAACACATAGAAATTAAACAACATACTCCTGAATGAAGAGTGGGTCAATGAAGAGTTTAAAAAGGAAATTAAAAAATTTCTCAAAAAAATTAAAATGAATACATAACATACCCCAACCTATGGGATATACCAAATGCAATAATAAAAGTAAAGTTATAGCAAAAATAGTTATATCAAAAAGTAGAAAAGATTCAAACAGACAACCTAATAATGCATCTAAAAAAAAACTACTGAAACAGGGCAGTGCCTTTGCCTCAGAGGAGTAGGGCACTGGCCCCATGTACCGGAGGTGGCAGGTTCAAACCCAGCTCCAGCCAAAAACTACAAAAAAAAAAAAGAAAAGAAAAATTCTACTGAAACAAGAATAAACTAAATGCAAAACTAATAGAAAAGAAATAACAATTAGAGGAGAAATAAATTAAATTGAAACAAATACAAAAAAGTCAATAAAAAAATTGCTGGTTTTGAAAAGATAAACAAAATTGAAATATCTTTTGCCAGATTAAGAAAAAAAAAGAGAAAAGACCTAAATAAATAAAATCAGAGATGACAAAGAAAACATTGCAACTGATAATGCAGAAATTCAAAGTACCATTAGCAACTACTATGTGCGACTACATGCCAATAAAGAAAATCTATAAGAAATGAATAAATTCCCAAACACACATAATCCAATAAAATTGAACCAAGAAGAAATCTAAAACCTGAATAAATGTACAGCAAATAACAAGATAGAAGTAGTAACAAAGTCTATCAGAGCAAAAGCCAGGCCTTGATGGCTTCACTGCTGAAATCTACCAAGCATTCGAAGAACTAATACCAATCCTATTCATAAAAACTGAGGAAGAGAGAATATTCTCAAACTCACTCTACCAGGCCTGTATTACCCTGATACCAAAACCAGGCATAGACACAACAAAAAAAGAAAACCACAGGCTAATATCTCTGATGAACATCCACGCAAAAATTTCAACAAAATACTAGTGAACAGAATTGAACAACATTTCAAAAATATTATGCAACATGATTAACTGAGATTCATCCCAAGGATGCAAGGATGGTTCAGTATACACAAATCAATGAATTTGATACAGCATATCAACAAAACAAAGGGTAAAGGCCATAGGATCATTTCAATTTATGCTGGAAAAGTATTAAATAAAATTTAATATCACTTCATGGTAAAAACTCTCAGAAAACTGGGTATAAGAGGAAAGTATCTCAGCACAATAAAAGCCATATATGATAGAAAACAGAACTAGATCAAACTGAATAGGGAAAAACTGAAAACCTTTTCTCTAAGATGTGGAACAAGACAAGGATGTCTGTTTCCACCATTCTTATTCAAGGTAGCACTAAAGTTCTAACTATAGCAATCAGACAAGAGAAAGAAATACTACTAAAGGATACCCAACTTGGAAAGGAAAAGTCCCAAGCATATTCCCT
>NW_003852419.1:15192736-15194081 GCF_000181295.1 Otolemur garnettii
TGAAGTCTATGCAAATGGTAACCAAGAAAAAGCAAAGGTAGCTATACTTATGTCAGAAAAAGAGACTAAGACAAAGGTAGTAAAGGGCCAACTCATCAACAGTATATAAAAATTAGAAATATATATGCCCACTATCATAGCACCTAAATATACAATGCAAATATTCACAGTACTGAAAGAAGAAATAGACAGAAGTGCAATAACAGTATAGGATTTCAATACCCTGCTTTGCACAATGGAAAGATAATCCAGCCAGAAAACCAATAAGGAAACAGTGACATGAATGGCACTAAAGACCACATGGAACTAGCAGACATATACAGCTGTACCATTTGATAGTAAATATACACTATTTTCAAGTACACACAGAATATTCTCCAGAATAGGTTACATGTCAGGCCGCAAGGCAAGTCTTAACAAATTTAACACTGAAAATACATTAAATATTTATCATAACAAGAATATAACACTTTTATAAAAATCAATAACAAGAGGAAAATTGCAATAATTCCCAAATATGTGGAAATGAAACAACACGTTCTTGTACAATCAGTGAGTCAATGAAGAAGTCAAAAGCTAGAACAAAAAATACCTTGAAACAAATGAGAAGGGGACACAACACACCAAAATGTACGAGATGCAAGACAAGCAGCTCTAAGAGGAAAGTTTATAGCAATGGATGCTTACGTTTAAAAAGAAGGACGATCTCAAATAAACAACAGAACTTTATTCCTTGAAGAAGTGAAAAGAGAACAAACTACACACAACATCAGGAGAAGAAAGGAAATGATAAAGATCAGAGCAGAAATATAATAAAGACAAGTAAAGCAATAGAAATGACCAATGAAACTAAGATTTACTGTTATAAAAACAAACAAAGTCAAAAAATCTTAAGCTAGGTTACGTAAGAATAAGAGAGACTCAAATAAAATCAGAAATAGGAGGCATTACAACTGACACCACAGAAACACAAAGGATTGTAAGAGACTACTAGGAACAGTTATATAACAAATTGGAAGACCTAGAAGCAGTAGATAAATTCCTAGAAACTTATAACCTACCAAGGATTGAAATACGAAGAAATAGAAAACATGAATAAATTATGAGTGAAGACATTAAAACACTAATCAAAAATCTCTCAAAAAAAGAAAAACCCAGTATCTGCTGACTTCATTGTTAAATTCTACCACATATTAAAAAATAACTAATCTTTTTGAAAGTCCTCCAAGCAACAGAAGGGGAAGGAACACTTTCAAACCAAAACCAGACAAGGGAACTAAAAGAAAATTAAAAGCCAATATCCTCGATTAACAAATCCTCAACAAAAATCTAGGAGACCAAGTCC
>NW_003852419.1:15194854-15222354 GCF_000181295.1 Otolemur garnettii
GTGGGATCCTGTAGTCCCAGCTACTTGGTAGACTGAGGCAAGAGAATCGCTTAAGCCCAAGAGTTTGAGGTTGCTGTGAGCTGTGATGCCACAGCACTCTAGTGAGGGCAACAAAGAGAGACTCTGTCTCCAAAAAAAAAAAAAAAGTAACTATGTGAAGTGATTGATATGTTAATTAGTTATGTTTATGTTAATATGACAATTAGGTGTGACTGATTTGTTTATTGGTTACATTTTTAATAATGGATAAAAATCTTAAGATTCATCATTAGAAAAGAAATTAGCACATGTGATTCTACAAGAGGTTAAAGTACCTATTTGTATAGCTTTCTGCTGGCCAACGAAATAATTTGGTGTTAGTAAAGGAGGAAAAGTAATGAGGTTTCATCTCCAGAGCATGCTCTAACCACTTTCTAAGCTTAGAAAAAGTGATAGACTCAGTTACTAAGTCTACCCCAATCACAGGACAGAGAAAACAGCAGTCCTACTATTTGTCATTCCTAAAAGTTTCCTAGAAGTTTGGGTGGTCTACATACCCTCATATAGTCTTCCATACTGTCATTTATCTCATTTAGACTTGTGGTTAGGACTGAAATAGAATAATTCCATATTTTATTCCCTAATGAACGTCTATAATAGTATAGTTCTCAACTGCTTTCTGAAGGTAAACCCAAAAAGCTTTAGAGGTCAAGAAAAGGAAGTGGTAAGTTTGAAATCTCAGACAGAAACCTAGAGCATCTAACTTGAAATTGCTTTTACTATAACTTTGTTCTTTTCTCATTATATAACAAATACTTCCTTTGTTCAAACATTTAAATAATGCAAGGAAAGAAGGGAAAGGAAGAGAAGGGAAGGACAAACTACCACATATTACATCTGACATATTTCTTAATCGGGTTTTAGAATCAGACATTTCCCCAAAAAGGCTTCACTCCTCTTGTTGGAGAATAATATTAGAAACCAAGATGTAGGCCGGAGGCACATTCATTGCTTCTGGTGTGTCCTTTCCTATAAGCCCTTTTGGGGGGCAGAGGGAATAAAATGTGTCTCCATATCAACTTGGATACATACAAATCTATAAATACTTTAATTTGTAACCATTTGTATCTGTATTAAGCTAATGTGATTTCATACTAATGTCTCTAATCTCCTACCACATGAGTTTTTCTAGCTTCCTTCTCTTACCTTTAAACTCCTATTTCACGATAAAGAAACCTGGCCTTGTACCACCTGCCATCCATTGACTTAATTATTCCATTCCAGTCTACTTGCATAGCACTGTCAGAATTGTTAATGCAGACCCCCAACGAAACCACTTGATCTACCAGATATAATGGTTAAGTTCAGTGTCTTTGGCCTTTAGTCTTAGAGACTCCCCCTGTTCCCATAAATACTGAGGTCAGCATCTTTTTTCCAATCCCTTTCAGTGAGGATGTCTCATACATTTTTAATACAGTCACATTCTTTTGACACTTCATACATTCTATGCTAGGATTGACCAACTTCCTAAAGGCTGTGGGGCTTTTTAAAATTTACTAAATTAAGGTTCACCCTTTGTTCTATATAGTTTTATAGATTTGGACATAATACATAATGTGTCATATATTCATCATTTCAAATAGGATAATTTCACTGTCATAAAAATCACCTGTGCTTTACTTCTTGAACCATCCCATGTTCACAAATCCCTGTAACCCATGGATCAGTTTACTCTTTCTATGGTTTTATCTTTCCCAAAATGTCTCATAATTGCAATATATGTAGCCTCTTCATTCTGGCTTCATTTACTTACAATGTGTATTTAAGGTACTTCCATGTCTTTCTGTAACTCAATAGCGCATTTCTTTTTTTCTTTTCTTTTCTTTTCTTTTCTTTTCTTTTCTTTTCTTTTCTTTTCTTTTTTTTTTTTGAGACAAGTGTTTCATTCTGTTGCCCCAAGCTAGAGTGCCCTGGTGTCATCCTAGATGACAGCAACCTCAAAATCCTGGGCTCTAGTAAAACTCCTGCCTCAGCCTCTGAGTACCTGGGACTACAAGTGCCTCAAACTCCTGGGCTCAAATAAAATTCCTGCCTCAGCCTCTGAGTACCTGGGACTACAAGTGCTCGCTGTAACACTAGGCCAATTTTTTCTATTTTTAGTAGAGACAAAGTCTTGCTCTTGCTCAGGCTGGTCTTAAACTCCTGAGCTCAAGCAATTCTCAGTTCTCTCACCTCCTAGACGTACCACAGTTTTTTTTTTTATCCATATGACTGATGAAGACACAAAAATAAATGCTGTCATTTTTAAAACTTCTATTTAAAAAATGAATGTGCATAACCTGGCAAGGGGTGTTTGGCTTCTTAGAATTAAAGTTTAAAATAATTTAAATGCTATATATTTTTATAATTTTAAGAATGATTCAAAGTTAATATGTGTTAGAATTCAAAATGTTACAAAAGTAACTAAACTGAAATGTTATAAATATACGGTGTTTTAAGTAACTAAATTTCCAGTATGATTTTTTATTTTTAAGATATTTTTGCTGATCCAGAGCTAACTGATATGCTCAAATAAGATGGATAGGACGATGGCCTTTAAATATGAGAAGTGTTGGAAAGTATTTTTCCTTTTGTATGCTACATTAATATTTTGGCTTAAGAACTATGATGCTGGGTTCTTCAAAACAAAGAAATAGGGAGCTAGATCCACTTTTAAATATAGGGTAGTTTTTAATACACTATTTTTATAAATATAAAAACAAGGCAGCAAAGAGGGACAAGACAACCCAGTGACAAAGTCCCCACAAGAAAGATGTGTAAGTGAGACGGAAAGGAGGTCCGATGGGCACCGAAGCCCTTGGGGGGAGACCATATAAATGGGTAGTGGCTTGATCAGATCAAGAGAATGAGGATCAAGACTAGATTTCTCGCTTTCAAGAAATTGTTTCCCCTTTATAAGAATTTTGTGTACTTTAAAGCTGTGTAAAACTCCATTCCTCATTCTATTTGTTCCCATTGATTTTTTTAATACCTATTTAAGTATCTCGCCTGAACTAATTATTATCATAATGGTTGCCAAATGGTGAGTTTCTAATCATACCCCATTTTCCACATCAATTAGACAGTATACTGTAACAAAGACCTTTTTTTCCTCTTCTTTTTATTCATTTATTAAATTTTACCAGTGTGGACCAAAGACCTGTTTTATTCATGAGTTATAATCTCTTTCTATAATTCTTTATTTTCATGTTTTAAATTTCCCAGATTTGGCCCAGAGGAGCTTTTTAAAGCTTCCTTTAATATCCTGTCAAAATATTCTCATTTTGTTATGAGAATCTCTGTACTTTCTGGTTGATCAAGATATTCAGGTTCATCTTATTCTTTTCCTACCCACCCCCGGAATCAGCCATTTCTTCCATAGACCTTGGTTCCTTTTAATTAGGCAGTGGTATTTAAAAACCAAGTTTTTCCTCACTGTTTCAGGTGCCACTTCTTACAGATTCAGAGGTTAAAATATACTTATGGATGTATATAAATACATCCACATATACATATGTACACACATGTCTACACCTTTATATGTGTAATTATCTTTATATGTGTAACTATCATCTTTATGTGTGTAATTACCTCTAAATCCAATTCAACCCCAAAGGTTCCTCCTGGCCTTTCTCTTTTCCATATTTTTATTTTATTTCTCTAACAATGAAACTCTTGGCTGTCATGACTTTCAAAATATTCTCTGATATTTATCAATATGCACAAATGTACTTAAACTCCTGACTCCACTTTAATAATTAAACAAGAAAAAACTTAAATAAACACATAGGTATATAAGACAACAGGATATAATGTATGATCCCACAACAGATCATTTTCTACCTAGCAAATTACTGAGACAATGGGCAAGCTTAAATAAAGTCTCTGACTAAAATCTAATATCAGAGTTCTTTGCATTATTCTTACAACTGTCCTGTAAGTCCCAACTTGCTTTTAAAAGCTTTCAATCGTATTTTAACTTAAACACATGGTTTGGTATGTAATATATAGCATGATAAGATATAGTAAAACTAATGAAAACACATTATGCATGATATAAAAGCAAAGCCAGTTGCTCAAAAAAGAAGAAAATGCATTTTAAAACTTTAATGTTAAAACAAGAGAAAAAATCTAAAAAATACTTGACAAAGCATTCCTATCCAGAATATATAAAGACCATCTATAAATCAATAAGAAAATTACAGAAATAGAGCAGTGAGTAAAAGCCCTAAGATGTATTACACAAAAAGCGTTTATCCACATGGCTAACAAGCAAATGAAAAGGTATTCAAAAGTATTAGTTATCAGAAAATTGTCACTTAAAACCACAATGGGCTCAGCACCTGTGGCTCAAGAGGCTAAGGCGTCAGCCACATACACCTAAGGTGACGGGTTCGAATCCAGCCCGGGCCCTCCAAACAACGATGGCTGCAACCAAAAAGTAGCCAAATGTTGTGGCGGGTGCCTGTGATCCCAGCTACTTGGGAGGCAGAGGCAGGAGACTCGCTTGAGCCCAGGAGTTGGAAGTTGCTGTGAGCTGTGATGTCACAGTACTCTACCCAGGAGGACAGCTTGAGGCTCTGTCTCAAAAAAAAAAAAAAACCCACAATGATACACAATTACATACCCATCAAAGCAGCTAAAATCAAAAGGGTTAACATTGTCAAATATCAGCAAGAATGCTAAACATTTGGAACCATCAAATGCTGCTGAGGGTCACATGAATAGCATTAATTTCTAAAAATCCCTTGAGCTGTGCACTTAAGATTTGTATATCATGGCATATACATGTTGTAAATTATACTTAATTGTAAGGGTTTATAATAATTATTTATCAATTTTAAGAGAATTATATTTTCATAATATTAATATTTTCCATCCAAAAGCATCATATAGATCTTCACTGTGCCAAAATTGTTTCATGTTTCTTATGATTTTCTTTTTTACTGACAAAGGTCTTATATATTACTCGTGACATTATTTTAACATTGGATATTTGCCTGCGTGGAAGACTGTCATCGCACCACAAGAAGTGTTGTGGGAATCTGGCATACAATTTTAATTCATCAACTTGGCCTTCTCCTCGATTATTCACTTCTGTGCAAATAGTACTATAAATAACATGTAAATTTCTCACTTGAGATAATGAACAAATTTTAATATGGCTTACAAACTGATAAAGCACTTACTCCAGAAAACTTCAATGCAACTCTGATGTACTTATATAATTTCAAAATATATTTAAAGCAATTTGGTTGCTAGTAAATTTGATAAGTAGCAATGTAAATGTCCCAAAATGACTATGGATGAACTAATTAATTTTATATAGTGTAAAATCTCAAAAAGATAAAATCACCTACATAAACTATGTTAAAATAAATACTGAAATGACAGGACTATTTGTGTTCAGCTCTCATAAACATTGAGAAGGAAAGGAAAGGGAAGAGAATTAAAGAAGCTGAAGCTCTAAGGTTATGGAGACCTGAATGTGAAATGAATTTCCTTGTTGTTTCAGAACAACAGAAATGGACTTGTGAAAAGAATGCATGCACACATTCACACACCCTATTTAAATAAGAACTTAAGTTTCCCAAAGATATTACATTAATACAAAAATGACTGGAGTGCTATAGAGAGATCTAACTGTAAAAAATTACTTCAACTCAATCACACATGGAATAATCATACATGGAATAATCATGTAATGGAATAATTTTAATAATTTAATCATACATGGAATAATTTTTACTTAGGAATATGCCTTCAATTTTATGAGAAATATCTGTAAAAAAAATGCTATACAGGTTAAGTATCACTAATCCAAAATGCTTGAGATCAGAAGTGTTTGGATCTCAGATTTTTTTGAATTTTGGCATGTTTGCATATATATGAGATACCTTGAGGACAGAACCCAAGTCTAAACACAAAATTCATTTATGTCTCATATAAACCTTATACAAATAGTTTGATGATCATTTTATATACTATTGCTAATAATTTTGCATGTGAAACAAAGTTTGCATATTGGCTGCAACCAGTCACATGAGGTTGGGGATGGAATTTGCCATTTGTGGCATCATGTTGTCACTCAAAAAGTTTCAAATTTTGGACCGTTTTGGATTTTGAATTTTCAGATTAGGGATGCTCAATCCGTGTATTTCACTTAAACAGCTGCTTTCCCAAATTTAAAGAAACTGTATTATTTATGAAACATTATAACTGAGACTGATTCAAAAAATAGGTAATGTTACGAGGAGCTTCTCCAGGACAGGGATCTCAGGATGCCCGTGCCCAGTGCACACTGCAGCACGCAGCACACTCCAGGCGCCCAGGGACAGTTTGCTGAGTGAGGAAAGTGAGGTAGTAAGAAAGCCGCTGGAGAAGCTCTACGGGAGACGGGAAGCTCCTTCATTGGATAGAGTTACTACTTCATTACTGGGGCTGCCTCCAGCCCAAACATCAAGTGCTGGCAAATTCATCACTCACTTAGCTCAGAGTCAATCTTTAAACACCTGTGAAAAACTGTTCTTTCCTTTGAATAACATTGTAGGGCAAAATGTATACCTTTTCTCACAAATAAGTGCCTGTCAAAAATCAATGAAGTTTGACCAAGATTGGATTTTTGTTTGTTTGTTTTTAAGAAATGCGTACTAGGAGTTAAAGACCTAAGTTCCCCTTTGTCACTTAGCACATCAAGCCCCTTATAAGATGTTAAAGTAAGAACCTTACTGTATGAAGTAAAATAAGAGAAAACACACAGCAGAAGCTAGTTCCTACAAAAAAAAAAATGCCTCAAACAGCATTCAAGTGATTTACAGAGTAACTGTACTAATCCTATAGCCTGATTTGGGATTAGCTTTTTGGAAGGTAAGCAGGGCAGATTTGTATCCTACCTGAAAGCTTCAAGCTAGGAATCAATTTAGACATACTTTGTCCCTCCATTCCTTTTGAGTGCAAGATTACCTTGCACTTGGCTCAGTGAGAAATCTAGAAGAGTTGTCTTGAGTTCATGTCCCCCTGCCCACACTTGTCCTCAAAAAGAAGCTGCCCTCCAAGAGCGCACAGAGAGCTCTGGAGAGAAAGCTAGGCCTTGACGGAGGTTTAAGCATTGGATACACGGTCTGCCAGGATAATTCCAAGTCCGTGCTTCTTGTAAGGATAACTTTCCTCTTTTATACTGTACATGGGCATATACTATTAATCTAGGAGCTACTCAATTTGCAAAATATACATCACCAAAATTTCCAAAGCGCTATAACATAGTGAAACTTTGCTTTGCATGTGGGAAAGGCAAAGAGAAAAGAAAGCATCCCTATGGCATGTTAGTCTACAGGTGGCAGAGCCGGACGTTTTGGGCCTATTTATTCTAAACCAGTAATTTATCCATTTTCTTCTTCCATTTTTTTTCTTGAGTCTGAAAGAATTTTGGTTTTCAAGAATTCTCTATGGAAGTGCAAAACTATTCTTTGTATCCAACTTAACATCCTTGTCAGCCCACTTGCAGGTATCATATCAGAACTTCGCAGAATCAGGGCATAGAAAAAGCATGGTATGCTAGGTAAAGAACAAAGAGAGGCAGGGTTAATTTGTTATCTACGTAAATTGGAAAATTATTTCCTACATTTTTTCCTCTTCTTTACACGAACCTAAAGTAATGTTAATGTCAATTTCAGTGAAAAGTAGGTCCCCTACTTATGCTGAGCCAATGACAAAGAAATAATACTCAGAAAGGAGTATTAGCAATCCTAATAATTACTATATCAAAATAATTAGAAACAGCCCGCCCCTTTTTTTTGAGAAAAAGTCTTACTATGTCAGCCTCGGTAGAGTGCCGTGGCGTCACAGCTCAAACTCTTGGGCTTAAGCACTTCTCTTGCCTCGGCTTCCCAAGTAGCTGGGACTACAGGCACCTGCCACAATATCCGGCTTTTTTTTGGTTGTTGTTATTGTTGTCATTGTTGTTTAGCAAGCCCTGGCCGGGTTCGAACTCACCAGCCCCGGTGGCATGTGGCTGGCGCCCTAACCACTGAGGTATGGACACTGAGCCAAAGCAGCCCTTTCTTACTGCTTAAAAGTAATTATTTATCTATCAAGGTTTCATTTTTATGCTACATAGGTAAAAACTCCTACTATTCTCCAGAATAAAGATTACAAATGGCAGAGCTTTTGTCAATATAAAGTATGGTGAAATAAATTCAAGAACTTGGGTAGAATTATCTACTCACAGCTCAGAACACCCCTCAATGTTTGATTTATTCCGTTTATATTATACCTTCGCAGTTAATGAATGAGGCAAAATGGCTTTGTGGTGGATTTGGGGGATGACCACATTTAAATTTAGGAGATAATTTCCCCTTTTTCTCAAATTGGCCATTCCCATCATATTGAAAATACATTTGTGAATACACATTGTCTGATAGGCTGGCAATGTCTTCTCTTATGAATTGTTGCACTCAGAATATTAACAGTGGAAAACTATTTTGGGGATTGTATAATTACATAAGGAAAACAATTCATATCTTCACAGTCTTTCATTATTCTTTGTAATACATTCAAGAAATATTTTAACATATCAAGGTAATTTTAATCTCTCATTTTAGCTATTAGATCTTCATTTCTTATCTTTAAAACTCTACTAACAAGAAGCCCAGCATGTATTAACTACTTCAAGTAATATTTATAACATATCTTTGCCTTCAATACTTAATTTGGGTATTATAAATCAAAGTAGAGGAAAAACCAATCTGTGTATACTTACGTAAGCTATCATCTCAATAACTTCAGGAATCAAACAACTCTATACTTCAGCCTGTATGCTTTATGTATTTGTATTATGTAAAATAATTTTAACAGAGAATATTATGATAAAATAAAAGGATCTAGAAGTAGACATGGGGCAGGGGGTCAAAAATAGAAACCTGGAAAGGACATACATCCATAGCTGGGACCTCAGAAATACACAAAAAAACTAAGCTACTAATTTATAGCTTTTGTAGGAAAGCTATAACCCAATTATAGCCCAAGAATATTGGAGAAGGGGAGAGGGAAGGGAAGGGCGGGGCGAGGATGGGTGGAGGGAGGGTGATTGGTGGGATCACATCTATGGTTCATCTTTTAAGGATACATGTGAATCTTTCTAAATGAAGAATATAAATATCTTAACACAATAACCAAGAAAATGACATGAAGAATATGTTAACCAGTTTGCTGAAGATATTTCAAGTTGTATATAAAAATAGCAGACTATACCCTATGACAGTATCAATGTACACAGCTATGATCTTTAAAAAAATAAAAAAATAAGCTAAATCAGCTACAAGAGAGTTGTGTAGGATTACTTTTCATTCATTTATGAATTAATATATCAGATAGCTAAGGCTTTACATCTTAAATTATGTAAACTTCATTTTGAAGTTTCTTCCACTTTAAAAAAAGTAACTTTTTGATATTTACAGTTTGCATATGATTCTCATATTACTGACTTAAACTTTAAACTATAATTAAAAATAAAAGTAAATGTTTCCTGACATTAGGTTAGGAGTATTTCATTGTATTTCAAGGCTGTGAGAAGTATAAGCCCATCCATAGTCTATATGGAAACTGTTCATGTATGATAGTCATTGATTACTGAGAACAAAGGTTAGGAAACTATGGCTCCTGGGCCAAATCTAGTCTGTATTCTATTTTCTGTGGCCTGTGAGGTAAGGATGATTTTTATGTTCTTAAAGGGGAAGAAGGAAGCGAGAAAAGAAGAGAAATAAGAGGAAGAAAAAGAAGAAGAGGAGGCAGGGATATGACAACAAGGTCCAAAATACATGCTACCTGTTCCTTACAGGTAATGTTTTCTAACCCTGACTAGATTAAATAGCCTTCACCCAACAATAGAGAAATAAACCAAGCCCACCTGCTAATAACCTTGAGAGTAATATTTCCATTTCATGTTCCATGTCACAGAAAACATGCATAGTCTATCCTCAAGACTTTCCCAAATCATTGTCTCCACTCTTGCTCTCTGATTTAAATTTGTGAATCTGGGAGTTATTAGCTCTACAGCTCCCTACTAAGTCTCTACCATTCACTGAGGCCTGTCAGGCGTTGGAGAACGTGGCAACCACATCAAGTATGTGGACTCAGCCACATGGCCTTTCTGACTCCAATATCTTCTTGGAATATCTTGTTTCAGTGACTTAAGCATGAGGGTAAAGCCAGATACTGCCAAGAACATCTGCAAACAGTCCTACCCCTTGTGAAGTCTTTGTTTAAAGGTATACTGAGCGTCTAAGCCTGTCACTGGAATTTTTTCATTTTTTGTAACTCTATTTTAAACCAGATAAATATACTTTCAGCTACAAGTTGATGAAGTAGCAGTGCTATCCGATGGTTGGGCAGGTTAATCCCACAGATAACAATATCTACAGATTGGTGAAAGAGTGCTCTGGGGTTTTGTTCTTTTGCTGAAAAGTGGCTATTTGAATCCTAAGGATCCTAAGATATTCCTCAGGCTTCTTAAATTGTTAGCTCATCCTCCTTTCCTTTCACTAATATATATCTTAAGGTAATTGTATCTTTCACCCTGAAGCTCCTGATTCAAATCCAGTTCAAGGTACCATTGACTATGAACTACCAGTTGGTTAACACATAAAATCCATATTGAAGAGAGTACAGAGGTCTGGATCCCAAAGTCTAATTGTGTTATTAATATTTTTTTGCCTTTAGGACTCTCCAGGCATAAAATCTAAGTAATCCTAAACCCTGAGATACTAGGATAAAGGCCACCAAGTAAAGGTTTGAACATACTAACCTGGAGAAATTTACAGATCTATAGTTGGTGTGATAATTGTAATGTTAAGGTTCTGCCAGTGATTTACTTGGGGTATCAAAAGCACTGTGTTTTAAGACATTTTAGAGACCCATTCCATTCTCAAGATAGCAAGGATGCCTTCTCTAAAACTCTTAATTTATATTTATTCACCTAAGAATTGGACATAATGAAGATACTCAGTTGGAAATATATATTTTCCCCTGATTCTTTATAATCTTTTACACATACAGTATACTATTTTCCAAATTTCTCACATTGAATTTTTGAACAGTGTTTTATAAGAACTTTCACATACAAGATACTCTTGACATATCCCTAGGGGTTCCAAAAGGGATTAAGACAGTAACCTGTTAGTAGATTTACAATGAGAAAAATTAAATATGTACACAACTATCTACAATATATAGAAATAATAAAACTCGCAGCTAAAAGGTGATATAAAGTGCTGTGACAGTTCCAAAAATAAAGCAGTTTCTGAATAGGTTAAAAAAAAATATGGAATCCTTCACAGAATTTGATATTTGTGCTGAGCCCTGAAGGACTGGTAATATTTAAGAAGATAATGGAGCAGAAATAAAACTTATACCAAGAGAACAGCAAGAAAAAAGGAGGAAAGGGAAATAAGCAAAGAACACATTTGGAAAGGTACACTTGACTGCAACACAGAAAATGTTTACCTAAGGAAAGGGTCAAATTTAAAATAGGAAAATGAATGACTTACAAGATCAGAAATTGCTCTGTGGCCAATAAGAAATCACCAAAGTTTTCTAATGAGGTAACAATATTATTTATTCAAAATATTTATGAGATTCTTCTTCTCTATCAGGGCAGATGCAGTCCATGAAGTTAAGGGGCCTCACATCTAACAGAAGAAATAATTATAATATAACATGATATGATTTATAATGGAGGTTGGCAGAAATGGTCTTTAGTAAAATTAACCTTGAGACAGCTGAAGAATGATGGTGAGAGAGACAGAAGGTGGAGAGGCTACAGCAATGAGAAGCAGTGGGATGCCCCACAGAGGCATCTGAACTTTGGAATTCAATAACTCTAGATTTGAATTCCAACACAATCACTTCCTAGCTGTGTAACCTTGAACAATTTCCTGACATTATTTAGGTTGTTTTTCCACCCCTGAAAGATGAATTAACACTGCCTACCTCTTAGGGAGCTGTGAACATTAAATGAGATAATGCATGAAAAGCACCTGGTGTGAGGTAGGCAATGAATAGTGGTAGCAATTATTACAACATCCCAGGTAAGAAGCAATGGAAGCTGTAGTAGGACACTGGCCCTCTGAACATAAAGGAGACAGTCTGGGAAGGTACATTGCAAAAGCACATTCTGTAGCAGTGGATCTCAAACTGTATTATGCCTGTCTTAAACAACCCATGTTCCCAAGTCCCATCCAAAGAGATTTCAATTCAGAAAGGACAAATTGAGGTAATCCAAGTGATTCTTGGTCTATAGTCCAGATGTTGAGAAACACTGCCCTCCAGGACATGGTTACTAGCTCGGTATGGGGGAAATCCGAAAAGGGGGATTCAAAGATATTCAGAGCAGAGGTTACTACATTGTTAACCCAAAGATAATGAATCCTCAACACACTAAAGAATAGGATTCAAAGATCTTAGTAACTTATTTTTGAATATCATTTATCAGTTATCTAAGAAGGAAATCCATAACCTTCATCAGATACTCAGAGAGATTTCAATTCCAAAAATTTAGTTTCATGATTTAAAAATTGTGGTGTAATGAGGATAATGGTTAGTAACAGAAATGAAGCTATCAGTATGATGCATTCATTCTGGAAGCTATCTGCACACAGCTGATTATGTGACCAGGAAAGTGGTAAAAAATTTATTCTAGAAAGTAAATTTTTAGGAATCACCTATGGAAGATGCAGAAGAATACCTTGGGGTCAAGGGAAGCAGACTGCAAAGAGAAAAAATAAGAGCAGAAAATGGAAGGTGGATAGAGCCAGGAGTTTAGGTAACTCCTACATAGAGTGGATAACGAATATTTGGCCAGCAACAGAAAACTATGACACGATTTCACTTTTATGTGGAATCTAAGAGTTGAATGCAGAGAAGTAGAAGGTGGAATTGGGCTTAGCAGGGGCTGGGGAGATGTTGGTCCAAGATACATAATTTCTCTTAGAAGAAATAAGTTCAAGATAGCTATTGTACAATATGGTGGCTAGAGTTAATAACAATGCACTTTGAAAATACAATGTACACATATTTCCAAACATGCTGAACACAATGAATATATTTGATTTTATCAATTAAAAATGAAATATAAGTAAATAAGCAAATGAATAAGTGGCCAGTGGAATAGATGGAAAACTGTGAGGAGAATGAAAGGAAGCCTCCATCAGAAAAGTCAAGGGAAGGGCCACTTTGAAAAAGGAGAAAAACTTCAATGACATTCGATAGCACAGAGAGGTCAAAGATGAAGAGCATGAGGAGGGTTGCTTATCAGGTCACCAGCCAGATCCCAGGCATAATTTCTTGAGAAGAGATGGGGGTTAGGTTGCAAAGAGTTAAGGACAGGATGAGTGAGCATTAACTACTGCAATCATTCTAAGACCATCAGTTACAATTTTTCTGAAGTAGACAGAATTTCAATTAACAATCTCATCCCGGTGAAAGTCTACTTAAATTTCTTAATCTAGTAGCAAAAGAACCATAATTTAGGGAAACGTGAAACCATTCAGATACACATACATTTTTAGGCTTAATACCTAGAGTTCTCCAATTCCAAATGAGGACCATCCCCAGTAGCCAGAGAGACCAATTCCAAAGCCAATTTCTTCTGTGTGCCTCTACCCTCTATTTTCTCTGATTTGTGGTGAAGGCTAAACACAGAGGGAAAATGTCAAATAAAATGTTCACTGTCTCCATAAAATACCCTCACATTACAAGAGGATAATCCTGCTTCTTTGAACTAGCTACAAACTGACCTTCCCTTGCTCAAAACTGCCTATAAGAGTCCCAGGACAGGTTGTTCTGACATTCTTTTAACATCGTCTCATCATCACAGCCAAAACTAATCACAAGAATATTACCCGTTGACAGGTGCATTTATTCTGTCAATTAAATCAGATGGTTAAATCGAAATGTGCCCCAAATCTCTCTTGTTTGCATTATCCATATTGGCGTTTCTTGGCCGTGGTTCATTGCTGGCTGGAAGTCATCCAGCCCCTGCAGAGTCACTTTGCAATATTGTGCCAGCAAGTTTCCATGCTCGGCAGCAGCCGCTCCAGCGAGGCCAGAACAGCACTACAGGACTGACCTGGAATGTTATATTGCTTCACTAAGATTTATTAAAAAATGGAAGGAGGGAGACTTAGATCAATGTTTTTGGAATAGGAGAGGATATATCACCTCATGGCTAAGCACAGGTGACACGTGGGCAATGAAGCGAAGATGCTAAAGACAGGCAGCGAGAAAGGCACAAGGAAGGATAAAACCAGCCATACGCCTCCAGCTTTCCGCTCCGTCTCTAAAGCTCTTCTCCATCAAAGTGTCCAAAGAAAAGCAGTCTCCTAAACACTTACTGGTTTTAAGAGCATTTCCCTAAGAAAACAAGCAAATATACCCATAACAAACAATGGGAGTGAAATTCTGCTAAACCTCACCATCTGTGTTCAGCTACCAGCAAAGTCCCCAGACAGGGAGTTTACACAACATTTGACCACAACAACTATTCACAATGAGGCATATTAAGGACAGGTCGAGGATTCTAGTTCATGATGGACAGTTGAAGTACCAGGATATTTCAGCTTACATTTTAAAATTCCTTGCTTTCTTCAGCCAGTGTCACTACCCAAGCATAGCTATACAGATGCCTGGTATTTTTAGGATGCATTTAAAAAATAAGTAGTTCACTCTGGAGAATATGAATAGTAAAGATAAAAGTGAGTTGATATGTTAAAACATAATAAACTGTAGAGTCATCATAGAATATCATGTCTTCTAAAGATGAATTTGGACATAAGTATAAATTTCATTGTGTCCATTACCTACCTGAAAGGACCTAATGACCTGTCTGAAACTTTTCAGATTGTCAAATAAACATACAAGGAGACTACTTTACAAAGTTCATTGTTACATTACCTCGCCTAAATATCAGAAAATATTTATAAACCATATTTAGCTTCTTTTAGTCAATGGATATTATCTGCAAGGAACTGAAATGATTTTCTACAATGTTTTGGCCAAAGACAAAACCAGTTATTTTTTTTTTCATGGTTAAGCTTTTTACTTTTAAAACATGACGTGAGGTTTTAGCCACTCAACTCTCATTGATTCCAATGGTTCAGTCCCCATATTGGCACTTAAAGAATTCACAGTTAATCATGTAAATACCTATTTTGGTCAGTTTCTAAGAGAGTTATTCTACCTACTTGAAAGAAGGTATTTTAGCTTATTTTATAAATCTTTATTTGAACACTTCTATAAATATGCATATTCTATATTCAAAAGAATTATTTGAGCTCCAGTTCAGCTGGTTAGCATTTAGGACATGGATTGCACAAAATAAAAATACATATTAAGATTGTCAAGGAAAAAAAACAGCTACCACATGTGTACCTTAAGCAGTTTGGAGGGTTTATCATCCAAGATCCAAGAGTTCTGAAATATCACAGCCCATTCAGCAAAACTCAGTTACTCCCTGTTGAGAAAGAGGAGGAGAAAGATTTCAACAGAACCAAATACAGAGTAAAACCAAGTCTACTTATAAATGATTATTTGCTAAGGGTACATTCAATAATCAAATCAAATATAACAGAATTTCCTAAAGTTTGAGGTCTAGTATAAAAGTTTCAAATAGAATAGAATTTCCTGAAGTTTGAGGTCTAGTATAAATTTTTATGCAAAACTGATATTAAAATGTCTCTGGAATGTTCTACCGGCCAAGCTAATACTACAATAGTTACAAATGAAGAGCTAGGCCTGAAGTCAGACTTGAATGGCTTTGCCCCCCACCCAGGTTCTTTGGCTGGTTACAAATTAAATGTACATTAGACGAATTGACAGGAGAAAAAGGCATATTTAATTACGTAAGTATGCACACATGGGAGTCCCACAAAACTATGCAGCTCCAACAACCAGATAAGACTGAAACTGATACAGCATCTTAAGCTACAAAAGGAATAGGGACTCAGGGCTTCTGAGGGGTGGTGGAGAGGAGGTAAGGGAGGTTGAGGGGATTAAACGTGTGGCCAGTGAGGGCTGTCTTGTGATCCAAATAAAAAGGGCCTGGGTAATGAAAGTTGTCTAGAAGCCTCCCTCTTTCTAACACTGATATTTTTACTATATTTTTCCTTCATAGAAGTAAAACTTCTTAACAAAAGGGCAACTTTTCAGGGCTACTCCTCTGTCTGCAGTTTCTCAAAATAACCTGCTCAAGATCTGCCAAAGCAGTATATGTTGGGGTAACACCTTCTGGCCTCCGACAGTCATATTTTGGTATGATGTGTCCTGAGCCCCAATGATACCATATCAAAAGACATAAATTCAGTAAGCTTTTCGTGTTTCAACTATTATGTGAAGTCCTTTACATATATTATCTTACTTAATGTTTATAAGTCTATAAAGTATGTGTTAACCGTGTAATAGATGAGGAAACTGGGACTCAAAGAGTTTTAGTAACTTGTTCATAACTTTGCAGCACAAGTAAAACAGCCAAATTCAAGTCTTTCTGACCACAAAGCCTTGAAAGCACCCAGGGAATTTTACCTCAAAATATAGCTCTCTGGTATAAAGATTACTTTGAATTAAAAATCCTTAGAGATAAGTAGGCATTGGAGGAGACTTTTCCCCTAAGTACATACAGACAGGACAGACCCACTAAGGAGAAGAATTATCCTTGTTCCCCTCCTGGTCATCTCATCATCTATTGCAGGAAAGACCAAGAATGTGAGCACATCCCTTTATAAGATAAGCAATGCCTCCAAAGATCATTTAATTCCAAAATAACTATTTAGCAGCTAAATTCTGCTCCTCAATGTAATCATTCTCCTGGTAATCATTTAGTGCCCCACAAAGAATTCTCCCCTTCCTCTCTTTCCATAAACCTGTTTTACCAGGATCCAAATCCCCCATTCCTTGTGTAACCTTAATATATATTTCTAGACCTCACTGAAATACTAGACAATCACTCTGTGAATCTTAAGAGCACAGCAAATAAGTCTGTAATCCTTTCCTCTTATTAATCTGCCTTATTATGAGTTGATCTTTCAGCAAACCTTCAGGTGGATAGCTCTGGTCCCTGGAGCCTGAATATCAGACCTCTATATACTACTGCTACTCTTGACCATGCTTGATGTATCCAGATAGAATGGAAATTTTGATTTTATTATAAATTTCTTGAAATGTTACATCTTGTGAGATACAGAAGGATACAGTCCCCTTGCATGAAAAAATGACTCCTGATAATATAAGACTCAAGCTCTTAACTCTTTATTAGAGAGAAGGGAAGGAGAAGGGGAGGAAGGGTGAAGGGGGAAAGCAATACAGAGAAGAAATCAATGTTATAGAAAACTGAGATTCTTACACTTGGCCACAATCCTAATTTTTATCGTTTTGTAAAAGACAGATCTACCTTTTTTTTTTTCTTTTTTCCATTAAAACTTTTATAATTTTTAAGGTGAGTCATATGGGAAAAAAATAATGGTTGAGATGATTTCAGGTCAATTAAATATTCAGACCCTGATAAGTAACATTAACTTACTCAAGGTTATTGGTTAGCAATTTGGGGTATTGCTATGGTCTGAATGTGTGTGTCCCTCCCAAAATTCATATGTTGAAATCCTAATCCCCAAGGTAACAAGAGGCAGGGCCTTTAGGAGGTGTTTAGTTCATGAGGTCAGAGTTGTCATGAATCATATTAGTGCCCTTATAAAAAAAGGCAAAGAGAAAGCTCATTTGCCCCTTCTCCCCAGTGAGGACACAGTGAGAAGGCACCACGTATGAGCTGGAGAGCAAGCCCTCACCAGATACAGAATCTCCTGGAGTCTTGATTTGGACTTCCTAGCCTTTAAAACTGGGAGAAATAGGTTTCTGTTCTTTATAAGCTACCTTGTTTGTGATATTTTTAAATAGTGTCCAAACAGACTCACATAGGTATTCTATCTATTAACATATATGCTGCATTTTATCCTACCACAGTTTAATCCTTCCATATTCACATTGTAACAGATCCAATTAAGAGTATATAAATAATATATCAGCTAGTCAATCCAAGCTGTTTATTAAGGGCATTATTTTGACCTGGGCACTCAATCCTAAAGATTCTGCCATGTATTTTTTCCTACTAATTAAATTCTAGAATCTCCAGATCTATTAGAGCTAATGTTCACTCTTGATGGAAATATTTTCAAGTCCTCAAGGTTGGCCACATTACTTTCCAGATACTCAATTTTAAAATAGAAAAACTCGATTTCTATCTCCCTGCTTTATAATTTTTATCCTTCTCCACTGTGGGATACCATTAGCCAATCTTTTAAAGTATTCACAAATAAAACATCCCTTATAGTCATTTTAATGGTGGTGCCATGAACCAGTTAGGCTAGTGTCATTATTGCTCAGCGCCATCAAATGCTCTTTATTCCTACACATCCACATCTCTCCACGGTTTAGAACTTACGCCAATTACTACCTCTTTTATCAGTATCCCATAATGACCATCCATTACCTCTTACTTCTCCGACCAGTCATGGCTGCTTGTATCATAGATTTTGACATTCAAGTAGGTACAATTCAAGGTCTGGAACTGTTCTTTACTTGTTTGCATGTCTCCCCAAAATACAAATCTCTCCATCAAGATCATAAACTGAGAGAACAGACTTTGTTTTGTATTTCTTTCTTATGCTCCTAAGAGAATTCAGTCTCCTAAGAGGAAAAAGTATATTTAAGTCCTTAAAAATCTACCAAATATGTTCCTAGCATGTTGTGAACACAGTAGTGACCCAAAAATAGATGATGAATTTAAATCGAGTCCTATCATTTTGGTAGCTTCAATTTTCAAGATTCAGCTTCTTGAAGAAATCCCCTCCATCTTCTGATTATTGGCCAACAGGGAAGACAAATTTGTTGCAACCAACAACTTCTCATCCCAATGACTAATTTCAGTGAATGACCAGATATTCATATTACCGCAACCCTCTAAGACCTATCTCTAGAGCTTAAGCTGACACTAAAAACTAACTGCAGAAGGGTGACTCTGGACCACTGAAGATGAGCTTCTCTGTTCTGGTCCTGGTTCATCCAGTATTGGTTTTGAATGCAATTGAGAATAAACATTGGAAGTTGGTTTAAATGAGTATATATAAAACTTTCACCAGGATCTCTACCCTTTTGAAGAGGACAACTGTCCCACTAAGAATGTGATGAAAACTATGGACTAAAAAATGAGAGCAAACATTAAAATTCCATTAACAAAGTAGGCCTATGCTTGAATCCATTTAATACAAACCCACCCAACTCAGACTTTTATTCCTAAGGTCAACTAGGCATCACATCTATGTTAATACATGTAAAATAAGAAGAGAAGAGGCCCCTTGGAGAATGGCCAGATTTTTCAGATTTCATCCCATGTGAATCTTTTTCTTTGGGTTGAACCTTGGCACCATTAATTAGTGACTCCACTTGGAAGTAAATGGGTATTAACCATCTGATTTTTCATTTGTCAGAAGATTTCTGATTATAAAAAAAAAAAAAAAAGCAAAACTGAAAGCATCGTAAATTCTGGACTACCTGTATTCTCCAAGGGCTTGGCATATGACTAAGCAAACATACTAGCCCAACGGATCCACCTTTCCAAATGAATGGGCCTGAATCCAGAAAACACAAATCTTATAAGGTTGCCTGGACTGCCAGCTGCCTCAATTTTAGCACAACGATTTAATGTATTTTAAATAAATGTAACATAAGGAAAAAATGCTTTGTACAAATTGGTCATCTGTTGTTTTTCTGGCTGGCACCATGATTTATGTAATATATCAGTAGAACGACATCTCTCTATCTGTCTCTTGGATAACAAAGTACATATGGAAGTTTCTTTATAGTGCTTTAACCCCCTGATTACTAGAAAAGTCCTACCGACTATTTGTTATATAACATCTAAGTAAGTTAAAGAGGCTGTCAAATACTTGAATATTTTATTTTTTTGTCTACTCTACTCTCCTTACCCAGAATTCTATCAAGTCCCCACACTCAAGATTACAGCATTATTTTCCTCATTGTGTACAAAGGTCAGCACTGAAGATTTGGGTAATATCCATTCCTACTAAGACTAACTAAATTGTCATAATATCCCAAATTAGTCTTTATTGATTTGGTGCTAATTAAAAGGGACATGTGTATATATTTACTATTTATTCCTTTTCTCAAGAAAAAAATACAAATAATATCTTTCTCCAGTTTAGTGATGCATAATTCAATCCTTGTGTTTGGTAGTGCACCCATACCTAACACAAGTGATGACATCAGCACAATGCTCTAGCTCATGAAGCAGAACAATTATTTTCAACCTATTTTGGATTATTACACACACACACATACCCCTTGTGAAAATCTTATGAAAACTTGGAACCCTCTCCCCAGAGCAATGTATATTTGCTCTTACATAGAATTTTGCATTAAATTTCAAGAGGTTCACAAGTCAGAAGAACATAACAATATGATTTGTATGTCTTTCAAAGAGAAAGCATTGTTTTAGCTCTCTAATTAATCCCACAGGAATAACATGGTGGATTTGTGTTGTAGCTTGCTTGTAACAATTGTTTCTGGGCTAGCTAGCTTTTTTGGAGCTAATGAGGAAGGAGGTCAGGGTTCAATTCATTTAGGGGTCAGTTGGTTGTCATACAAAAAAAAAAAAAGGCTTTTGCCATAATGCTGGCCCACCATCTTGCAAATTTATGCATTTTCCTCACCAATGAGAGATGGATATCTAAGAACAAACCATCACTTCTTCTAGAAATAAAGTTCACAGGTGTCTCTTTGCTCTGAGGATATTGATAATTATATAATTATTGGAAGCAGCAATGTGGAGTAGTGGGAAAAGAAGAGACCAGAACCAAAGTCTGCCATAAATTAACTGGCTGTGTGACTTTAAGCAAGTTACTTGGCTTCTCTGAGTCTGTTTTCTCATTAAGTAACAAGGTCATACTAGGTAACAAGAAAGGTTTTAACTCAAAATGTCTAATATTAAGGATCACCACATGTGAAGCAATAACAATGACATAAATATCTAACAGAAATAATGAAAATACATCCTACATAAGGGACCTTCAACAGTATTCAAATGATTCAACAGAGTAACACAAAGTTCCCAGAGTGAAGCATTCCTCCTATCATCGTTGATTATGGGGAAACAAGTCACAACAAATCTACCTCCTGATTTACTTTTGTAGTTGACCTACATGAATTTGCATTGATAGACATATTACCCTGTTGAAGTCTATGCCCTTTAGCTCCTAAGGAAGAAAATACACATGCACCATTAAATTAACAAAAGAGGAGAATATGATTTTAAAATATTTAAAACCGCCTTGGTTCAACAGAAGGGGCCAGAAGGAGATCCTAAAAGAAACCAGTCTCTTCTATAAGTCAGGAAAATCAGATGGTTTCTCTGCATAGGCTGATGAAGTACAGATTAAAGCAGAGAGTTACTTAACTTTCCCTGTTCATGATAAAAACACTATCTTTGAAATCTCTCTGTATTTCATTTTTTACATGCAACAAATTTACTATACACACTGACAATATGCACCCACACAGATAATGGATAGACCCTGCTAAAGTCATGTTTTATGAGGGTTTTTTTTTTTTTTTTTGGTAATATCAGAAAATGCCGTTATTTTCATTCGTTTTATAGCTGGCCAATTTGGCTACAAAGCTAAGGCCCATTTAAGGGAATATGGTGTGGGACGACTGTGCAACAATATTAAGTGAGGAAGCCATATGTTTCCTGGGCCCGCCATACTGCCTGCGACTGCCCCTCACCCTGGTGGATTAGCTTTTTCTTGTGATAGGCCTACCGTGGGTGGAATGCCTTTTTTACAGGTGTTTGGTGCAGAGCACGCTAAATAAAGGTTTCTAAGGGAAGTGAGGCTACGTAAAACACCCAGAAACAGCAACCTGCTTTCACTTACGCTGTAATCCACAGAGATGTGCTTCAGTCTCTTAATTTATAGTATTATCTTTATGTATCATGGTAAGTTACTGCTGCCCCTGGATTCTTGACATAGTGCCCAGAATATTCAGAGCTGTCTGGTTTTGTTCATCTTATAGTTTGTCTAGAAAAGTATTAGCAGCAAACTTATTATAGGACTAGACTGTGACCAAAACTGAAAAGATATAATCAAAAGGATAATTTTATATTAAATTTCGAGAAAGGGTACACTTTCTGGTAAAGAGATTAAAAAGTAAAGAATCATTAAATATATCCATGGTGGAATGCAAGTTGTCATTCCATCCTCTTTCAGTGTGCTGGGTTTGGGCACAATCTATAATAAAGCAGCAATAGACAGAAACGAACAATAACGACAAGAGGCCCTCAACTGAGAGGAAGGTTACACATGGGCACTGACAACACCCATCATCTGAAATTATGTGATGGTGGCTTCCTTGAGCTCAGGAGAATTCTCTTCCACTGACCCACTGGCTGCCCAAATTAAAGTGTAGGTGTGCACAGCATTGAAGAAGGAATCAGAAGAGAGAGAGGGGGTATAAAAACAATGCAAGTGGAGAGGCATGAGGTTTATATTTTTATGCCAATGTGTTGGTAAGAAAAGGCTCCATTTGGGGAGCAGTAAAGAAGGGGATGGGGGAAGGCTGTGAGCAGATCTCAGTAAAAAACACAGAGGCTTTCTATGCAGATGGGGGATTTAAAAGAAGTAAAATGATAACCACATAGTCAAGAGACTAGAAAAGAGACCTTGATGTTTGATAGTTGTAATAACCTGCAGAGTGCTCTAATGGCTCGGGGATCAGGTGCAGAGCTACAGCAATAACGAGAGCTGAATAATTATCTCGGCCGTATCTGTATCACCAAAGTCCCAGCGTATGAGCTATATAAGGAGGCTTCTGCTGCCTCTCCAAGATTTCCTGAAATGTTAAATCACTGATTTGGGAGCACTTCCAGCATTAGTACTGCCCAGTTAGAAAGAAATAAAGCCCAGAATTCTCCTGTGGCAGTTCTAATGTCTTTGTTAATTATGAATTATGGGTAAACATGCAGGCTCACAGAGGTCACGGCTGTCAGCAACAATAGTTTTCAAGAAGGATTTTTACGAGGGTCTTTTTCACTCCACCATAATGTCCGTTTTATATACATAAACAGAGCCAGGCATACAAAAAATGGTGTTTGCTTTTTAGGGGAGTTGTATTTTTTTTTCTTTCTCTCTCTCTCCCCCTCCCCTTGTGTAGAGGCATGTGGCTGCAGCCAAAGTGAAGCAGTTCGTAACTAGAGTTCTCCTGCGCGGCTGACAACAGCTGCACTATTCCAAGGACTAGGCAAAAAGAGTCGCTGGGGCTGAGGCTGGCTGGGTTAATGACCAGATCCTGAACACCACCTCCTTCTTGTTAACAGAGTAAGCGGCCAGTTGGGTAACCTGTCAGCAATGGTCACCTTTCACATACAACGGAGAAACAAAAGCTGCATCCAGTATGCTTGATTAACCTCACTTAAACGGCAATGCTGGTCTCAAATCTATCCCAAGAGTGCATATAAACAGGATTAAAATTATATTATGTGTGGATCCAGCCCAACAAAAGCAACTGGCACAAAATCATTTTAATTAGGTGGCAGCGGCTGTAACTCATTCAACTTTGGCATTAATTCTTTTTGTCCCACCAAAGAGCTTCTGGGACCTGCTGTAAGACAGTGTGGAATAAAGCAGATAATCAGTGGCTACTAAATCACTCGTGTGCCTCAGCTTCACGTGTGATGTACTGGTATGTTGACCATAGGTTGGGCTGTATAATCAGATTGAAATTTGTTCGGAATATTCAGAAAATCTGTGGCAATCATTGTGCGTAACTATGTCCATCAGTTCCAGAAAAATAGCTTGACCAGCAGTCACTTCGGAGGCCTTTCATTAGGTACATAGCAAACTTAGGTGCAATCTGGACCTCTGGATGTAAGAGAACTAGAGTTCAGTACCCGGCCCTCCCCAGTTGTCTTTCTGCCCTTTCCTCTCCTAGTTCATTTAAATGACATTTTCTTATCATGGGGCCTCTGACTTTTTTTCCAGGTTCTAGCTCACAACAGATGCTACAGTAAAATCCTCACATCCCATTTGATTTTTCTAGAGAAATTCATTTCTTTACTTGAATTGACTTTTATGATGAAAACCAAGCAGGGTCAGTCACACCCCAGATCATATAAGAGACAATTCACTGTAAAGAAACTTCATCTTTGGTTTTATAGGGAACACAGAAAAGAGATGAAATCAAAGGCCAGAGGAAATGCCAATGTCCAGAAGATGATTCTTCCTAGCCCAAGTGCTTACACACCTGAGGTACCTGCAAGTCCTTCCATTTCCAGAATCAGGTTTTCCATCCTGTTTCTGGCATCTATAGCACCTGAGCCTTAGCTGATCACTCACACACATCTCAGGAGAGTTCAGAAGTAGGTGTTCTACAGATTTTGCACTTAGGCCCTATCTTGTCTCCCACCGCCAACATTCCCACTGCCTAACTGAGCTGCCACTATACCCAACCCTGGAGAAAAGAAAGGGTATCCAAAGGCATGATACATTTCTTTTATGAGAGCTTTTAGGAAAAGAATGTGTATCAAGTGTCCACCATAGGACAGGCATTACTTTCCCATCATCCTATGGACCTCCACCACACAGTCCCTCAACTCTAGGGATATTTGAGACACCACCTGAACCTGGGCTCCACCCCCAGAAATTGTTTTATGCAACTGGTTTTGCAGTCAATGTGTATTTATTATTATTTATCCAATACCACATAGACAACAAAGTGCATCAACAAGTTGAAATGTAAAAGGGAATCCGTCAGTGGCTTTAACTGAAAATTTCTTAAACACACTGATAGATTTCTGACTTACACAATGATTATGTGTAGGAAATATGACCATAAATATCCTCAAGTTCTAGGGAAGCCTAGCAAATAAACCAAATTATTCTGAATAATAAGAACATCTGTGAAAGTGGGAAGAAAGAGAAAATTGAATTCAATCTGAAAATCAAGTGAAAGTTAAGGCAAAGTCTCTTGGGATGGCCCAGGAGAAATCTTGGTTTGGCTCCCTTGAGAAGCCAGAGGGATTAAAAGAAGGTGGTAATGAGAGAAAAATTCAGAGTGGATGAAATGAGCTAGCTTGCTAGCCAATTTTTGAATAGCAAAAAAACAATTGTCTTATAGTGTTTATAAACCAAGTTCTCATTTCATAATCTGTTAATCCTGTTTGGATTATGCACTAAGTGGCCAGGCCTCAGAGAACCTCAGGAGTCAGGAGAAAAAAATGTGGGGTTGATCCCAGGTTGGCAATGGTTATTGTGAGGGAGGTGATTTGATGCTCTCAAATGTCCCCTTGAATCAAGCTTCTATTTTCTCTCTGCTCTCATTTTCACTTTTGCCTTTTAATGTTGCTTGAATCTATTCCAAGTGTCCTTAGCCATGTAACACCTGCAGGTGAAGGCCCTGCTCCTCACTGCCAGCCTTGCCAGTGATGAAGAGGCAGCTAATCATGGCACAAGGAGAGGAGTGCCATCTCCAAGACACCCAGGAACAATCTGAGTGCGAGGGTGTCCCTGAAGCACACTCTTCTCACAGGTGTTTAACCTGTTTAGTTGTTGGGATCACACACCAGGAAAAAGCAAAGTAAACAAAGACCCCTTCTTTCTCTGTTTGCATTTTATCACTTATCTCCCCAAGACTGATTCATTCTCTAAATTTGTTTTAACAGCCCTAAGGTGTCAAAGTTATTTCAGCAGCGTACAGCAGGACACCCACAGTGGGGAAAGAGTTCTCTGCTTGCTCTCCCTCCCTTGCACCTCCAAGTTCATGAAGATCTGAGGCCAGTTCCAATGCTATCCCTTCAACACCAAGTGACAATGGCAAGGGCCAAAGTGTTTTCCAGGCCTCTGCCAATCATTCCTCATTTCTGAAAAGAATTTTATTCAGAGATATTTTCAGTCAAACCAAGCACGTGTCTTATTCATGCTGTCAATAAAAATAGAATGCTATCCACTTCTGTTTGACATTGCAGCCTTTCAACTCAGGCTCTTAACACACTTCATGAACTGAACCTTGTCTGGGTACCAAGTACTGCCCTTTCCCTCCCTTCTCCCAGTGGACAAATAGACAAGAGTCAAGAATCTGACCCAATGCCTGCTCAAAGGAGTCAACACTAATGCTAGAAAGAGTTCTGGAGAGCTGATGTAACAACCACCCACTTACCCAGCCTCCCTTTGTTGGCTATTCTTTCTACAAAGCTTTACATACCTTGGCAGGTCAAGGAGACTATAGGTGGCAAAGTTGTATTGTTACCTATTGAGACTTGTTGCAAGGTGTTCAGTATGATTTAAATGCCTGTACAAACTTGCTGTTTCTTTGCATTTACAAAGTTGACGCATTATTCTGTAAAGTTTGCAATAGGTGGGTCTGACTCTTACCCTGACAATCCATCATAGGCCTTGAGCATTTCATAGAGCCTGAACATCTAAATTCACAGTATAAAACATCCATGTGCAGTTGTTCTGCTTCCAGGAAGTCCCGTTGAGGAACAGAATTAACACTATATTAACTGCTGCCAAATGTCAATTCAAGGCTTTTAAGAGGATGTTTTGCTTTGGAAATCTCTAGCATCAAAGGTCAAGAAGTTAGTGTTGGGCAACTAGCTGTCCTCATTTCCTGAATCATCCTGATGGCCCAAAGAATGTTCCAGTGACCACCCGTACCTCCCTACGCTACCCCCGGTCCCCACGTAAGGTCAGTTTGAAGAACCTTCGCACAGCTTTCTTGAATAGTAATTTCTTATTTTAGTCATTGGGATTACTTTCTGCTACTCAAAAATTGATTCTCTATGGGTTTTCAGTCTTGTTTTAGGAATCCATGATTCAGTTCTAATCACTGGTCCTGTCCTTTTGTCTCCTAAATATCTCACCAATCCCCCTCCTCCTCTCTAACCTGGTTGTCCCCTTTAATAAACTCTTCCTTGTAATTACACCAGAACTATGTCAGAATTTAAGCTCCTCCTCAGGGGCAAAGATGTTTGCTTGTTTCTTTGCTAATATAGCTCGAGCATCTAGAACAGTCTCTGGTATATAGCAGGCACCTAACAATATAGATTAAGTAAGCAAGTATTAAACAATGCTGAATGAGTGAGTAGATGAGTTCAATGCTCTGAATTCCCAGTCTCCAATCTCACATCCCTTCTCTCCCATCCTCTTACTAGAGCCAGAATAGAACTTCTAACATACATGTATAATCATAGAATTCCATCTCTTAAAGTTTCTCAGTAATTCATCCACTACAAGCTAAATCTACACCTGATAAATCAGACTATTCAGGATCTGACTCCTGTCACATTTCTAGCCTCTGTTATTCCTCCCTTACACAATGTGGATCTTCCCAGGCTGAGACACATCTGTTTTCTTTAACTCCCCCCTCAAGGA
>NW_003852419.1:15227354-15310522 GCF_000181295.1 Otolemur garnettii
GTTGCCACTTGCTTATTCCTGACGATTTTCCTTAGACCACCTCTGCAGTTGCTAGTCCAGCTTCTCCTCCTCGCTCCCTTATTCTCTAGCATTTCTCTTCTGCTCTGGATCTTCACAAAGCTTCTAAAGCTCCCGCAGATGTACCCAGAGCCATTTAGGGTAACTCTGTCTCCCCTCCTCACCTTCAAAGCTTACTTCTCTGCTAAACTCTCTGCAGCTGATTTCTTTAGGAATGTTCTCGAGTATGTTGACATTTTGTGCTGCAACATTTATTTGCTGTCAGTCTCAGCACTGGAGAGTTAGAGCTGTAGAACCAAGAACCAAGACTCAGCATTTGGGAGAAACAGTGTCTGACAGAGGAGATGAGGAGCGGAATAGTCTAAGGGTTCTTCCCAGGCTACAGACGCCTCCTGACACTGACTCCTTAGAACTGGGGCATCATCAGGTTCCCAGCTCTGTGTGCTTGGTACAAAAAAACACAAAAAGAAAAGGTTACTGCCATGTTCACATGACTACAGGAAGTCGTGGACGGGGTTCCTATCCAGAGAGGAGATGGAGTTAAACCACAGCTTAGGAATCAGGGCTTACGCCCCAGTCACAGCCCTACTGTGGAAGGTCCACTGAAAATCCTCCAGCAGTTTCTCCCTCTGTTTTACTGCACTGGCTGCATGTCCTTGTGCAAGTTCTTTTTGACAACTCCAGTTTCCTCATTTCGCTTATAAAATGAGGATAATAATACTACCCCACAGAATTGTGGTGAAGTATAACTGAGATAAAGTATATGGGACTCACAGTATTAAACTCTTAATAAATGTAAGAACTATTACCAGGATGTCCATATTACACTAAATATGTTTGTGCATGTATAATGATGAAGCTAATCAGTGGCTTTTCTCAAAACTGCTTACCTAGTGTCTATATCTCATCTGGGAATTGCGAGCATTTTTAAGCTAAGGCTTATAAGATCTTCTGGCTCCTCCCCCTGCACACAATGCTTTATATATTGCTACTGGGCTAGGAGAAATATGCTTATTCCTCATAAGCATTATTTATTTTTCCTACCAAGGACATGATAACAGCTAAGTGAACACTAGTTCCTTGTTATCACTGCACATGCATTTGTCTAAATTTAAGAGCATATATCTTAAATTCTTTAATTTGAGAATTTAACAATGTATCTACTGAACTTCGTGAATACAAATCTATAGGTATTTTAGGCACCTTTTTTATATAATTTAAGCTCAATAATGCAACCCTGGATTTGCTTTGAATTTATTTTCACTATTTATCCAAATAAAACAGAAATGTATGACTTTTCTTACTTTCACTATTTTAAACTTACAAATATTACCCCCTTTTAAGCCTATGTAGTTAATATGAAATCTGTCATATGATGAAATGAAATCTTCCATATTTTGTGGTGGAGACAACTATTGGGTGTCCAACCTTTTGGCTTCTCTATTCCACATTAGAAGAAAAAGTATTGTCTTGGGCCACACATTAAATATACAAATACCAACAAAAGCTGATGAGCACAAAAAAGGCCATGCATCATTTTCATGATATTCCCCCCCACGAATAAGCAAAAAAGTCTTCACATAATCCACACATAGCCCATGGGCCATTGGTTGGTAGACTTAGGGTCAAAAGACCCAGATTTTTATCCTGGTTTAGCTCTGCACAAACCAAGTGGCCTCTTGTAAATCACTTTGCCTTCCTGAGTCTCAACTTTCTTGTCTGCGAGATAACTCAGACTAGATCAGAGCTTCTCAGGCTTTTGTGTGCAGACTAATCAGTAGGGGATTTTGATAAAAGGAAGATTCTGATTCGTGGGTCCAGGCTGGAGCCTCGGAGTCTGCATTTTTAACAGGCTCCCAGGAAATGCTAACGCCAACTGGCCCGCAGGGTACATACTGAGTAGCAAAGGACTGGATACATTCCTGGACACTTTCTATATAATCTGGTGTTTATATAACGTTATCCATGAGAAAACATATCATGATGGCCCCAGACAGGGATCAAGCCCAGACACCCGGGCAATCACTAACATAGGTACAGCACTTTACATTCAGCAAAGTGTTATCACACCCAGTTAGTCAGACGGGCATTTCAGAGAGGAGCCTAAACTCAGAAATGTTGACTCACCAGCTCAAGATCGCAGGGTCACATTGCCAATATGTGGCAAAGCCCAGGCACGATCCTTGTCTCAACGAGCTGTGCCCACACACCATGATGACTCCCGTGGTCCCCTTGGTGCTCAACAGACCCCAAAATTCGTGAAAGCCAAAGAAGACCATGAAGCCTAATTTTGTTTCACGCACAGCCAGATATTTACATATTAATTTAAAGTTACCTAAATATTGGTAAAATCTCAGGTTTCCCTGTTAGAACTGATTTAAGACTTCTCTTTTCTTTCGCATCTCTCAATTCTTTTCCTGCTGCTACCTATTCATCAAGCACAGAAAAGCCTCTCAGGCCAGCATGTGCATTTCCAGTTTCAATTGCTACAGTACATGAGTTCTAGATCTTAAAGGCCAAAAAGCATCTATTTGACTAAAGAGCTATAAGGCAGCCATAAAAATTATGGATCACAGAAATAAGCAATTAGTGTTATCTTCAATTGCTTTATTGGCAGTATTCACTCGTTAGAATAGAGGCAGCCGTAAAACAGATTGCAACATACTGTATAACAGCATATGGGATTTTACATTATAATGCTATTCTCTGCCAAGAAGTCATATTTTCATTTGAATGCATGGAACAGATTATCACAGGGTTTCCAGCATTAGAAGTGGATGACCCTCACTTTTTTTTTTTTTTTGTAGTTGTTGTTAAAAGGCAATTCCTGAAGTTGTGACTGAATCAAAATAAGTGCAATGGTGAATAGGGCTGTGTTACAGGCTGCATTCTGGGCCTTTGGAAACTGGGCATGGCATGGAGCTACAGCAGATAATAAAGTCAATCTCTAACGTGGTGGATGGAGGGAGAGTTGAGGGTTTGCCAGTCTTCCAAACCAGCTGGCGTCAGTTCTGGAGGAAGCTGCTCACCCGCCCATCTCATCATAGCTGAAGTGCCACAAAGGACACCACTAGCATGGGGGATAAAAATAAAACAATGAGAATAATAATACAAAAAAGAACAGGATCTTTATTTAACACTGGGGATATCATCTCGACATCCACCCTGCCATTTTACAGAGTGTGTGTGTGGATGTGTTTATAGATTACAGATGATGGACATACAGGCCTTCAAATACATGCACCCTTCAACCTGTTTAAATGGGCCAACCTCTCAGGAATCACCGGCCCGGAGTTCAAGAGAGTCCCCATTCCCTCACATGTTTTACTCTTTTTACAAGATTCAATATGGTACACCTGGAAATAAGGCTAAACTCTCACTCCCCTATTTCAACAGTTCAACTTGGAAAAAGAGTAGGGAGAAGTTCATCTGACAGGTTCCCTTTCCAAGATCAGCCTGTGATGTAGCAAATGAAAGGCTTTGAAAGGCAGGATTGCTAAAAAGGAAGCGTGTATGGTTTCAAATTAGAAGTCATATTGTTGCACTCACAGTTGATCAAATAAATATTAATCACCAAATGTATTTATGTCACTTCTCGCGCAATTGCAATATATTTCAAATGTGTTTTTAAATGGTGGATAAAACACACTGGAAGGGCAAAAAAAAAAATCTTTTTTATAGAAACTCAGATATGAGGGAGCTAGAAGCATATGTAGTAATTTACCAGAACAAAGGAATATGTTTGAATTAACTTCCCTGTGTGTTCCTGTTATTTATTCAGATCTAGTAAAAGCCAAATAATTTGATAAAGTCTTCAGAATCCATGTACCATGAAAGCGTGTTAAAAGTAGGCTTTAATCTGTTGTAATGTTTTAGTGAGTTAGTATACTCAGTTAAGTAATTTTCTAGCCTTAACTCTGTAAAAACTATAACATTTAAAAAAAATTTATTGTAAAAACATGAAATTCTTATAATGTTAGAAAAAGATTATCCTAAGTGATTGCTAAGGCAATAATAATGCAAAACAAAGTAAACAGAGATAACACTTTCTATATCCCTTGGGTAGCTGGAGTAACATTCTTACTCCATTTCTATGATACCTATGTTTAATCATTTTTCCTTTTCTTTATCAAAAGATGTCGTAATTAGACTGAAAATGAAAGCACTGTACAACTTAATCCTACCTGTGCTATTTACCAGTCCCTATGGCTTTGGTACATTTGGTATAGTGTTTCAATTCTGCTTCAGCTATTATACACGTATTTATAAATCTGTCTGATGACCACAAAACCTACAGCCTCCTTCCAAGTGGTGCTTGAAAAAAAGTTTTAAATATTTCTCAAGTAATTAATTTCTCATGAAAGACTACGTTGTTTTATTTTTAGAGCGAGAAAGTTGATAGTTTTCCTGGAGCCAAACAAGCGGGCCCCCCTTTAAAAACTTAAAATGGAAACAGAACGAAAACAGATAGTTTATACTTTGAGAAAATGCATGCTGACAGATTGAGGGTGTTCCGCCAATGCAGAACATACAGTCAAACATCTGCCTTGTGGCTCCACAATATTTTCCTCAATAGCCGCCCAGTTTTCTTAATCTGGGCGACTCCGGTGGCCCAAGCCTTACTATTAAGGTGACCCTATTCAATAGAAATGTTGACATGCAAGCTGTGCCTTAGGTTTGTAAGATGGCAAATTCGAGAGACTATATATATTTTTAAATATCAATGAGCATGCAATTGTGTGTTTGTGTACGTATGTGTGTGTGTATTTCACCAAAGAGGGTCTCATTGAGTCTGACAACAGTGATACCAAAAGCTAATGGAGAAAATGTATTTTACATATTTATCTTGCCATGCGGTAATGTTACTTAATTCAGCATTGTTCAGAACAAAATAAAGATGAATAGTGTCTTGCTCTATAATAACTAGTTTTCCCTTTCCTTGCAATAAAGTAAAGCATTTAAGGGAAAAAAAAAATCCACAAGCATCTCAAATAGCCTCTGCTTTGCTGCAAAAATAGACTGTGATGAGAGTAACTCTTCCAATCAATTATGCAGCATGGTTTTAAGTGAGGAAAAAATTTCAACATACGTATCACTTCAAAATATATACAGCATATATCTATATGTACAAACTGCGTAAATTTTGAAGGGCTACGAAGCACATATTTTGCTACACCAAAGCTCTGACTGTTAAATTGATTGCAACTAAACTATAATTTCTTTTGCTGAAAAACCCGAGCAATGTGAATCTTACTGGAATTATTTAAACTAGTGGTGTGTGTATACTTCTATATGTGTGTGGGTATAAACAACAGGGTTCCTACAAATTCTCTTCAGTAGGCTCGGCAGCAACTACTCTTCTCTAACTAAAATATTGCATTAAGATTGTCTCCTGTAAAAGTGACAATATTAAACAAAGATACTCCAGGTTCCACGGTGTGCACATGTGGACTCTGAACCTGTTCCACCCAGGAGGTCACGTACTGTTGCTCACACATTTAACATCTGTGCAGGGCAGGGTTCATGAATAGTCACCTTTTGAAAGAATGATGTGCCACGTTAGCCAGAACAATGTAACTCGAACTTCTTCCTTTCATACACATAGGCACATATTGTACACATATACTTTTTTATATACATATATATGTTCATTTGGGTTGAATTCAGGAGTGAATCTGCAGGCTGGAGGAATCGATCTGTCACAGAGCAACAGATTGCAGCTACAGACTGCCAGCGAATCACAGGCAACAGTAGGTAATGACTAATTGTAACGGGAACGAGGGAACGGAGGGTGGGATTGTTTCAGAAAAGGTAACGAAAAATGATCCTTTCCAAACGAAATCAAACATTTTTTGCTTTGGTGTTTGTTGCTGTTAAATACCAAGCACAGCACCTTCACGCTTCTCAACGGCTCCTAATGATGGTGCCGAGCAACTCGGCAGTTTCTAAGAGATCCGCTAATTCTCCGTTAGAGGTTGCCTTTTCTGTTCTTTTATTGCTAATTAATATGCTATCTGATGAAGCACCATTCCTCAATGAATTAGTATTTTAACACATTCCTTGGAGCAGTAAAACCTAAGAATGACAGAAAACCTTAACGATGACTCCTGCTTTGTGCCAAAGGAATATACAACATGATCCTGGGGAAAGAGAAACAGTGGAAAGGGATTTCTGAAGAAAGAAACAAGGCCTGAGAAACAGAACTGTCAACAACAATCATATTCTTCTCATTATTGATTGGAATGTTGTGCTTTATAATTATCTGTCCGGTCGTACTTCCCCAGACTTTCATGAAATATTTTTTGCTAATTATCAACATACACAAGCATTAATTGGTTTATAACTAAAACTTAAACTTCCACAACTTTAATCTATAAAATTACTCAAAATTTGAAGTGCTTGGAGAAATCAAATCCCAAATCAAACTAAGATTCAAATACTTTGGGACTTTCCATTACTTTTGTTTCACTGCGATGAAAAGTAGCAAGATTTTCTTGTTATGGCTCCCTGTATTTGTACAGATTACAAAACATAATTCACAGGTAATACACATATTTTAAAGGTTACATTTTCATTTAAACTTAAATATTTCATTTCAACCAGTACAAGATTGCCCTTATATTTATCCTACATTTAAAATACTGATTTTCTCAATTTCATGATGTAGGCTATTCCTACAATCTTTAGGTGATGCAACTCATTTTATCTCACCATTATTTGCTTCCTAGATTCTCTGCTTTCTATAAACATATTTGCGCATTAGAATTCATGTCTATTTAATATTTGCATCAAAAAATTCTGTTTCGGCTTGGTGCCCATAGCACAGTGGTTACAGCGCCAGCCACATACACCACGGCTGGTGGGTTCAAACCCAGCCCGGGGCCGCCTAAGCAACAATGACAACTGCCACAGAAAAGTAGCCAGGCATTGTGGCAGGTGCCTGTAGTCCCAGTTACTTGGGAGGCTGAGACAAGAGAATTGCTCAAGCCCAAGAGTTGGAGGTTGCTGTGAGCTGTGACGCCACGGTACACGACCTAGGGCAATGTAGTAAGACTCTGTCTCAAAAAAAAAAAAAAAAATTCTGTGTTTCTCTACTATTCACAGAAGAGATAAATTGGGAAAGCTGAGGACCATCCTCCTTTCTCAGATATTTTGATAGACGTCCCTGAACTAGTTTCTCAATAAACCCAACTCTTCCTCTGCTGGAAAAGAGAAGAGCGGTTCCAAAACGTGAAGTTCAAAAGTTCCCCATCAAGGTAAAAACACGGAAAAGATAAAGCATCATTTGCAGAAATAAGTATCAGAACCCAATTAAATAGGAGGATGAATAACAATGGTGATCAATGAACTGCAGTTCACTGAAGCACTGTACACAGGAAGAGGAAGGAGCTAAGGACAGATCCGATGGCACACAGGGAACAGGAACTTAGAGGGACCAGGAAAAATAGTAGAAGGAAAAACGAAAAATGGTGACAGAAGTAAACTGACTTCAGAAACCCGTAAAGTACTAATAGAAAATCAGAATTCTATTCAGCATAATTTAAAACAAATATAGCTCTATTTTGCCAAAGGTTCCAATTCTTCAGGACTGATTGGTAATCTGCCTAAATCCTAGTTGATAGTGTCATAGACTCAGAGTTTCCCACCTGTTCCTGAGGATCTTGTACATCCATATAACTGGTACGCCCCTAAACCATTCTTTTGTTATCAAATGTCAGGGTATTCTGGACCAAAAAAATACATCAACATCTTGATAGTTTGAAGTCTGTTAAAGCTAGTTGCATTTATCATAAAATTGTTTGAAACTCCCAAGGGGAAAACTGCAGACAGCTTCATGGCCCAGATTTCAACACAGGTGCTTCCTATTATCACCTATGTCTTTTACATTCCAACGTGGCGAAAGGGCCTAGCCACTGGACGGTGATAATCCAGTCTGGCCAGCATTTACATCTCAGATGATGATAGTGACATTATGATCAGGGAATGCAAGCACAACAAGCCAAACACCAGTATTTTAGACAGGACCCAGTTCATTAGGTGTGACAGTAGTACCATCAGGAATTTTCTTTTTTAAGGAAATAACTCAACAGAGTAACCTCTAGGCATTTCCAAGGACTGACGAAACACCACCTGAAGTGAATCCATTTAATCATCCAATCACTCGTCTGTTCATCCAGTCAGTAAATATTTACTGAACACTTACTACCCACCATGTTCCAAGTACTACAAAGTTCCACAGCCTCGGTGTCTTAACATTGTAATATCACACATCTATTGGTGAAAATGACATGGTACGAAACAACAGTTATAAAACTTGTGTCACAGTTATAAAAGTGTTCAACTCATGTTACACCTATGCCTGACCTCTTATGTGGGACATGTTTACAACTATCTGAAATATTTAATTCCAGGACATCCTTTGGTTTGGACGTGTGTATCTACTTCACTCATAGTCAAACGATAACCTGTGAATTTACAAAAAGCACTGGTCTCTCCGAATAAAAATATTCCTGGATATGTTTCACCTTAATGTGAGTGAATAACCTCTCAACCCCACCAAAAAAAGACAGAAAGCCTGGCATGAAAACATTGGAATATTAGGGACAGACTGAGTAAGGCCCTGAAAAGAGTGAGAAATCAGAAATGAGCCAAGATACCCTTTATTTTGATTGTGCCCTGGGTTACCTTCTTGTCTGCTGCTGGATACATAAATTAAACTTGTCTGAGGGAATCAGTTATTTCTTCCTCTTATTTGTCTTGTTCAAGTTGCACAGTGAGGACTTTTCTCCATCATTCTATTCTGTAATTGGATGCCTAATCCTTTCCATTCACGATTGTGTAGATTTCAACTGAAATGAAGAATCTCCACTTGTGTTTTCTGTCTCCAAACAGCTCTAATACCAAGATTCTGGCCGCGATGATGCAGTGTCCTGGGTCTGTTCTTTTCTCCATTTTCTCTAGGTTCACTAGTATTCTCTCCAGGTGTTTAACCAGAACTGCATTTTCTCTTATATTTAATATATAAAGATTTAAGTGCATACATACAAGTATTTATCACATAAATTCACTATGTTTTAAAATCATTATTTATACATATACCCACAAAAAATACGTTCCTCAGAAAATTAAATAATTCCAAGAGTTTGGCCAATGTTACTATTCCCTTGTATTAAAATAAATAGGTAACTATGTTGTTTTCTATCCATGATAAGTCAACTGTGAGCACAATTTGTGGCAGATTTTGGCTAATAAATCCCCCAAATAACAAGTATTTAGCAAAAACATGACTATATCACTTGATGTAAAATAAAATTTAGCAATATAGCTGTTTTGCCCCTAAAATGAGCTTATTTGTAAATGTCAGGTAGTTGACTACATAATTGTAAAAAAAAATACCCTCCCTTGGGAAGGCCTATGTAAAAACAAAACAAAACCTCACATTTAATCATTACGGCCAAAATTTGAACTTTTCTTAGAGCCATATGAATTTAGACAAGACCAGGGTATAACTGAGCATTTCCTAGGAAAAATTACCCCTCCAATCCCTCCTTGTTCACTTTGGCCATCTCAGAATCATAGCTGGTGGTCTCAGACTACAGAGAGCAGTGGGTGATGGCCTCCAGGTTGCTACTGAGAGTAATTCTCACAGTCTCTGAGGTGCCCCTGGCTTTTCCAGAGGGGACAGTAGCTCTTAAACCAAATTTTGTATGCATGTGGTTCCTCCCAGTTTGCAGAGCAGCATAGTCAGTGTCTCCACTCTGAGGAGCTGTCCTTAGCCACTACGACCTCAGTTCCTGCAGGTGACAGTACGACTTTCTGCTGATTTAATAAAAATCTCCCATTTTATGGCTCCTGTGTACTCTCTGGAGTGCGATCACGTGACCAGGATAATGACAATCTGTCTCCCTGCTAACATTTCTCTACTTTGGTTATTTGTTTGATAAAGTGAGGAGCTTCCCTTTTGTTGCCCTTCATCAGAGCTTAATGTCTTTACTTTGGGATCAATATACTTTATGAATAATTTTATTTCCTTCTATTTTTATGGTCTTTTCTCCTCATTATCATACTGAGTTTATTAGCTGGTGCTGTCAGTATCTTTACCCTGTCATATGTTCCTGAGGTACAGTAAATATCACTTGTGTTGTAATTAATATGCACACCCTCTGCAGTAATTAAAGTACAGACCCCTTCAACCAGCTGAGCTTCCTACACTAATTCCACCTTATCTTCATAATGAACTTATTGTAATCTGAAACTACTACTGAATATTGTTCAGTAAGGCTAGAAGAATGAAATCTAACGAGATGCAATAATATTTGTGAACATGTTAATATAAAAAATGAATTTAATTAGCCTAAATCTAATTAAATTCTCCTACAATTAAAAGCCTCCCCTTCCTTCCATTTTTTAAAAACTAACAAGTGCCACACTCTTGCCCTTTCAGTTATTCCTACCAGGAAGCAGACTGGACAAATGCCTTTTTTCCCCATAAGACACACAGAGCAAGACGTATGGAAAAATAGCTGAGTTCCTTTGAGAATCTACTGTTGGAAACAGAGGACTTGCAAGAGTTTGCATGAATCTGAAATCTGACCTTTCTAAAAATAGTTTATCAAGCCAATCTGCAAATCAAAAATTGTATTTTTAAAATATCATACCATATGTACTTTGCAAGATGCAGTAAGGCACCATCCCTCTCCCCAGGGAACTTATGTGTATATTTTTGGAGAGTTTTTTTATTGTATATATTTAAGATGTACGACATGATGTTTTGATATACATATACATAGTGAAATGATTGCTACAGTCAAGCAAATCAGCATATTCATCATCTCACGTAATTACCTTTTTGTGTGTATATGGTAAGAGCACCTAAAAATCTACTCTCTGAACAAATTTCCAGTACACAATGCGATATTATTAGCTATAGTTCTCATGTTTTACCTTAGATCTCCAAATTTGTTCATCCTACATAACTGCAAGTTGGTACACTTCTGCCCTCCATCTCACCACTCCCTAACCCACTGCCGCCCCAGGGTGACTATTCTACTTTTTGTTTCTACGTACAGTATTCCACTCTTTTTTTTTTTTTTTTTAAGATTCCACATACACCACATAAGTGTGATTATGTAGTACTTTTCTGTGGCTGGCTTATTTCCTTTAGCATAATGAAAATGCTTATATTCTGATGAAAGAAATACAAATTTAAGTTCAGCAAATGTTTATTGGATATTTTCTAGAAATTAAACAGATAATGCACGGCATAGAATTTCCAAGCAACATGAAAAAAGGAAAGTCCAGGACTGAGTTTGTGCTCTGATAGGGGAGGGAGCGCTTAGGGCAAGACAGGAGCTGGTGCTTTGGATATTCAGTTTTGCTGGAAAAGAAGGTCTGTGTAAGCTGGGAATATCATTGTTCCCAGGGACACAAAAGACCAAGTCGAGATACGTAATGGGCACAAAGGAGAAACATGGTGAGGAACTGCATGCACATTTAATGTTACATTTACCTTTTCAGGAAACATTTCAATAAGGAAAAATGAGGGCTGAAAGTACAGGGAGCAGAGAGCTGGCAAAGGAGCCTGAAAATTGGATGCAGGGACAGACAGGACCACAACGGTTCCAGTAAGCAGGATTGTTTCAAGGTGGAAAGATGTTACCAGTAGGGTAGAGCCCTGCTTTTTAATTATTCACAATAATGACTTGGATCTTGGAATGAAAGGAACCATTTCCAAGACTGTAGCACAGACAGCACAGCACACACGTAGAAATACATCATCCTGAGATTTAAAAATGACTTAGTGGTCAAAGCACTTGTCAATTAAGATGCTGCATTTGTCCCACAGTTGTTTTTTTATTACCTTTAAAACCACCCCTGTTTATGGAAGATGAGATCTGTAAGACATGTCACCTAATGGATTACTTGGAAGGAGGTCACCAAGTGATGTCATCCTTGCAGCAGCAGAATCCTCCCAACTCTACCATAGCGGGCACCTGTCTGGCACTCTCAAAGCAAAGATGGATAGGCTCCCCAAGAAAAGCAACATCTCCTTCCCTGGATTTGTTATGAACATCATTAGCAAAGAATAGAGAAGCAGCTAGGGCATTATCCAAGCTATCATTCCTGTAAAATTATTCGTGGTTTTGCTTTCAGTTATGAGGCATTCTTGGGCAACAGGGCCTATCTACCTGCTACCACCGCCACTAATACCACACATTGATTCTTTCACTAGTTTGTTTCCTATTTCATTCTAAGCCTCTACTTAGTAACCACACTTTTCTTTTTTCTTAATGCATTAAGTATATAGAATTTTGGGGACCTGGAATCATCTCATGCTATTTCCTAATATAATCAAATGAAAAACATTTAAAGTGTATGTCACTTACTACATTCGGAAAATACGTGAGTCTTTCGCAGAAACTTCACATACGTAGTCTAGGAAGTTATCTCACAAAGCAAACTTCCAACATCTCTTTGCAACATCAAGCTTCAGTGGCAAACACAAGTAATATGTTGAGATGTGTGACTAAAGCTATGCATTACAAATCTAAGGATCTATAGTAAAGTCAGACAATTCTCTAGAAGAGTACTCACTGCATTTCAAGGAAGATTTAAATGTACTTCAAAAGGGCATCATAGAGAAAACTGATAACAGAGATAAATTACAAAGAAAATATGGACTGTTTTGCTGCTAAAAAATAAAACTAAAATAGATGTCCTATACTTGACAGGAAATATGTTTTTTAATGTCGATGCTGATCATCAAAAGGCAACCTACAGAGAAGGAAGTCTGGCAGGAGTAAGTGGAGACCCTACACAATGTGCTTTTAAAATTCTTCTCTGACCAAGTTAAACTTGGCCACTGGATTTAATCATTAAATACAGAACGCAAGGCATGGGTGTGTCTGAGTTTGTGTGTGTCTATATTTGTATATATGAGAAAGCAAAAATTAAAACTCATACAATTAAATAATGTGAAATTTCCTTTGGTATACTTTTGTAATATATTAACTAACAATACAAACACTTGCCTTAATTTACATTTGTTCATCTTTAAGCTTTGTGTTCAATTCACTTTAGGGCCTAAACCTAATGCTCAACCATAGTCTCGAAGAACAGAAAATGTTCCAATAATCAGCATCAGTGTTGCACACAAATCTGTCTGCATCATTTTGGAAGGATGGGCGTGCTTTGGAGGAAATATTTTGTGATTCATGATTGATTTTGCATACGTTGAATAGTTTGGGGGAAAATCCTAATGTATATGAATTACTGTGCTAATCTAGAATTGATAGTATGATATTTGTAATTCAGTGAACACTTCCTTAGAAAAGATATACTTTTAGTTGCTCAATGGTAGGTTAGTAACAAAGTCTAGGAACCTAAGTAGAAGAGAGATGTCAGCTCTATGCGTAATTATTATACCAGTGGTGTGTGTTAGGGAGGTCGAACCCCCATTTGGCTATATATGTTTGACTGCATAACAACTTTTTGGCAGGCCACGCTCAGAAGGAAAATGTCATTAAAAGGGATTTCGTCATGAGGCTCGTGGTGCTTTTTCCAGACCTACTGGGCAGCTTCTTTATGTACCATACCATTGGCCCCTTAACATTGCTCAGTTGAAATAAAGGTTAAAACACGACAACTGAATGATAAATGAGAAAGTCTGTATGAAAAAAAAAATTTTAAAAATTCATTGTTAAAGAAAAAGTTTAAAACAAATAGAAAAGCTATGCTATTCGAATTCTGTATCTATATACAAGTGTGTGTGCTGTATATAGTCTCATTCAAAAGATAGAGGGTGCCAAGAAAAGTATACACATTTTAAGAAAGGGAAAAACTGTATTAAAATTGTAATAATACACACCAATAGTCAAAGATGAATACAAGTCTTAGTGAGCACCTCTTGTAGTTGTAGAAGTCAGATGTGACTTGAGTATTACAAATTTAACACCTGTTTCCCCCTCTTAAAATGTGTATACATTTTTTTGGCACCCTCTGTATATATTTTCATTTCTATATATATTCTTTAATAATTTAATACTACTTACTTTTGTATACAACGCAAACAGCCATATCTACCCCTTCTTTCCAGTATTACTGAGATAACTTTAATAATGTATATAAACACTTTAATCTACTAAATACTAAAATTTTCATAATTTCCTCCCACAGTTATCACTTTCCTTTGGTTGTAAAAGCACTAATTGTTACCACATGGAAAAGAAAATCCAGAATCTCCAGTTTGCCTTCCTTTTATTTTCTAGCTTACTGAATAGAGTTCTAAAATTAAATTTCAGTGGTTTGGAAACTCCTTCCTCAAATTAACACAGAAGTGATTGAAGGTATTTTTAGCTACACCTACTCAAACACTAATGTAAGGAGAGAATGCCTTCGATATTGCAACTGGCAGATGTAACACTATTGTTGATAGGAACTAAGAGATGTCTCACAATGCAGGTAGCTCAGGTAGAATCAATCTTTATTTACACGTTGATTTCTCTGACTTTCTTCATACCTCAACTCTGTTTCAGATGAAGAATATGCAGAATTGCTCACTGAGTTTGAATATTGCTTCTTAGTCATGTTTTGAGAAATGGAATGGTTAAGATCTAGAAAAAATATTCCCCCGTATGCACTCAGCATTAAGGCAGAGTACCAAATGATGAGCCAGAGCAAATAATTTTAATTATAGTTTTCTATTTTGCATGATTTCCTATACCCAGCATTGTGTATACCCAATAATGTTGTGGAGGCCACGAGAAAGGGATCAGACACTTATTGTTAAGCTAAAACATCATGGGCTTTATACCTGAATTTTGTAAGGGATAAGACTACCCGTGTGCCTTTAAGAAAATACCAAGAAACTTTCCTGGGCCTCAAACAGAAAATATAAGCTGTGAACTTATTTAATAGCCATACCTTATAAACTAGAACAAAGGGAGAGAGTTATTGAGGTAACTAAAACCAAGCAAGAAATACTGCAGGAAAAGAGAAAAATACTTTCCCTTAGGTCTGAATCCAGCAGCTCAGAACACATGAAGGAGATGAATGAACTGAAATGGTACAGGCAGCAGAAGAGATAGATGCTGGGCTGTTACTGTGTGTGATGCTGTGAGGTATTTATAACAACAGAAGAAAGTCTTGAAAATAAATCAGCACCCACTTTTTCAGCAACAAACAACTTTCAGGCTCCACTAGCAATATTATACCTTAAATACTAGTGTGCATTTAAATATTTCAGTAATGACTTAAGTAAAATGTTGTGTTTTACTTATAAGCTGTGTCGACAATCAGATGTTATTTTCAGAATATTATTTCCTTTAATAAGCTTCATACCTATATCTGTGTTAATGAAGGTAAACCTGGAGAAAAATATTTTCTTTACAGTCTGCTACCCCATCCTAAAACTCTAATCAAATCGTAGCATATGGAAATATTTAAGTTTTAGTATGGTACTTAATTTTCAAAAAGAAAATGCTAAAAGTTTTTTCAATCGTCAATTTTTTATTATCCAACAAGTATCACGGAGTCTACCTTGAAAACATACTTTCTTACCTTTCTCATTAAAAAAAATACTACTCAGTAGTGCTTGATATTTCCCTTTGTGAGTTGTGAAATCCAGAAATCAAAGGATATCACTGAAACATCACTCATTATTTCACATTTTCCATTGACTGATCACATGGGCAGAAGACAATTACCACCATGCATTCAGTGATTGGGGGTATTACAGCTTATACTACTGGCTTTTTGATGCTTCTACTCTCTCTTGATACAGAGACAGAGGTAATAAATGATCTTGCTCTGGCGCACCACATAGTATCATATTGGCTTGAAATACTTTATGTATCTCGCAAAGCTCTTGGAATTAAGAAGGTCTTCACATACAAAGTAAAACAGGACCCATTTAGCTGTAGCTTTCATGCAACATTTGCTAAAATTAAACATGAAACATATTCATTGTCAATTAAGACTTTGTCTTCTATACAGCATCAAAGCAACTCATTGACAAGTGAAAAGTAAATTATACAAGTGGTAAGTCTTTGTCTTGGTTTGCTTTGGGGGGTTGTGTGTGTTTGTGTGTGCACACGCTCACACACGCACATGCATTTTTGTTCCTTTGGTTTGTTGTTATTATTAAATGAATCCAAACAATAATTTTGATACATTAATTTTTGTTACAGTAGTGAACTAATTAGACAGGTTGTTTTATCTGAAACTGTTTAGCACAAATTATATAGACACATTCTAATGGAGATTTTATAGGTTAAAAGAGAAATTTAGGAGAAATACTTTACAAAACTAGGTAGAAATTGAGGAGCTTATAAATAATCTATTCTATCTTTGATTCCAAATCCACTTGTACATTTTATGACACATTCTGTTTTTGAAAGAAAAAGGCAAAAAGAGATGTAAGAACGTCACACTACACGGCTTAAAAATGAACATTGAGTTATGGTTGATTTTATCTTCCGCTGGCAGCCACACTACCTGCCCACACGGTTTTTGTTGTTTTTGTTGTTGCAGTTTGGCCAGGGCTGGGGCTAGAACCCGCCACCCTTGGTATATGGGGCCGGCACCCTACTCACTGAGCCACAGGCCCCACCCTGCCCACATATTCTTAAATGTGTCCTTGACACTACTTCCATCAAGAGATGAAGTCTATATCTCCTCCCTTAAAAATGGGCTGGCTGTGAGACTATTTTGACAACAAGATATGGCAGAAGTAATGCTATTGACTCTTAAGGCTAGGTCATTGAAGGGAATAAAGCTACTGCTTCGTTAGCTAAAATGGCTATTTTGGTAAGTGTGTAAAAGGTTTGACTACACTGAGGCCACCATGCTGTAAGGCCAACTAAGCCCACCCAAAAGGAGAAGCCACGTGGAGAGGCCATGAGACTACAGAAGAATGAGAGATGAAGGCAGCCCCCAGATGCTTGGACCTCTCACCTTCTAGCTATCATCCTAGCTCTGGTGACCAGCTGGCTATACCGCTATGAGAGACCTTGACTTACAATAGCCCAGCTGATACCCTTCCCAAATTCCAACTCATGGAAAACCATAAGAGTAATAAAACAATAGTTTTGTTTAACTATGAAGTTTTGACAATATATTTATACACGTAGATTATTTATTAAACAAATGTTTATTCAATGTCTACTGTGCTAGGGAGTGTCCTGGGTACTACTCCTGCAAAGATTTTTTCCATTAAAGGAATTTAATCCTCTGTGTCTCCTTGGTTCTTTAGACTGGTACTATACTATGTATTTATTTTTTCCATATTCTATAAGTTATAGACATGTTTGATTATAAACTTACAATTTCAGGACCTATGCCTTAATTTTATTTCCCTCCTTACTGTCCACAGAGCACATAAAGTGATATGTAGCACCTATCTGAATAAGGAAATTCAGTGCAAAAAAAAAAATACTGTTATCCCTTATGATATAAATTAAACTAATAAAGTTTTTAAACCATGATTTCATTAAAATATCTGAAGCTTTCAAAAAAATGAAAAGAAGTACTTTTTTATTAAAATATTAGAATATAAAGCCTAGTGTGGTGGCTTACACCTGTAATCCTAACACTCTGGGAGGCTGAGGTGGGTGGATCACTTGAGCTTGGGAGTTCAAGACTAGCTTAAGCAAGAGCAAGACCCCAACTCTACGAAAAAATAGAAAAGCTAACCAGGTGTGGTGGCATGCTAGCTAGAAAAACTCGCCTGTAGTTCCAGCTCCTCTGTAGGCTGAGGCAGGCCGGAGCCCAGGAGTTTGAGGTTGCTGTTAGCTATGATGCTACCGCACTCTACCAAGGGCAACAGAGCAACAGAGTGAGACTCTGTCTTTAAACCTTCCTTACAAAAGCTAAAAAGAACAACATTGCTCAAGGAAAGATCCTAATAATTAGTAAGCCACCTTGGCTGGGATCACCGCAGAGAATCGCTGCCAGCTGCTGCCCCCTGCCCGGGTGGCCTGTGCTGTGGCCAAAGCTGGGGCACAGGCCCTGGCCCCAGCAGCCCAGCAGCGTGTCCAGATGGCCCCGCACCTACTTCCTCACCACCCACATACGTTGGGCCAAGACCCGAAATCCTTCCTGTACCGTTGTCCCACGCTGACCCCAACCTGGGCTCAGCCTGTTTAATCGACAAAGACCCCACCTATTTGGGGCCGGTGCTGAACTACCCGAGAGGCCGAAAGCTGGTTATGAATAAAGACCTCTTGGAGGAAGGAGAGTTGGAGGAAGCGGAGTTTTATAATATTGCTTCATTAATAAAACCCTCAAAGGACACAGTTAGAGAAGGAGACAGCGCACCATCTCAGGAGCAGGGGAAGCAGGTGGAGCACGTGCTCCAGGGCAGGAAGGGCGGCTCTAGGACAGCGTCCAGCACGTCTGACCGCTGGGCAGCGAAGGCTCTTCCCACAACTCCGGTGAGGACCAGGCGAAGTTCCCAGGGGGTTTCCAGGGAGCTGCACAGCAGCCTGCACCGCATGGCTGCCAGCCCAGCGAGAAGGCCGAGACTTCGCCAGAACAGGGTTAGGATGTGAGCGCGCAGTACTGACAGCTGAAGAAATAAGCTCCTTGTTCCCAAGATGCAATGAACCGTCTCATCCAGGAAGCTTGGCTATGAGCAGAAAACTGCCTTTGATAATTTTCCTATAGATCTGAGTATGAATCCTTTTCTGCCTCTGAGGTGGGTGTTTAGAGACGGACCCAGCTGTCCATGGCAGCGTCCCCCCTCCCCCGGGCAGGAGGTGCCATGGCTAGTGGGCGCTGTCTCTGGAGGGGCCTGGCTCTGTTCTTTCCAAACGCCATGTGGGACTGAGGCAGGATTTTCAACAAGTCAGTGTGAACACGGGCCACCGCTGGAAGGAGGGCGTTCTTGGTGCTGCGGGAACAGGGTAGAAAGGCAGCCTGGGCCTTATGGGCAGGAGAGGTGGCAGCAGCACGGATGTCTGGTGCGTGGGGTGCAGTCTCAGGGTCCCTGGTCACGCGCACAGTGTCAGACTCTCGTCCGCGGCCGGGAAGTCTGTGCAGCCTCCCAGGAGTGCGCGTGTGACAGTTCTCACCAGGACAGTGTGGCTCCGGACAGTGGTGGCTTCTGCACCGTCACTACTCCTGGTGTCACTCTGAGCACCTGGCCTCGTTCAGAAACAGGCTCCAGGCCTAGCCTGTCCAACCGCAAAGGCGGCTTCTCAACTTGCGTTTTCCAGGTAAGAGACTCTTGTGTCCCTTTTTTCCCAGTGAGGGTCTTCTCCCCAGTGTTCAGAGCCCGAGAAGTACCTACAGGTGTTGCTGGGCTTGGGCTGCTGTGTTAATCACCGCGGGAGGCGGGGTGCTGCCTCGCCCTCCCCTCCCGCAGTCCCAGAGCTGGTGCAGGTTTTTCCCCGGTGGCGCCTGGGCGGTAGCTGGGCTGCTGGCCTGTCCACTCGGAGCTGCAGCGGACGCTCTGCGTTACCATGAAAATCTGGGGTGTTTTCAGCACATCACAAACGTCTCTCTCTTGCTGGTCTCTCTTTTTCTCCGCATAACTATGCAGTCTTCTATTTCTGGGATGTTCCAGACTTGACACAGCCTACACGGGCTCTGCCATCTGACACGATGTTGGAGCAGCTTAGAAACTGCTGCCCGCGTGCTTGAACGCAGGCCTCCCGGCTGGCTGTGGGCCTTGTCAGAGTCTGGGGTACCTGGCTGGGAAGAGCCAGTGCTTTGCTTCCTGGCCTCTGGCCTCCCAAGGGGAGCCGTGCTGCGGGCTGCCCAGACGTAGGTCAGAGGCTCTGACAGTGTCTAGTGTCAAATGCTTCCAGAGATCTCCTGCCCAGGCCTCTTCTCCTTCTCTGCCAATAACCTGATTAACCAAGTTCTCCAGCGTCTAGGACTTACTTCTTCCTTTTTGTAAGGCCTCTTGTATGGAGTTTAATATTTGGTTTAAACAGTTTCTAAAAGCCTTTCTATAGGGCAGATACAACCAGTGGCTGACCTGTCCTCTCCAGCGGAGCCTGTGTTGTTGGCACAGGGTGTACGCTCTGGGGAACTGCTGGCCGCTTAGCGTTGTTTGATTTATGAACTTGACATAACAGATAGCCTTGTTTTTTAAAATTTAATGATTAATATCTTAGTTCACTTAATTCACTAAAATTTATTCTAAGGGGATATTTTTTAGGTATCCATGTTTTATTAGCCTCCCTTTTCCCTGAAAAGAGTAAATAAAATTGTGTGTTCATTAATGAAAAAAAATCATAACTTAAGCTAGTTGTATTTTTTCTGTCAAATAGTTTGTTGCTACAGCTGGAGATAATTTTGTTCTAATTGTGGATTACAACTAAAATGGGCCCTGGCGCTAATAAGCAGTATCCAGGCTTCCTGGGTGCAATCTTCCTTCTCACCACTAGTCTATGCTGTTGCACTAGGTACTGAATGCTCGTTCAGTGTCCAGAGGAATGTGCAAAAGACTACTTTGGTCTAAGATTTTTACCTCAGATGGGAAAAAAAGTTAAATGTCTTATTTCTTGTCAACATAAATGTAGACAATTTACAAAAATATCCGTTCATGACATTATATTTTTAATTCATAAATATAAGTTTTAAAAACTGTCAATTTGGAAAAAAAATCAGAAATAAAACTTTGTTAGAACCTCTCTAATTCAGGAAAAAAGCAATACAATGCTCATAGTTATACATTCTTAAATTTTTGAGTTTTTGTTAATTTCTACCGTTCTTCTGTCCCCACTTTGATCTGCATTTAATAAATTTCCAAATTCTATGAATTTTACCTCAGTACTATTTTTCCGACCAAACCTGTTTTTCCCCCATACCTTAGAGTCTGGAAATAGAATAATACTAAAGGAGTATTATATTGAGATCTAATCTATTGATATCCCACAAGAGCTTCATTTAAGTACCCTATTTAATCCTCGCACAAACACGAAAAAATAGATTCTAAAATTATTCCTATTCATAGTTGGTAGTGGTGGAACTAGCATGCAAATTCAATGGTATGACTTTATAACACAGTATCCTACCCTATTTCTCTAAATCATGGCTGGAAAGGATCTCAAAATCTAGTATGCTTCCTGTTTAATGCTTCATTTTCCCTCAGCGTTCCTGCAAAGTGGTCACTAGCCCTATGTTAGAACATCTCCAATGACTGTCATTACAATCTAATATTTCTCAACTTCAATTCACCCTATGCTTTGCCAGATTATTTTCTAAAGCTTTCTGTCATAATCTCCTCTTTGTACAAATGAAAAACTCATATTTCTAAACGGACCACCTACAGCCATTTCAAACATTCTAAACTCCCTCCAAACCTAGTTACTTACATTCTTCAATTAATAACTTGCACCCAGAATCTTACTCCCCTAGTGTCCTCGTGGGGATAATATGCTATTTCCTTCATCCTAGAATGTGCTGCTCACTGACTCTATCTCAACATACCTATATTCTTCTCATCCCTCGAGAGCCAAGTCAAATGTCTCTTCCTCCACATGCCTTCCCTCCTCTGCTGAGGTAGATGCAATCCCTCCATCTTGAGGAGAATGTCTGGAGTTCTTTTTCTTTGGTATGTCTCTTGTGGCAGTGAGTGGGGGCCCAGAAAGGTCTAGAAGAGTCAGAAAATGATCATCTAAGTACAGAAGTCCATACAGGTTCTAACATGAGAGGTTGAAGAGGATCCCCAAGATTTTCAAGGAACCCCTGGAAGACAATTATAAGGAAGAATCCAAAATCAGAAATAAAAGGATAGTCAAGAGTTGGAGGACCAAAATACGGAGTCATACATTATATGTGGTTTCATTATGGAGTCTTCTTTTTATTAGGATGTCCACACATCATATGGTGCTTTAAAGATGTTGTGTGGCTTCTTAAAATTGATACAACTTTGCCACACATTATTTTTTATGGGGTATCATAATTCTGTATCTGACAAAATTGAGACATCAGCAGCTGCGATGGACTATGCTTTTGATTGATTTATAAATTTTTTGAGGATAGTCACAATTTTGTCTTAGTATCCCTCTAAGAAATATGCGATGTTTTAATCTAAAATATGATCAAGAAATATTTGATGGATGCATACATGCATGGATAGGTAGATAACAGCATGAGTTCCTTTATTTCTGAATATATTAGTAATGCTTCAAAAATGTCTGAATGAAAATGACTGACTCTCAATAAACCCATCAGAAGAATCCATACTACTGTTCTCAAACTTCACTTAATAGGTTTTCAGTTAATTCAACCAAATATTTGACTGCCTTTAAAAAACAGTTTTTCAAAGTTATTTTTGATGAAGCTATAACTTGAGGTTTGTTAGCTGTTAAATTAAAATGAAGATTAAAGGCTGAAGAACCCACAAGCAGACGGAGCCATTTAAGCATTATAGGTGACCTCAGCCTTACTTGACTTGCAAAACAGCAAAATTTAACTTAAGCTATTTTTTGTAAATGGCTATATTAGAGAAAAACAGAACTTAAATTAAGTTGAACCAATCAGAAGTACCTAACAAAGGAATAATTATGTAACTGGAGACATTCCATTAGAAGAAACTAAATAAGGAAACTGTATAGCTATAACCAATCAAATATTTTCTTTGATTTATTTCCATGTTTGTTCTAGAAAAGCCTCCCCCTTGTGTTACCTCGGTGGAGCTGCCCAATTCATGAAGTGTTACTTGTTCTAATAAACCCTTTAAAAATTGTATTGTTCTTCAGTTTACATTTCAACATACCTGAACTCTTTTGATTTTGTTTAAAGCAATCATCTTACAAACCTTAGAACTATCAGCAGTTCAACATTTTAGGAAGCATTTTTTTAAAGACAAATATAAAACACCCACCCATTATTATAAACTGAAATACCAAAGGAAAATTGAAAGTCAGCAAGGACCTACCATGATTGTGACGAGTAAGAGAGGAGTGTAGACTTTTTTACTATAACTTGTGATGATTTGCATGTGTGAAAAATCTAGTAGAAATACGTTGTGGGCAGCACCTGTGGCTCAAGGGAGTAGGTGCTGGCCCCATATACAGGAGGTGGTGGGCCCTGGCCAAAAGCTGAAAAAAAAAGAAATATGTTATATCTATGTTAGTCTTTCTTAGAAGAAGAAAACACATGACCTAAAATATTACTGGATAAAAACTATAGACTACAAGGTAATTCGTGATGCAAAGCAAACAAACAAATAAAAAAGACTAAAATTTAAAACTAAGTTGAGAAATAGTCTTTGATAAAACTCACTGTCAAGTGGAAATTCATTTTTAATCATGAAATATATTTTCTGTATGCTATTTTATCTGTGTTTTAATTTGCTATTTAGCATTGCCCTAAAATATTAATAATTTGTTTAATAAATTCTAACTCTTAATAGATTTTTAATGAAGAAATCTGTCTTCAAGAGCCATGTGAGAGAATTGATATTGCATACTTTCTGAAGGTGTTAAATTATTGACCTGCTGAACAGTTTCATTTGAACCTCTATCCTTTGCTTGCCATTGTCTGTTTAGATCTTAGAAGCTTTCTGAAATGTAAAAATTATTGATCTTTTAAGCCTAATAACAGGCATTTTAGGAATGAGAAGGAAAAATGGTTCATCCACAGAGTCAATTCACAAAAAATAAAAATTTTTATTTCAGATTAAAATGTCAAATCATTTATAGTTAGCCGGTAAGTAAAATAAACCCATACTGCTTAAAACCTTGAATGAGTGTAGGAAAAAAAGATTCCCGTGGGAGCTCCATTGTTGATCTATTTTCTACAAAACATTCACCTAGCTATTCCTACAGGGCTGCCTAAATGCCAGAGCTGTAACAGCTCCAGATAAATCTCTTTCTCCATGCAGATTTTCAGCACACAGGAAGGTCAGCTCTGGAGTTTGAGAGAGTCAAGGTGCATTCTGTCGGAAGGGCTGGGATGCTGTCTTCCCTCTGCTGCACTCTCTCCTGGATTGTGACAATACAACACAATGCTCAGCTTTGAAAATACTGTAGATAAATTTACAGAGAAAAAAAAAATTGTGCCATTTTTACACCCTCACCCATTCATGCCTCTGGGAGAAATTTGTAGAGGGATTATCTCTGTGGATTTTGCAGACAAAATAGATGGTGAAAAGCCTGTGATCTTTGCAATCAATCAGATCTGGATTTGATCCCTGGCTTCTCCATTTACTAATTGTTGGACTTTGGATCATTTGTTTAATAACAGGTTCTATTTCTTTATAATATTGTTGACCTTATCGGATCAAGAGGAAAGATTAAATAAGGTAAAATATATGTGTTTTCAAATGCTTGTTTCCCAACCGAACACATACTTGCTGCTTAATAAACATTGGTGGCTGTAGTGGCGGTGATGGTTAAGCCCTCTGTAAGATCCAAAGTCAATCTTCCCCTGAAGAAAAGACTGGTGGACTGAATTAAACCACTGGGAAAGTTCTTAGTGGATACCATCCTCTTACTCCTCAAGGGCTAATCCAATGTTGAGTTTAAAACTTAGAGATTTGATTTTAAGTCTGTTATGGCCCAGGAGCAAGGAGAATACAGACTAGCCCCAAATGTCTAGAAAGAACCATTGAGAAATGGACAGTATGAGATAATGATTGGGTCAGATTGGGTCAGCCAGACTTGAGTTCTCTGGGGGTGGGGGGGTTGTTTTGTTTTTATTTTGTTTTGCAAGATTTCTCAACAGAGCACCCATGGTAATCTACTTGAATTTTCTACATCGCAGTCTCCTCTCATCAAAATATAAAATAACAACATACAATTAACCCTCAGCAATTACTTCATGGTGATGTTAGCAACATAGCTTGGATTAAGATCCTTAGAGATAGTATAATTTATAAACATTATAATTTTTGTGGCTCTGTGTTTAAGAGTTATTCAGGCTGTATGCCCCTAGAAATTTGTCCTGAGATGCTCTGAGAAAAATAAATAAAAGAGTTAAGTTGCATGGTCAAACACATTTGGGAAACACTAAGCCCTTTCTTAAAGAGTCACAATTAATACTGGCATGTTAAAAGCTTTGAGAATTCTGCAATGCAGACATCACAGATGGTGCTGATATATTCTGATGGCTGCAGAAACCAGCTCTGACTAACTCACATCTACTGTCAGGCTTTTCTTGGCCCCACAAAGTGAATCTACTCCATAACTACTAAGTGGACTTCCATTTTCCTTACATCTCATAAAATTGCCCTGGTTCACTGAAAAGGATAAATATTATAAAGAGGGAAATTGACATATACAAGACCTTTAATACGAGCATCAGCACAACGCAGGGACACCAAGGATCCCGGCTAACTTACACTAATAATCAGGATCTGGGATTCCACAAACATTTAACTATAGAAAAATGGACTGAAATCTGAAAATCAGATCAGACAAAATTGGACCAAAATAATCTGATTACAAAGAGGTGAATCAGGAATGTTACTACTGTACTTCTTAGGACCTAGTCAAGCGGCAAGTGTTATAAGACACAACTGGCAGAACAGTGATTTATTTATAAGACATACACCTGCTCTCCTAAAAGAGCACCTTATACATAATAGTTCCTTTATAAATATTTGCTAAGTATAGGGACAAATTAAAATAGCAGTTTTATTAGACCCTACAGAAGGGCTGAGTTTATAATACAAAATGAAGAGAAGGACTCACATGTACCCCCACAGGATAAACCATAGACGTGATCCCACAAATCTCCCTCCCTCCACCGATCCTCCCCCCTCCCTCTCCCTTTTTCCCATATTCTTGGGCTAAAATTGGGTTATAGCTTGAAGAGAAGGACTCACATGTACCCCCACAGGATAAACCATAGACGTGATCCCACCAATCTCCCTCCCTCCCCTCCTCTCCCCTTTTCCCATATTCTTGGACTACAATTGGGTTATAGCTTTCCTATGAAAGCTATAAATTGGTTTCATAATAGGGTTGAGTACATTGGATATTTTTTCTTCCATTCTTGAGATACTTTGCTAAGAAGAATATTCTCCAGCTCCATCCATGTTAACCAGTTGGATGAAAGTATTTCAAACTGTACATAGAAACAACACACTGTAACCCATGATAGTATTAATGTACACAGCTATGATTTAATTTAAAAAAATGAAAAAAAAACAAAATGAAGAGAAGACTATGCATGTATTTTAATTAATGTCTAGTATTAATTGACTTAAAAGCACGGCAAATACTTTCAATTTTTCAGTCAGGTCCTAACTTGTTAGTTGTATAGTAAAGAATTGAGGATGAGACTAGCAAAAGAGATAAGTGAGGTTTTGTATGAAAAAACCCTCAAAATTTCAGCATAAGTCTATGGGTGAATAAACCACGTAACTCTTCTAAATAAGTCGGACATCTGGGATCAGTGATGGCATGGATGAGAGAGCCCAAGAGTGTCCTAGAGAAACATAACTCCAGAAAAAGGCTCAGTTTCTGCCTAAAATTTGGGTTAGAGTCCATCAGAGGGATAAGCAAAGATAATTTTTATAAGGAAAATTGTTTTACCAGGAAAGGCTACAATTTGAGGATAAAGTAATGAACCAAAGAGGGGGAAGCACAAATACAGGGGAGGAGAAAAGCCTGGAAGTTGAGAACAAAAGCTTAATCCAGAAACAGAGAGAAAATCAGAAAATGGCTGAAAAATTTACCAAAAAAAATATACACAGAATTCCTTATCATTTAGCAGAGATTAGTGATTTGCCCAAATAACAGTGGAGTTTTTACAAGTATATTTTATGGCAGCCAAATAGCTTCTGGTATACTTAAAAATTCAAAAGGAAAAGAAAGAATTATATCATACAATTGCTTACAACAAGAGGGAAGTGCATTTATCCCTATGAACTAATACAAACTGAATGTCTAGTCCCCTCCCCTACCAAATTCATATGGTGAAATCCTAACCCCCAAGGTGATGCTGTTAAGAGGTAGGGCATTTAGGATGTGTTGGGGTCACAAGGATGGATCCTTTATGAATAGGGCTGATGCCCTTATTGTTCAAAAGGCCCCAGAGAGATCTCCTGCTCTTTTTGCTACATGAGAATACAAGAAGACAGCTATGCATTGCTTAGGAAGTGGGACCGCACTGTGCATTGTACATCTTCTTAGCCTCAAAAACTGCAAGAAATAAATTCCTGTTGTTTAAGTGACCCAGTCTATGGTATTTTTGTTATAGCAGCCTGAGCAGATTAAGACATGATCACTCTAAGACACACTGGATTTAGATAGTGGATTTGGGATTCAATCTTGGCACAACCAATGTATTTCCAGCTATGTAACCTTGGGCAAGTCATTGAAATTTAGGAGTCTTTAAAACTCAACTAGTAAAAAGAGATATTTTGCAGAGATTATATAAAGATTAAATGAGTCTATAAAAGTGTTTAACTCATTACTTCCTATAGAATATGAGCTAAGAAATCAGTTTTCCAAATATTTCCTTGCCCAAAGATTATATTAGTAAATTATCTGATAGGATTGGGCCAACATATTTCTTTATCTCCTTTTTCCACTTTCAGAGAAAATGTATCTGCCCTTTCAATTACAGAGAAATAAAGCTGAACAAGGAAAAGAGTTGGGTGGACTACCTAGATGTCTCCCTGAGTTTAATTTGCTGTCAAATCATATGTCATATTATATTGAAGCTAAATATGTCTAAAGCTTCAGATGCACTACTACTTTACTATGCTAGTCAGTGTTTTGGGCTATTTGGTGTATGTTTATTCTGTCATTAGAATATTAGAAAAAGATATTTCTACAAATCGTACCTACTTTTTGAATTTTTGATACTCCAGAGAGAATACAGAATCATAGGATATTGAAGTAAGTAGTTTTTTTCTTGCAAAACTGTAGAAGCTTAAGGTATATTTTTAATGTGATCTTGCCTTTAGTAAGACCCAGACATGCAAGTCCTTGTTATTCTCTCTCATATTTTTCTTAAAATATTATTTCTACACCATATTTCAGTTTAAAAATGAAAGTACTTTTTAATGGTGCCCAATAATATTTATATGTAAGTATGTAATAAAGCATTAGTTGAATGAGTCATGTTAAAATATAGCCACAATAATGTAACCACCTTATTAGCTTGCCTATATAAATGCCAACAAAAATAATGTCAATTTACTTTTCTCATTCTTAAGTTAAACATAAAATTGCCTAAGTAAATATTTTAGATAAATTTAATACCGGCATTAAAGAGGGAAAAAAAGTTCAACCTTTTTAAATAAAAAATTCCATCTCTTAGAATATTACTGTTTTAAAAGTTTGAGAATACTTACTTCTGAAAATGAGCATCTCTGTTCATTAGCTACATTAACTATATCTGTACATTTAAATACAAATGTACTAGTTTCTGATAAACATAGGATCTGAGTTCAGACAGCCCAGATCCCAGTGTTTACTATTTGTGAGACCTCTGTTTGATCTATATTCCTCATCCAGAAAGTGGAAATTATCTGTAAAGTTGTAAAAAGTCCTTTAGACTAGCACAGAGGACACAAGAGTCTTTGGTAAATACTACATATCAACTCCATAGTAGAACTCTACCCCAATTCTCTTTTTTAACCCACTGTGTTTCCCAGAAAATAAGACACTGTCTTATATTTATTTTTTCTCAAGAAGACACACTAGTGTTTATTTTCAGGGGATGTCTTCCTCTCTGCACTGAAATGCATAGTGTCTTATTGCATTGTACATCTTAGGTCTTATTATCAGGGTAGGGCTTATTGGGGGGGGAGGTCTTATTTTCAGGGAAACACGGTATGTAATTTAAAAATAATTTAAACTACAATAGGACATGAACCTGGCCTAAAATATTACATTATACTTAATTATAGGTGACCTCTGCTTTGACTCTTTTATAAATGTATTTTTCACATCTGGTTTCAGCATGGTATCTTATCTTGGTAGGTAAAACTGCTTCTTCCTCCAAATATCTGAAAAGATGCTAATGGACTCAGGTAAAATCCTCATTTAAGATCGTTTTAATTATAGCAGCAACAACAGATGCATATATGTTCCTTAATGAAAGGGTAATTTGTAGTTTGTCCCTCTGAAAGTTAAGCCAGAAAATTTTAGATTATATTGAGACATGAAGAGAAACACTGCTAAGTCAAATGCTCCATTATTAAAAAATGTCATCCCTTATGAATTTCCTAATAGCAAACCTAAGAACAGAGTAACCATTTTAAAAAGTCTGCAGGGGATTCTATAACAACATTTAAATGTATTACTACTCAAACAACTTGATTGGATTATAAAATATTTAAAGCTGCAGCTGTAGTTGTGGTGTTTACTGTTGATTATTTTGATTTCAAGATCTTCACACAAAAAAGCACAAGTTTACAAAACTATTTATGTTTTACTGATAAATAACTGCACCATAAAATGAAATGCACTTAATGTATATTCACACAAAGAAGACAAAAATGGAAACAGCGAAATATAATTGTAGTTCTTCAAAAGTTCTATCTCTGACGTAGAATAGTTACCTCAAAACTAAAAAGATCAAATGCATGTTCTAGTTTAAAATGTATTAAAAACTAAACAAAACACATTAATGTGTGTTCTGGTTATTATAAAACTTTACAAAAATTTGCCACATGTGATTCCACATAAATCTAAGGAGACTTTGCAAACATGAAAGCATTATGACCCAACAACTATAAAATAATACGTCTATTATTTTGTTTCTGGAGATCAGGCTGGAAATATTTAAAGAGATTTGACTTTGAAGTAGCAAGTTTTATCAATATATCCAATCAACACATATTTAAAGAAACTCAGTGAATGAACTAAAAAAATAAAGAGCCAAGAAATACCAGTAGAACTTCTGTAATTTGACCACCCAAGGAGCTGCAACAAACAGGTCAACATATCAAAGTGGTCAACCTAAGGAACCAGGCCTACTGTACATTGAGTACATGTGGTACATGCCTGGTCTATGAAAATTAGGTCAGCATAAGGAGATGGTGGATGTGGGCAACTATGGAAGTTCTACCGTATATACACATGTGCTAAGATGGCAACTAATATCGGAGAAAATGCAGCTAAAATATTTCTACGATGTCCAACTCTACTTCTCTCCCAAGAGAGAAAATGAAACAATTATGACCAAAAATCCAAATGTACAAAAGGAAATGCCAGTATCTCTCTGAAGCCTTAACATAAACGGGTATCCATAAGTTCTAATTGTCATAAGATGTTCAACTTGCATTAATGGATCTTATACTACTCACAAGGCCTCCCTTATGATGGAGAAATAAATACCTCCACTGCAAGCTTTCAATTTTTAGACTACTCCTCTTCCAAAGAGCCATATCTAGTAAGCAACTGACTAAACTCCGGGTTAGCTTATAAGTTTTGAATAACTCACTCACTTATGAGTTTTGAACAACTCACCTTCTTCAGCCCCATGCTGACAATAATAACAGCACTGAAAATTTTTTTAGGCATGGTATTAGTTGCCTAAGTTTTTTGAAAAATTTTAAAGCCTTTTGTGGTTACTAGTTCTATCTGAACAATGAGGAGGAAACTAATGCCTAACTAATTAAATATCTTGCCCAAGGTGGCACAGCCAGTAAGTAAAAAAGCTTAGATTATGTGTTTTACTGAGTCTGAGCAGGAAAGAGCCATTTGTGGAAGTGGAGAGTAACTCTCTGGCACTGAAAGTGAACAGATGTAATTTTAAATTCCAGCTTCAACACTTGGGGAAGTCACTTGAGTTCTCTGATCTTCTATTACTATTTCCTCATTTGTAAAATAAGGATCACAGTAGTACCTGCTTCCTCGGGCTGTTATAAGGATCAAATATATTAATGTATGTAAAGTACAATTTGGAAGGCTAAATAGATAAGCATTAGGTGAAACATGCATACGAAATGTTAATTTTCAAATGTAGAATCTCCAGATTACTAGTTAACTAATCTTTAGATAATCATTAGGGATACAGCCATTAATCTGCCAAAATTAGATCAGGAAGTCATTTATTCCTAATGTCAATTAATAAACCCGGTACCTGAATAGGTTGAGATAGGAGAGAATTTGTTGAGATACAAGAAATGTTGTGCAGAGAAGAGAGAAAGGTAAAACCATGTTAGGACTCCTGGTCATCCTCCACTATCTTGCCTCTCGTTCTTCCTTTTCTATATTTACAATGGGTTCTTGTGGCCTAAATAAAGGATAGTCAGGCTATGAATTCAGATAACCCAGGTTGAAAACCAGTTATTCACAGGGTAGTCTGAGACTTCTACTATCTCTGAGTCCTATTCTCTTCTTCTGCAAAACACACATAATAACACCTGCCTACAGGATTCATTATACAGGTGAGAGAAATGTATTATATAGGTGTTTATATGTGTATATTTTATTAGCAAAACTTACGCATCTATAAATCTAGATGTATACAGTACACTTTTGGCTAGTTTCTTGATTTGGACCAATGTATTACTCAAGTTTTATGAATCTTTGAAATATTTAGTTTGTGGTGATGGTATCTAGACATTTCAAAACTTTTCCAGGCTTACATACTAAATTTTTCATTATATAGATAATTTTCACATTATCTTTTTAACAAAAGAAATGTTTATATAGCTTCATTTTAATGGTTAAGAGAGAGGACAGTTTGGAATGCTTTTTGGACACGTGCAACCTTTATGTTTTACGTGCATTCCTATAATGAAGGGATTTTTCAAGTGATAAATGAAGTTTCCCTATAAAAAGCGAGAAGGACGCGTGAATCACATATGAAAAGTAATCTTGTTATTTTACAATTGTACCTTGAAGCTGCCCTGTATATTCATGATCTAGAAGATATAAGTAGACAAATATAATTTGGTAAGGTTGGTAATTTCAGAGGTGATTGTAGACTTTGAGCTCTATTAACTAAAGTTGGAAATTAGACCACCAGATTTCAACCACCCAGCAGTAATTAATTCCAGCCTGTGAAGCTTAATTAAGGAAAAACAAAATATATTGCAAATTGTCGAAAAGGAAAGCCACCAACTGATGACACAGGACTATTTAAATATATTAAAGAAATGGTGCAGTATGTTAAGCATGTAATTCCGCCAAAATTCGCCCAGCTTTATTTTGTCTTCCTTTCCATATCCTTGGCTCTCAAAAATTCATTCTCAGTTCTTTGGCAAAAGAGACTGGAAGAGACCAGAAGGAGGAGAGGGGGAGTGGACAGCTCATGCTAATGCCACTTTTGATTTCATATTTTTTTGAAAAATCCTACTTTGTGCATATAAAATATAGTTCATTTCTTATCCTGAGAGTTACCCTGGCATATGGCTCAATTGGAAACATCAAGGTTTTTAGTTCTTTTTAAAATGGCTTGCCTCTTTTCCAGACTTTTCTTCAGATGTATTGTCAATGCCACTTTTAGAGTCTATCACCCTTATATTGGTAAAATCTTTTCCACTTTCTGGCCAAGAAGGTCCTGACCATGATGGTAGAGGAATAGTGAATGGGGTAAGTCTGGGACTGATTGTGAAAGCATCCATCTAAGCAGCTGGGTGGTTGTTTTTTTCATGTATGACTAAGATCATGTTGTTGGAGTTTTTTTGTAACATAAAACGTTTCTACTTTTTATTCTTCTGTGGAGTTAAATAATCCAAAGGTAAGTATTGAATGCCACAATCACACTCTGAAACCTATGTGTGCAAATGAAGTTCCATGAGTCCAATCCAGTTCTGATCCTTCTTGATAAAATACAATGCCAATTAACTTATCTCAAAGAATAGTCTTACATGTCTGAGACCTTTTCAAATCAATGCTGTGCTGGTTTTGTATTGACATCACTACAACAGCCAATTTCCTAAAGTTGAATGTGAGCTATAATACTTAATACATTGTTATATTATCCATCTGGGATGAAGGTTTTGGTTTCTAAAATATAGAATATATTTCCAATATAATTCATCATGACTGTTCTGCATTAGTCTGCAATAAATCCTGAATAGACCCAACTGAATTCATGGAATTATTGGATAATGCCAGATTCTGTCCAAAGAGGGAAAGGAAGATAGCCTACAAGTATATATCAAATAGGGAAGTTTTGAATATTAAATAAAAGACAAAAGTGAAAGAAAACTGGAAGGAGGAAGTGTTCTTTAAACTTTTTTCTAAATAGAAATATAATAGTTTATAAGAAATGCAAATAACATTTCTTATATTTTCTGTTATAATGCAATGCTAAGAAAGATTTCAAGGATACTTTGTAAAAGTGACTTTCGACTTCTGGCTGGCAATAATTTCTGAGTCCTGAGGCAATTGTCAGTCACTTTTTCAAATTGGAGAATATAGCAATAGTTTTAAGAGTATAACTCCACTTTTAGCTCCACATGTATATTCTAAATCTAAATATCATGTGTAAACAAGTATCTGTAGAATTTCATGTGACAAAAATGTAAGTTATAAAAATTCATTTATAATCAGAATCATACAAATGTCTACATCCAGAAATTTTGAAGGACTGAGCAAGGTTATATTTTTCCTTAGTACATTCTTCATTTATTTTCCATTTTTCTTACCTGGCAGGCAGCTAGGGGCTACAGAGTCAAATAATGAAGTTGTCTTTCATTTGGATATAGTTTATTAATGGCAAAACACTAATCCATTAATCAACTTAAAACAAGTCAGTAAATTAAAAAAAAATCAGTATCTCCTTTAGTAACAGAGATCACATGCCTCTTAAAAAGGAGCCATTATCTCCATGGGTTTCTCAGCTGAAGTTAAAAATCTAAAAATGATTTTCATTCATTTCTCATTAATATGCAAAATTATTCAAATTAGATAGTAATTAACCATCTACTCAGTAGAAAACCTTTTCATGATAATTTATGATAAACTCGGTTGCTGCTTTGATTGAGATTGATTTTTGGTGTTGAGAATCTATCATGAATACAAAAAAGCACCTGAAAAATATTTTTAAACACCTAACTTATTGCTCATCTCATCTCATGGTAGCCATGTTCCAAAAAGAATCTTACAGACCAAGTGTATGCACAAAAACCTGTGCATACACTTCTGTGTTTTTAGTAAATTTCATCCTAGAGCACAATGTCTTTGGATGCCTTCATTTAGCTGACTCATATCATTTTGGGATTTATCGTTGTTTAATTCAACCATCCGTCACATTCTGCCTGGATGATACAGGATTTCAATAAAAAAAGAATTATGGACATTTTCACATATTCTCAAGATTAATTTATTTCACAGGATACTTTGCTCAATGGGCTCAGTTATGATTTGTAAACAGATCGGTTTTCCTTTCTGCAGATCAGAAAGAGACCTCAGTAGTAGACGATGAAAGGGTGGTTATTATGTGCTTGTCAGGCCAGCGGAAGTCATTTTCATTCTCAACAACAAAAGCTGGAGTTGAGTATCAGTGACCATAGGGTATGCAACTCGATCTAAACACTGACAACTGCTATTCAAAACGGTGCTCCCTGAGAGTAAAAAACCACGGGGACACAGTTAGTGACCTTCTATGAACACTTGAAAAAAAAAACACACAAAGGAAAACACCTACTACTTTCAGTACCTACTTGGTTGCAGGGATCAACTATGGGTGAGAATTCCTGTGGCAATAGATGAAAAGGGAAATTTGACTCCGACTGGGTATAGATGGCGGCCTCATCATCCATCTGAAAGCACATTATTGTGGCATCAGAATAGTACACGTTACATTTTGACAAGCATTTTCCCTTAGCTCCTATTTGTATGCAATAAGGTTTAAAATATTATTTTAGTTGCTCCTCTTTCAGGGATGATGCTGGACAGATAAAGAACTGAGACTTGAGCAGTGTGACTGTTAACAAGTTAATCTGTTAGATGAGCAGGAACTAGGACTTGATGCTTTTTTCTACTCCTTCTTTTCTTCAGTTACTTGGTGTTTTTCAGGATGTCCCCAAACATGGCCCACATCAGTATCACCTTGAGTGCTTCTTAGAGATGCCAGACCCCTTCCCAGTAGAACTACATCAGCCCCTGGAGGAGACATCTAGGTAATTCCATTTTTAAACTAGATGCCCAGATAATTCCTGAGCAGACACACAACAAAAAAATTTTAATACCCAACCTGTAACTTTGCCTCACCAAATAGTTGATCTCCCACACCTGCAAAATATGTGGTATGGGGCAAATGGGGAGTGATACCCTTATGTGAATCCTCCTGGGGATTTTCTGACAAGGTGAAATATAGGGTAATTAGTAAAATATCCTGAAAACGTTGTTCTGAATCTTTCCAGTAATGTCTGAGGAGGGTAATTATGGAATAATGAACATAAGCCTAAACAAAGAGGAGAAAAATCTGCACTCAAAAAAGCAACACCTTTTTTGAAAGGTACCCCCTCCAAAACTGAGTGGTGAAATGATTGAAATTTGAAGCAACTGCTCCTTCCCGTAGGGTATAGTCAGTTTCTGGTATAGATAATATACATGCACCTTCTCTCTGATAGGATTCTGAAACAACAGAATTAGCCATAAACTAAGAGTTGTCATGATTTATGTTTTATAATAGCCCCTCCTTTCCATTTCCTGGTCAGCATTCTGGATGATTATTCCATTTAGCACACATTCTCTAGTTTGTTTCTTTTGCTTCAAGTCTATTTTACATTTTCCTGTACTGAACTGCATTTGCCATCTGCTGATCCAATTACTTATACAATCCAAATCCTTTTGAGTCTGATTGTTTTGTTCCTCATTATTTGCTCAGCCTCCAGTTTTAGTATCCTCTGTAAACTCTAAAATCTTGTTTTCAATACCTCATCTGAATTTCTTATATACAATACAACCCAATTAGCTCAAACTTTAGGTTTTCCTAAGGCTACTTGTATTTGAAGGGATTTAGATCAGATAGTGGATCTGGATCCTAAGAAAGTCCTGACAATTCACTCTTTTAAGGACAGCTGATCCATCAAGAATTGAGCTATTCTCTTAAAATTGAAAGAAATTAAAAAACAGGAAGGATACAAATTCTAAAATTCTACTATACATGGGAATAATATATCATCAACAACATCATCATCTTTTTATTCCAGCTTTATTGAAGTATAATTGAAAAAAAATACTACACTTCAAGGTGTGTAATGTGATTTAATATAGATATACATTGTGAAATGATTGCAATGATTAAGCTAATTAAATACCTATCCATCACTCTGAAAAGTTATCTTTGTATGTGTGTGTTAAGAATACTTAAGATCTACTCTCTTAGCAAATTTTAAGTATAAAATATATTTTTTATTAAATCATAACTGTGTACATTAATGCTATCATGGGGCATAATGTGCTGGTTTTATATACCATTTGAAATATTTTCATCAAACTGGTTAACATAGCCTTCACTGCATTTTCCTAGTTATTGTGTTAAGGCATTTATACTCTACACTTAGTAAATCTAACATGTGCCCTTGTAAAATGCACCATAGGTATGTTTCCACCAATTACCCTCCCTGCACTCATCCTCTCCCATCTCCTCCCCTCCCTCTCCTCTTTCCCCTTCTTCTTGGGCTATAATTGGATTATAGCTTTCATATGAAAACTATAAATCAGTTTCATAGTAGGGCTGAGTACATTGGATACTTTTTCTTCCATTCTTGAGATACTTTGCTAAGAAGAATGTGTTCCAGCTCTATCCATGTAAACTCATCCATGGAAACTCAGTCCTTAAAAGAGTAAATGAGTAGAGTGAAAGAGGTAAAGTCTCCATCTTTTTTAAGGCTGTATAATATTCCATGGTGTATATATACCACAATTTATTAATCCATTCATGGGTAGATGGGCACTTGGGCTTCTTCCATGACTTAAGACATGAAACTATAAAAATAGTATAAGAAAGTGCAGGGAAAACACTTGAAGAAACCAGCCTGGATGAATATTTTATGAGTAAGACCTCCCGGGCAATTGAAGCAACACCAAAAATACATTACTGGGATCTGATCAAACTAAAAAGCTTCTGCACAGCCAAAAACACAGTAAGTAAAGCAAGCAGACAGCCCTCAGAATGGGAGAAGATATTTGCAGGTTATGTCTCTGACAAAGGTTTAATAACCAGAATCCACAGAGAACTCAAACATATTAGCAAGAAAAGAACCAGTGCTCCCATCTCAGGGTGGGCAAAGGACTTAAAGAGAAACCTCTCTGAAGAAGACAGGCTTATGGCCTACAGACACATGAGAAAAATATTCATCATCCTTAATCATCAGAGAAATGCAAATCAAAACCACTTTGAGATATCCTTTAACTCCAGTAAGGTTAGCCCATATCACAAAATCCCAAAACCAGAGTTGTTGGCATGGATGTGGAGAAAAGGGAACACTTCTGCACTGCTGGTGGGAATGCAAACTAAGATGTTTGGAGATTACTTAGGGATCTAAAAATAGACTTGCCATTCAATCCTTCAATTCCTCTACTAGGTATACATCCAGAAGACCAAAAATCACTTTATAACAAAGATATTTGTACCATAATGTTTATTGCAGCCCAATTCATAATTGCTAAAATATATTATTTTTAACTATAGTGACTACACTGTACATTAGGTCTCCAGAACTTTCTTATCTTATAATTGAAAGTTTGTACCCTTTGACCAAGATCTCTCCATTTTCCTCAACCCATCTACCCCTAATGTACTCACCCCAATCCCTCTAGTCTTTATTTCTATGAGTTAGACTTTTTAAAATACAACATGCAAGAGAGATCATGCAGTATCTTTCTATATCTAGTTTATTTCATTTAACATAATGTCCTTCAGGTTTATCCATGTTTAAAGCTGAATAATGTTCATACACATATACAATATATACACACATACATAATGCACATTCTTTATCCACTCACCCATCAATCAACACATCGTATTCATACGTAGGCTCTTGTGAATAATGCTTCAGTGAATGAGAAAGTGCAGATATCTCTTCAGGATAGTAATTACTTCCCTTTGTATAAGTACCCAGAAGTAAGACTGCTGGATCCTATGTAGCTCTATTTTTAATTTTTTGAGGAACTTTTAAACTGTTTTGGTTTAAATTATGTTTTTCATAATGGTTATACCAATTTACATTCCTGCCAACAGTGCAGAAGAATTCCCTTTTGGTCATATCTTCAGTAACACTTATTACCTTTTGATTTTTTTGTTGATAGCCATTCTAATACGTGTGAGGTGAGATCTCAATGTAGTTTTGATTTCAATTTTCCTAATGATTAGTGATGTTGAGCCCCTTTAAAAATGTTTGACCATCTGTATGTTTTCTGTTGAGGAATGTCTGCTCAGGCCTTTTGCCTATTTTTTTGATCAGCTTATTTGGGCTTTTTGCTGCTGAGTGATGTTTTCCATATGTATTTTCTATATTAATCCCATATCAGGTATATGGTTTGCAAATATTTTCTACCATTTTATAGTTTGCTTTTTCATTTTACTGATTGTTTCCTTTCCTGTGCAGAAGCTCCTTTGTTTGATGTATTATTTTGCTTTTGTTGTCTGTCCTTTTGGTATCATGCAAAAAATAATTGCCATTCCAATGTCATGGAACTTTTTTCCAATGTTTTCATCTAGGAGTTTAACAGTTTCAGAGCTTATCCTTAAGTTTAAGTTTTATTGAGTTGATTTTTGTGTAATGTAACATAGGGATCCTATTTCTTTTTTGCATATGTATATTCAGTTTTCCCAACACCATTTAATTGAAAGACTATTCTTTTCCTATTTTATAGTCTTGGTACATTGTCAAAAATTAGCTGAATGTACGTATAGGGGATTATTTCTGGGCTTTATATTCTGTTTCATTGATAATATGTCAGTTTTTATGGCAGAACCATGCTGTTTTGTTTATTATAGATTTATAATCTAATTTGAAATCAGAAAGTGTAATGCCTATTGCTTTGTTTGTCTTACTCAAGATTACTATAGCTAATAATTGTGACTTGTGGTTCCATGCAAATTTAAAAATAATTTTTCCTATTCTATAGATTTTATTTTTCTCATAGTATCCTTTATTTTGGTATCAAGGTAATGTTAGCCTTATGCCATAGATGGAAATGTTTCTTCCTCTAAGATTTTAGAAGAGTTTGAGGAAAAGTGGACGAGTTGAGGAAAATATTCTTTCAATATTTGATGAAATTTACCAGTGAAGCCTTCAGATCCTGATCTGTCTTTTATTTGTTGTAAGATTTTGATTACCTTTCAGTCTCCTTACTTCTCATTTATCTTTTCAGATTTTCTCTTTCTTCATCATTTCAGTCTGAGTAGCTTATATATTTCTAGGAATTTGTCCATTTCCTCTCGGTTATCTAATTTGTTACCATATGATCTTCTCATGATTTTTATATTACTGTGGAATCTGTCGTAATGTCTCTTCTTTCATTTCTAACTGTACTGTTAGTCCTCTTTTTTTTGCCTATCCTTAGACAACCTACGATTTATCCATTTTGTATACCTTTTCAAAAATTGACTCTGTTGTTGATCTTTTTTGTCTCTATTTTATTTATATCTGCTCTGATTCTTTTTTCAGTTCCTTTGTTGTATAAAATTTTTTACTTATAATCTTTCTTTGTTCTTCATGCAGGTGATTACTGCTATAAACATCTCTCTTAGTATTGCTTTTGCTGCATCACATAATTTTGGTGTATTGTGTTTTGATTTTCATTTGTCTCATAACATATTTTTTTCTCTTTGTTTTTTGACTCTTTTTTTTCAGAAACATATTGTTTCATTTTTATATACTTGTGAATTTTCTGGTTTTCATCCTGTTATTGATTTCTAGTTTTATACCATAGTTTTTGGAAAAGATGCCTGATATGATTTCAGTCTTCTTAAATTTGTTATGATTGTTTTCTGGCCTAATGAAATAAACTATGTGCCTCTAAGAAGAATGTGTATTCTGCAGTTTTTGGATAAAATGTTCTATATATGTCTTGTAGGTCCATATAATCTAAATGTCTTGGTGGCTCATTCATTACTAAAAGTGGTGTAGTGACGCCATCTACATTATTATTTTGCTGTCTATCCCTTAAAATCTTAAATGAGTCTCTAGTAGGCAACATATTTTTGGATTTTTTTTTAATCCACTCAGCCATTCATTGTATTTTGATTGGAGAATTTAATCCACTTACATTTAAACTAATTATTGAAAAGTAAAAATCATTCCCATTAGATTCATTGTATTCTGACTGTTTTATAGATTCTTTGTTCCTTTATTTCTCTCCTGCTATCTTACTTCGTGATTTGATGATTTTCTGTATTGGTATGCTTTCATTCTCTTTATCTTTTGTATATATGTACTATAGGTTTTATTTTGTTTGATTTGTTTTTTGGTGAGCATGAGGCTTAAGTAAAATATTTCATGGTTATAACAGTCTATTTTAAATCAATAACTGCTTAACTTTGATCATGTACTAAAACTCAGCATTTTTACTACTCCCAACTCCATATTTTAGGTTTCTTGTGTCACAATTTGCACTTTCTCACATCTTTTCATATTGGGTACCCACTAACAAATTATTTTAATAAAAATAGTTACTTTAATGCCTTTGTATCTTAATCTTTATACTAAAGTTACAAGTGATTTACATACCTTCATTACATTACTAGAATATTATGAAATTTACTATATACTTGCCTTTTTCAGTGAGCATTATATCTTCATATGCCTCCATGTTACTAATTAGCATCCTTTATTTCAGCTTAAAGAACACCCTTTAGCATTTCTTGTAGAGTATGTCTAGTGGTGATAAACATCCCAAGCTCTTGTTTGTCTGGGAAAGAACTGAAAGAAAGATCAAGACTGGCTATTTCTGAAGAATATCTTTGCCACACTAAGTATTCTTTGTTCGTAGTTTCTTTTATCACATTGAATATGTTATACTACTCTGTCTTTGCCTGCAAGAGATAAGTTTATGGAAGTACCTTGGTATGTGATTAGCCTCTTTTCCTTCACTTCTTTCAAATGTCTCTTAGTCTTTGATGTTAGACTATGGGTTTCTAATGTGTAGAGTTTTCTTTAGGTTGAAAGTATTTGGAAATCTTTGAGCTTCATACACATGGATATCTGTATTTCCTCCCAGATTTGGGAAGTTTGGGGCTATTGTGTCTTTAAATAAGCTTCCTTCTCCTTTTTTTTCTCTCTTATCTTACTGAAAATTCCAATATTCAAAAGTTAACTCCATACATTCTAGTGTTTCTTCATTTCTTATCATTCTTTTTTTTATATCTTCTCTCTAGATACTTCCACAGATTCTTTCCTCTGCTTGATTAGGTCTACTGTCAATGTGCTCTCTCACTCTCTTGCATTCTTTTCATTCATTGATTGTATTCTTCATCTCCAGAATTTCTGTTTGGCTCTTTTATATAATTTCTATCCCTTCATTGAAGTTCTTATTTTTTTCATGTATTGTTTTTCTGATTTTGTCAAATTGTCTATCTGTGCTTTTTAAACCTTGCTGAGGTACCTTATAACAATTATTTTGAGTTCTTTGTCAGACAAGTGGTTGGTCTCCATCTGCTTGGAGTTAATTATTGAACTATGTTAAGATTCCTTTGGTGGTAGCATTTTTTCTTGATTTTTGTGTTCCTTGAAGTCTTGTATTTCTGTCTTTGCATTTGAGGAACTCCCCTCTTCCGGTCTTTTCTTACTCACTTTGAAAAGATCACCTTCATCAGTCAGCCCAGTTAAAGATGCTGAGTCACTCTCAGACCTTTCTATGTTTGTGTCTGCAAAGTCCTAACTTTGCTGGACTCGTAGGCTTCTACAAAAGTACTCTTCTTTGTGAGTTGTTGTCAAAAATATTGCATCTATGAAAGGATGATGGTAGAAAGCTGTTATTCCACCAATTTGCTAATGTAACTACCATCACCTTTATTAATGTTGCCAATCATGGTTACCTCATCAATGTTTATTAGGTTCCCATTCTAAGATCATCTCTATGTGAAACACTAAATCTACCCCAAAATCTAAATTATGGCCAGGCCAAAGAACAAAAATAAGTCTTAAACTGTCCAGTGTACTTTCAATTTAAATCTGTTCCTGCAAATTATATTTGTTTCAACTAAGACTTTCATTTATTTAATTTTTCCAACATAATTTCTGTTGAACCTTAAAGGCTAACTTTTCTAACATTACCTAACAAATAATGTTAAGTTTAGAAATACTATATGATTCAAAACATGTTCGCATGTTTAATTTGCCCCACAAAAACTGTACTAAACCACACAATTAGTAAGCTGTAAAGAATTTTACATTAGTGTATGCAAAACTAAATAATTCAATTTTTACTCCTTGATTTTTGAAGTCCCCTTTCTCCTCCCTCTTATAGGAGGGAATCCATTATACTTTTGTTATTGAAATTGTACCTCCTCTTTTTAGACCTAGTTTAAAGGTCACTTCCTGTATGGAACATTTCCTGGATGCTTCCCTGAGGCAAAGTTATGAACTCCTTTGTTTCAATTCCTATTATATTTACTAATTTCTATGATAGCAAACGATGTATTTTTTTTATTTTTTATTGTACTTTTTATCATTTTTAAAACCCCAGAGTGGTCTTTAAAATTGATTAGATGAGTGAAAGATTGAATTGATAAATATTAAGCATTCAAAAAAGTGTATAGAAATTGAGTTGTTAGTAATGCAGTCTGCCTCTCACTATTAGGTCTTGCTGAACACTCTAACATTAACTGATTTACTGCTACTGGTTACTCTACTTTCCAGATCACACATCTTACTTTAGTGAACATCTTCCTTAACTAATCATAGTTCAAGCTAAAGTATCTGTCCCACCTCAGTAGGATTCCTGGTTCCTAGTTCTTCTTTCTTCTAAGCAGATTGTCCTTCTGTGATAACATCCATACATCCTATGTGGGCACACGAGGTGGCACTTAACATAGCATAGATAAATGTGGCTTCTGGGTTAGCATTAGGAGAAGTAGCCTAGGTCAATTCAGAAGGAATAGAAATCAACACATACTGTGGGGCCTTCTAATCACAAAAACATAGCCTCAAATATTTCATCACTCCTGTGACTCAGGATGCTCTATTTTTGAATTCAGGGGCTTCCCTCTGGTTGTGGGGTCCACAACCATGATGAGAAAAATGCTCAGAAAAATCTCCATGCTCTTAAAAAACATTAATCTCATTAACCACTTTCCTTTCTTTCTTCTTTTCTTTTTGTTCTTTTAGAAAACAAACAGAACAAAACAAGAAAATGACACTACTTCCCTGATACTAAGGGCTCAAACTTAAGTGTATTAATGAGATTAATTAAGTGTATTAATGAAGAAAAAGGGAGCCATACTTTCCTTACCCTTTCTAATCCTGAGAGGTGACCCACTCCTGGTAGCTTCTATACCTCCTAACAATCTCATCTGGCATTTAGAAGATGTTATCATCTATTATAGTTAATCTTTCTTTAATGTATACTTACCAAGTCAACTAGACGGTAAAGTTTCCAAAGTTATTATTTTTTCCTCCAGACCCACCACACTCTGACTCCTCTATAATAACATGATGTTCAATGAACACTTTCCCCCACCATGCTCTATTATCAAACCTAACTAGCTGAGTTTTTCCAGTAATATAGATGTATATTTTGTTTTGATTTTATAGCTTGTCATCACATTTTACAATGCTGATATTTAATTTTATATTGTTGTGTTTAACACATTTCTACAGATATAAAAAAGTATTCCATAGACCAATATCAATCTTGAATAAGCTTTTAAAATTTAAATATAAATAAATATATAGTATATTGATAATATATATTAATTTTATTTGAACAAATATTTACTGAGATTCTGAACTCAATTCATACTTGGGAGATGCCTTAATAAGACACAGTCTTTGAAATCTTCAAGGTGCTTACGCTCTAGTGGAATAAAATTAGCTACATGGAAGCAATTATACAAAGCAGAATAAGGTAAGTTCATAATAAAAGTGCAAGATAATAGGAGCTTTAAGGGTGGAGTCCATTGTGGTTTTTATAATTGCAATTATACTTTCGAGAAAACAAGATAACCACTTGATGCATCATCAGGTTGATGCTGATTATAGTAACAGCTCATTCTTAGTTTATCTTAATATTAACTTACTGTTAACTTTGTGGCTTCTACTATTCTTCCTTTTGATTACCTCCATCTAAAAGCTGGAAAAGGCCTCTATAAGAGTCCTTTTTTTGTCATAAATAGAAATTGCCACATGCCCATACCCAAGCAAAATATATACAGTTAATGGAGGCAAGATGAGAGATGTATGCATATATACCTAAAAATCATATTACCTCTGAGCTCATTTTTTTTTCTTTTTCTTTTTTTTTTAGAGACAGAGTCTCACTTTATTGCCCTCAATAGAGTGCTGTGGCATCACACAGCTCACAGCAACCTCCAATTCCTGGGCCTAGGCAATTCTCTTGCCTCAGCCTCCCGAGTAACTGGGATTACAGCTGCCCTCCACAACGCCTGGTTACTTTTTTTGCTATTGTTGTTGCAGTTTGGCCGGGGCTGGGTTCAAACCCACCACCCTTGGCATATGGGGCCAGGGCCAGCGCCTTACCCACTGAGCCACAGGCGCCGCCCTGAGCTCATTTGTTTAAAGGTTTGTTTTTCTTCTTCTTTCAATTTTCCTTATGGCTTTGAAAAAAGAAGAACCTGTTTTCCCCTTCTTTTGAACAATGCTCCCTGGCTCTACTCACTAATAATAATTCCTTATTCAGAGATGCAATAATATAAGACATAATACTGCAGAAAATCTGGACTATGAACAACACAGGCAGTTCAAACCCAGGGAACATGTAAGAGTAAGACCTGAAACTATACTTGAAGTGGAATCTGGAAGAGAAAGCAGAAGTAGAAAAAGGAAGAGCAGAGGAGGAAACAGTCTTGTTCCTAACAAAGCATGTCTGTGCTTGGAGCCAATTCTCTTACTTTTATTGAATCATAATCAATATTTTCAGAAACAATGCACCACTTTACTTAAGTCTCCATTTTGTGCTTTTTATTCTCAAGTGTTCATTTTCCATGAATGATTTCCAGATTTCAGCACTTTCATTGTATATTCCAAAGTAGGTGTAATTTTTATATGCAAACATGTATTGATCCCCCTCAAAATCAATTCTTGTTTTGTAAAGAACTTCACTTCCATTTTTTCTTCAGTGGTATTATTATTCCTAGATCATCTTCAGCTACTGGCTGCTTTTTTAGATAATAAAACATAGTCATTGCTTTCTATACCTCTGTGTGTGTGTGTGTGTGTGTGTGTGTATTTTTTTTGAGACAGAGTCTCACTCTGTCACCCTGGGTAGAGTGTTGGGACATCATCACAGCTCACAGCAACCTCAAACTCTTGGGCTCAAAGAGATCCTCTTGCCTCAGCCTCCCAATTAGCTGGGACTACAGGCAAGCACCACCATGCCTGGCTAGTTTTTCTATTTTTAGTAGATGAGGTCTCACAGTTGCTCAGGCTGGTCTTGAACTCCTGAGCTCAAGCAGTCTACCTGCTCCAGCCTTCCAGAGTGCTAGGATTACAGGCATGAGCCATCATGCCTGGCGACTGATATATCTTTTGGATAAAGGATATAATAGTTTAATGTATTCCAAACAAAAAGCAAGGGCACATGGCTCCACAAAGCACATTTTCTTTGGTTTGAAATTTTTTTCCCATAAAATGTCATATAATTTTATAAAAAATAAATAACATTTATCTATACATATAAAATTTGCTTTCAGGACAGGCCGAGTGCCTCATACCTATTATCCTAGCACTCTGGGAGTCTGAGGCAGGAAGATAACTTGAGTTCAGAAGTCCAAGACCAGCCTGAGCAAAAGCAAGGCCCCTTTCTACTAAAAATAGAAAAATTATGTCGGGGTTCTGGTGGTGCCTTTTGTCCTAGCTCCTCCTGAGGAGACTGAGGCAGGGAGATGGCTTGAACCCAGGAATTTGAGGTTGCTGTGAGCTAGTCTAATGCCAAGCAAAATCTATCCAGGCAATGAAGGAAAGATGAGAGATGTGTGCACATATACTTGGGACAACAGAGTGAGACTCTGTCTCAATAAAAAAGAAGTGTTAAATGTTGCTTTCATTAAAAACAATTTGTGAAAGTATATGCATATTTCAGCAAAAAAATGTGTGCATCATTTACAACAATATTGAATTTATTTTGTCCTTCATCAACTATTGAAGTTGATGACATAATTTTTGTCCATATTTCTTTCCGTCTTAAGTGATCTTCACCATTTTTTGGAAATGATCAAAATAATTAATTTGTGTTATCAAGAAATATCTTACTCTTTTATAGGCCATTGATAAATTTTTTGACATGCAGATTCACTGATAAGTGAAGATCCCCATTGCATCCTTTGTATTTTGACAGTGAGTCGAGATTGTACCTTTTTTATATATTTAAAATACTACTTAGTCTCAAAATAGAAATTTTGCAGTACATTTAGATTAGATATATTAAACTCTCACAGACATAGTTTTATTGGTAAAGGTTCTACAGAGAAATGGAACCAATAAGAGAAATATGGATAGATACAGATATATTTAGTATTATGATGAATTGGCTCATGTAATTGTGAGGAGCACTGTCCACACTGTTAGACGTGTTCTGAATTTGAAGGCCTGAGAATCAAAGGAGCTGATAATGTACATCCCAGTTCAAGAGCAGAAAAGACTGATGTCCCAGCTCAAGCAGTTAGGCAGGAAAAGAATGAATCCAGGACCTCCTTTTCTCTACTTTTTGTTCTTCTTAGGCCCTCAACAAATTGAATGATGTCCACTCACTCTAAGACGTTAAAGAAGGCAGTCAACCTCCCTGAGTCCATTGATTCAAACGCTAATCTTTTTTTTTTTTTTTTTTTTTTGAGACAGAGTCTCACTTTCTTGCCCCCAGTAGAGTGTTATGGCTTCATAGCTCACAGCAACCTCAAACTCTTGGGCAAAAGCAATCCTCAGACTCCTAAATACCTGGGACTATAGACACCTGCCACAATACCCAGCTAGTGTTTCAAGATGGGGTCTCACTCTTGCTCAGATGGTCTCTTACCTCCTGAGCTTAAGAGATGCACCTGCTTCAGCTAAGACTGCTAAGATTACAGTATGGGCCACCACACCCGGCCCTTAAATGTTAATCTTATCCTAAAATAGTCTCACGAATGCACCCAGAAATAATATTTAATCTGGGATCTCCATGGTCCAGTCAAGCTGACACATAGAATTAACCATCAGACGGTCTATTTAGAACACTGTCCACAGTGTTAGACATGCTCATACAAATGGGAAGAGACATTGTACAAAACCGTCCAGGGTCTTTCTTATTCCATCCCTTCCTATTTTCAATAAATTCATTCATGTGTTAGCACTTTTGAAGGAACATTATTAAGTATCTCTGCTACTTATTTGGACTAAAGAAATTATTAAGACCTACTCTCTGTTCTCAAAATTTCTCACGAGGAAATGAAACAGAATAAAGCTAGCTAAACTACTTCACCTAAAAATTAAATTTATATTCTAGACATCCTCTGTGTCCTGCTCATCAAAACAAAATAGCTAAATGAAAATTATCAGAAAGAAAGTCGTTAATAACATTTGACACACTATATTGTTACAGATCTTAGAGAAGAACATTGTAATGCCATCTGGACCTAAATGCCATCTGAGAACAAGTACTGATTCTGATTCCCTGCAACAATGACTCCTGGAGTAGAAATTCAGGTTTAATTCAAAACTGCTTTCTTCAGTTAAGTGGGAAAACTTCAGACTCACTCCTTTTTAAGAAATGTGGTCACTGAAATGCTACAAAGCTGTAGATAACCCTGCCGGTTATAAGAAATACATCCCCTAAACTAAAAAACCAGGTAATTGTATTATATGGAGCTGGCAGTGACCCCAAATAGAGACTGCTTTCAAATTTCAGTGTTGAAAAACATATTAAGAGTGACATACAAGTTCTGCATGGATTTTGGCACCATGCTTTTTACATATCATATGATATTTGCAACAGGATGGCTGAACTGGACACATACTGTGTTTTAATTTGATCTACCATGAGCACTTGAAAGAAATAATATAAAACATTCTTGCTGTGGAAACCTATGGGTATCATATTCATAAAGGAAAGAGGATATTGAATCTGGTCTTTTGTATATACTAAAAAGTATTTCTCAAATCACCTTTCTGACACATTTGTCTATATCGATTAGATGCTGTTAGACTGACAGTGTCTGACCTGTCTAAATCCATCAATAGCTAGGCTGTTGATGCCAATTCCCAGGGTACTATAGCTCCTGGCCCTAATATGAATATTACTAATAAGTTGCTTACTAAAGAGATCAATAATTATGTGCATATTAAATTTGTATTATTGCTGTTGTTAACAGTGCCCTTTGCTGGCCACAGATTACACTCTTCTGCTCAGGCTGCCACAGACAATAAACGTTTCATTAGCAACACTTAAAATGTACACATGGGATACGGCATTCCCAAGAGTGTATATGTGAATTATAAGAAACCGGTTTAGTGTTAGGGTAAGTACATGTTCCCTATAGTTTTCATTGTATTTCCATTCTGGGTGCCACAACCCTACCATTAAATATGTTTTGCCCACTTAAAAACTGCTTTGTGGGGATGGCATGTCTTAATTGCTCCCAAGACAATGCGTAACACACTGCTGTGATGGGCCTTCAGTTAAACTAATGGGCAGGCAACTTGCTGCCTGCCTTCAGCAGATTTTAAAGCACTAATGAAACACACTGCATTAAACAAAAAAGCAAAACAAACAAACAAACAAAAAAACACTTGTTATCAGGGGAAGAGAAATAAAATTTCAGAATAGACTTCCTAGTTTTTACCAATAAAAATGGAAAATACATTTTACTGACTGACTCTAAAGCTGCTCTAATACTATCTTCTATACGTAATAAATTTTAGTTTCAAGAACAGAGAAATATTGATGTCAGATTTTCCAAACCAACTAATTTATACATAAAAATTATGCAGAGGAAGACAGAATCAGCTAGTTGCCCTTACAAATCAGGCAGTTGCGCATGTAAAGCAGGTAATGGCGTATTTTGCACCAGCAATTACCTTTCTTGCACCTGTGAGTGCCTGTTTTGCATATGTAAGTAGGTCTCTGTTTATTGCATTTAAAGCTGCCACCTCAGCTTCTTTAGGTAAACTTTATGTTTTTACTAAATGTCATTCCAAAACAAAAACGGGGGGGGGGGAGGCATTTCTATGGTGGGTTAGGTCTATGTGTGCACATGTGTGCCTGTGTGTATGCGTTTTTAAATAACTGTAAAATTGATGCTAACTTCATTTGCTTTTAACTACTGTACCTTGCAGGGCCCGTGTTCAGTGATATAAAATATTTCATTTTGGTTTTATGACATAAATGTCTAAATGTCCTGCTGCTGAGATGTATCAATCAAATCAAAGGTTGAAATTTAATATTATCCAGGTGCCAGGATGAGAGGAAAATGATACTTCAGTTCACAGGCAACCGGGACAGAGCGTCTTCACAGTCAGAAACGGGCTCCTGCGCATTCCTCTTGTAGCTCCATTACTTCAGGGTTCATAAAGTGGAATGTAGCGCTTGACAATGCCATGGGGTTTTTTTTCCCCCTGGCTCTATATTTTTTAAAGAAAATTGTTACTTGTATGGAAAAGAGAAAATCCCTAATTCACTTTTCATAGGGTCATTTTAGGTAGGCATTAAAAGCAATTAAAACCCACAGTGTTTCAAGGATATGTCACAGCTTTTCCAAAAACTGAAGCAAGCCCCCGGAATCCACTCCGTAATCCCACTGCATATAATAGATCGTCGTTCTGAAGCTATCAACCCCAACACTTGAATCCTTCTCACTGGCCTATTATTTATCATTAAATATCCAAGAGGATGTATGAGACGTGATTCACCTGGCAGACCACAGCACCAGGCACACGTCTAGGAAGCACAATTTCAAGCAAAAGCATCCAACTGGGTTTCATGACTTGCCAATTTTATGGCAAATAGTGTACTATATTTGTTCATCTTCATTCTCAGCAACTGGATGAGGAACGTTGACGGGCATGAGTAGATTTAAGATCTATGAGTGGGCTCGGCGCCTGTGGCTCAAGCAGCTAAGGCGCCAGCCACATACACCTAAGGTGGCAGGTTCGAATCCCCAGCCCAGACCCGCCAAACAACAATGATGGCTGCAACCAAAAAATGGCCAGGCGTTGTGGCAGGCGCCTGTAGTCCCAGCTACTTGGGAGGCAGAGGCAGGAGACTCGCTTGAGCCCAGGAGTTGGAGGTTGCTGTGAGCGTGATGCCATGGCACTCTGCCCAGGGCGATAGCTTGAGGCTCCATCTCAAAAAAAAAAAAAAAAAAAAAAGATCTATGAGTGAAGCTGTTTCAAAATCAGAGAAGGGAAAGTCTTATTTCTCTCTTAAAGCTCTAGAAAGGGGCCCAAATATTAGCTAATGCCATAATTAGCTAATAACAAAACTTCTGGCCCTTCCACGAGGACAAATTTTGCTGCAGATACACTGCCAGCTATTAAATATGGTGAATAAAGGGGATATAATAGCATGCCTGAGAAAGCAATTACTTACAGGCCAACAGGATAATTATAAACTTGAGACCACCAGACAACAAAAGGGAAGGAAGCCAAGGGAACAGGCTTTTTTAAAAAGAATTCAGATTTAGTCGTTAGGCCAAAAGGAAAGGTTCAGGAATAGTTTGCTCTATAGGTGAAAGAAATGATAATATACATGAACAAGGTCATTCCTCTAAACCAGAGGTCAGCAAAGTCTTTTTGAAAAAGGGCCATGTTAGGCTTTGCAGGCCATATGGCGTCTGTTGCAACAATTCACCTCTGCCCATATAACAACAGCAGCCATAGACAACAAGTCAATAAAATGGGTGTGTCTAAGTTCGATAAAATTTTGTTTGAAAGAAGAGTCAGCAGGTCAGATTTGGTTGCCAAAAAGGCTATAGTTTTCTTATTAAATGAAAAAAAAGACAGTCAAAAGTTTATAAGTTCAAACATATCTGCTGTTAAAGGCAGCAGAGACTCTTTGCCAATGTCGGTATTCACATCTTCCTTCTTGGTAATGCCCATCTTCTGCAGGTGTTCACAGCTACGGCCATGTGCAGGGTCATTAACTCTAGCTTTTTCTTTCTTTCCTCTTCAACATTGTATCCTTTATCCCAGTTCTTGCCACCAATACACAACCGTTACTCTGTGTGTGTGGGCATGCAGGCACACACAAGAGTGTGCATAAACTAATGCAACATGATTACCCTGCCAATCAGTTCTGTTCACTCTGTCTGTGAAGTACGCTGAGTAACATATTTCATATTTGTGTCATACTGTTCATCCTACTTAAAATATCTTTCCTACTTTCTAGTTTTCTTCATGGATTCAAATCAATGAATGGAAAAAATAAATGGCTCTTTAAGCTTCTGCTCAAAATCGACACCGTAATTTCTACTTACACTTCAGTGTTCAAAGCTAGTCACATGGACAGGGATATATACTCTTGAGGAATGAAGCACCACAAGCTCCTTGACAATGAGCAGGAATGTGTAACCTTCTCACGTTGAAAAATATTTGAGAACAATACAACGATCTATCAAAAGAAGGAAAATTTTGACTGGGAAAGGTAGAGAAACACATAAAAAACTGGATGAGTTTTATTATCACCACCACAATCCACACTTCTTGTCCCCAGGATTTATTTTCTTCCTTCTTCCTACACATAGAATATCAGAAGACACTCAATGCCTCCCCAAGGGAGACAATCCATGAAGTCCCTGCCTATATCTCAAAGTTCAGGAGATCCAGGATTATGCAACAATCTCTCCATCTGGTCCAGCTGTGGTTCTTCTTTATCAGGAAAGCTACGTATTGAAAGAAAATAAAAACCTTTACCATCCAAACCCACTTCCCTCACCCCATATCACACATAAGAACAATAAGAGCAAGATAAACCATCCATAAAACAGAAGAATGGTGTATTAGTTTCCTGGGGCTGACATAAAAAAATGCCACAGAATGGGTGGCTTAAATAACAGAAATTTATCTTTTGCCAGTTGTGAAGTCTAGAAATCCAAAATCTTGCTGTTGGCAGGTTCGTTTTCTTCAGAGGCTTCTCTCCTTGGCTTGCAGGAAGCCACCCTGCCCTGTCTTCATGGTTTGCTCTGTGTGCACCAGCGCCTGGCGTCTCTCTGAGTTTGTATTTTCTCCTCTAATGAGGACACCTGTCAGACTGGATTAGGCCCTCCCCACCAGACTTATTTTTAACTTAATCACTTTTAAAAGGTCCTATCTCCAAATATTGTCACATTCTAAGGTACTGGGGGATAGGGTTTCAATATATGAATGGGGGGGGGGACACAATTCAGGCTATAACACATGGAAAACATATGCAGTCACTAAAGGACTTCTCCCCAGGTAGTAAGGTATTGCCTTGATTAGACAGTAATTCCACTCTAAAAGGAGTCCTTTGCCCATTGTCTCTGTGGCTCTGGAGGCTACCTGCAGAAGATTCTTCATTTTTCATTTCATCAGGGCCAAGAGGCCCTCCTTTTTCTTCTGGGCGATGTGATCCTAATGGTTGTTTGAAATTTCAGATAGTCAAAAACTTTTTAGATTCAAGATCATGATTTCATTGGCAATACATTTTCCTTAAAAACTTACGAGACTTGTAATCAATCTATTTGCTTCCAATTGCATGTGCCTGTGAGTTTTAAGACCCAAACTTAATTTCAAAATGCTGTTCTCAGATTTACCTGGTTTCCTAACTTTGTCATCCTTCTAATTTTTCTTTATCCCCCCACCCCCACCTTTCTCTAGGATAGACAGAATTTTAAGATGGTCCCCAAGATTACCTCTCCCTGGTGTGTGTACGTGTCCTGGATGATCTCTCCTGGATTGTGAGTGGGGCCTCTAAATGAACTGGTTGTCACTCCTGAGATCAAGTTATGTTATGTGGGAAAGGTGAAGAAACTTTTGTAGATGTAATTACGGTGCTTAATCAGTTGTCTTTGAATTAATTGCAGGAAGGGTTATCCTGGGTTGGCCTGACCTAATCAGTTGAGTCCTTTTAAAAAAAGGTCTAACAGGTCAACACTTGGATATTCTCTCTCCTGCTGGCCCTGAGAAGCAGTTACTATGAGCAACAGATGCAGGAAGATGAATTCTATCCATACTACATGAGCTCTTGAGAGAATTCCAAGCATCAGATGACACTGCAGACTCAGCTGACACCTTAGTTGGGGCTTTTTAAGACATGAGCAAAAGCCATAGCCAGACTCCTGACCCATTGAAACTCTAAAGAAAAATAGATTTTTCTGTGTTTTTACAGCTTAACTGAGATGTAATATATTCACTATAAAGTTGTAGGCATAGTTTAAGCCAATTAGTTTATGATTGGCTACATAGCAATAAAAGAAGAACACACTCTGTTTCAGTAAAACGGCAGCTCTTCTGAGGTATTGATAACTGAATGGGAAAGTTGAAACTTAGTTTTGTTTTCCCCAGTTGGTAGCTTTTATTCAACATTTGCTCCTTAAGGTCTTTATTAGTATCCTGTCTTTCTGCTTCGGTTTTTCTAACCCTGCAAAGTCCCACATTTTTGAACCCTATATTGTATTTTCATCTTATCACAAACCAGACAATTTTTCCCCGAGCTAATCTGATTCTTGTAATAACTTACCACAGACAGTCAACAGTAATGAGGATATGCTACTGATGTTTCCTTTCCAATCCCCTCACCTAAAGCTGCCAGATCAGCCATGCTCTGCTTCCCAAATGACAGCCAATGACAGTTTAATCAAGTGATCTTTTGATGTAAATCAAGGATTGCCATTTTTTCCAGCCTCCAATATCTGTGTTCTCCTTGTCTCTCCCGTGAGCATGAAGTCAGTAGAACATACTCTAGATCTTTATGATGGCAGTTCTCTACCTCTGCTAATTTCAACTCAATTTCTGAATTAGTTGGTATGGGCGAGACTACATCCAAAAACCTCTTAATCCCAAAAAGGAAAAAAAAGATTTTGGCTTTTATTTTGTTTTGCTCACTTAAAATTCAGTATGAGAGAAAAAAATCAAATATGAGTTGAGCAACCCTCTTCCGTCTTGAAGCTTCCCAGTGTGGATAGACCATCACAGTAGAGAAGGAGAGGATAGAGGAGGCCACGCTGGATTTAACTGCCACTTCCTGATGTGACACACATCATTTCCACGCACCATCCACTGGACAGTTCCATTTGCATGACCCTGATCTAAATGAAAAGAAGACAGGGAAGTAGGAAACCAGTTGGTACATTTGGTGATTGCACTCTTTGCTCTAGGAAGGGGTAAACATACATACTCATATGGTTTTTTGTTGCTGTTGTTGAAACAGAGTCTCACTTTGTCACCCTGGGTATAGAGCTGTGGTGTCATAACTCACAACCTCAAACTCGTAGGCTCAAGTGATCCCCTTGCCTCAGCCTCCCAAGTAGCTGGGACTACAGTCACCTGCCATAACACCCAGCTAGTTTTTAGAGTGGGTCTTGCTCTGGCTCAGATTGGTCTCCAATTCATGAGTTCAAGCAGTTCACTCACCTCGGCCTCCCAGAGTGTAATCCTAGCACCCGGCTTTCTATATACGTTCCTAGTTAATCAATCCTATTGTTGATTCTTGGTGAGAAGTAGGAAGGAAAAGCAGGGTTCTAGGGGAAAAAACTCAAGAAGCAAACAGAGCAGAACCAAGTACAAATAGGAGAAAAGGAGGAAAGCCTGAGAGGGAAGAGGAGAGAATAAAACAGAGCAAAAGAATCAGCTTATCTGAGTTTTGTTAAAGCCCATTTGAGGCACATTTGTTTCCTTCAGGAACTGAACATCTCCACGTATCCCAGAGTTCCTGTAGTTAGTTAGTTAAGTTTCCCTCCATGTACTGAAAAAGTATTGAAAAATTCAAGGCATGCTTCACTTGAGCACAGTGGTGTAAGGTTAATTTGATGGACCAGTATAAAGTTTTATAGATTCACCTAAATGTGCTGCTATACTTGCAAAGTATGCGCTCACATTCCACAGCTGCACAACAGCATTTATAAGATAATATAAATAACTGCCACGGAGATTTTTTTAATTTAAGCAAAGTTATGATAAGTATCAACACTGAACTTTCAACAAATCACAAGGGACTCTCCTGCTGGACATTTCTCTTTGGATCACACCAAATGGAAATCTCCTTGCAGTGTGTGGCTCTTAGTAAACTCCCAGGTTCACATTGAATGTAAATGGTTTAGAGGAAAGAAAAAATTAATTAAATAGCCTAATATTATTTTATTTAAAATAACTGAATGCAAATATTTGGATATTTATAAATTGCAGCTATTTTACTGACTTTTTGATTTTCCATTTGACATAATATGGACAAAATCAAAATGCTGCTTCTCCACAGACTATAAATATTTTATTAAATTGAATGGCAGCATGCTTTGATAGAAAATATCATTGTCCTGGAATTCAGGATCACAAGGTTTAAATTGCAGAACTACCATTCATTTATTATATAAATTCTAGTGTGTTACTTTACTTTCTCTGGTCCTCACTTCTCTCATCTTTAAAATTAAAAAATCGGTGCCTCTCAAGCTTTACCCCTAAGAGTCTGAGAGTATTTCTGTGGTAGCCCAAATAAAGATCCCTCAATGATATCTATGTTCTAACCCCTAGCACCTATGAGTATGTTTCTTGACACAGCAAAAGTTGTAGTTACAACTAAGGTTAGTATCCTTACGATGGGGTGAGTATCCTGCATTATCCAAGCAAGCCCAATCATGTGCCCTTAAAAGTTCTTGGAAGTTTCTCTAGCTGGAGAAGAGACAAGTGAGATGCAACAGAAGGGGAGGTCAGAAAGATTCCAGCTATGAAAAACTCTGACCCATCATTACAACAGGAGAGTCAGAACAACTTGGATGAGCTTAGAAGCAGGTTCTTCTCAGAGCTCCCCGACAATAGCTCAGTCAGTCAGCACCTTCATTGTAGCCTTATGAAACTCAGAGCAGAGAAATAAGTATAGCCACTTCAGACACCTGGCCTACAGAACTGTGAGATAATAAGTGGGTTGTTTCAAGTCACCTACAATGTCAGAAAATTAAGTTCGCAAACCTATCCTAGAAAAAATGCTACTCATCTCACCGCTGAATAATACTATCGTCACCTCCAAAGTACTCCCCTTGGTAAGCTATGTACTGACTCCAGCACCTAGTCCACCCTTCAAAGCAATTTTGGAACTCTTTTTCTGGATCAGCCATCAGGACAGTTATCGTACGAGGTCTGACAATTCAGATTGCGAGCTCATCCTAGTAAAAGTAAAAGGCTTTCAAGGACGGACTAAGTGCTAGCATCAGCGCATAGCTTACCAAGGGGAGTACGTCAATTGTAGTTATATGTTCAGCAGTGAGATATGTGGCACTTTTTCTAGGGTGAGTTCTCAACTTAATTGTCAGACTTCTGATTTATAGATATTGTGATAGTGATAGGGAATAATACAGTATCCAAAAGCAATCCATAACACACAGGAATGTTTTTGAAATTTTATGTGAAATCTTAGAAGATCATGGGACTTATATATGAAACAGAATAAAGAATGCTGTTTGACTCCAAAATAATGTTTTAAATTCCTATTAAAAAGCATTGATTGTTCACTGTATCTTAGGTTATGTTTCAAACATACTGCAGCTTTGAGTAACCTAGGCTTCCCCTATACCAGACAGGATGACAAAGCCTTGTTTGAGAAATAAATAATTAGATGGTCTTCAAGGTATCTCCCAGTGATATCATTACATCATTTTAACATGATTATATGAAATTTAAAATTTATATCGAAAATATTTGTAAAGGGAAGAGTATAATATGGTCTGTTTGTAACACAGAAGGATATTACAAAAAATAATTTCAAGATAAATCAAGAAAACAACAAAGGAATTTACCTTATGCCCCACTCACAAGCAATGTTTAGTACTACCAAGTATCTTAGCCAGATTATGTTGGAGGTTATATTTAGCCAGATTGTCTGATGTGAGCTACACCCAGATCCCAGACCCCCTACTCCATCAAACTGGGAATATTGTTTAATGTAAGATGAAATAGCACCAACATAGCCAAGGGATGTATTGTGCTCCTGGACAACCATTTATAGAAATTTTGCTTTAATGTGATGTTAAATGGAAGCCCACCAAAATTATTCTATATTGGTGTATCCATAGCTGTAACTGTCCACTATGGCATGGGAAAAGAAAAGTTAGTGTAAAATGGAAAGAAGCACCTTCAGTAGAGCATGTAGACAGTAATCTGACATTGAATACAAGTTATTAGAATCAGCAATTTAGAGCAGTAGTTCTTTATTTAGACCAACTTAAGAGGGGCAAAAAACCCTAAGGCCCCTGTGTGCAATATCCTTATGAATAGGGTTTGGTATTAACAACAAAGTGTCGGCTCGGTGCCTGTGGCTCAAGTGGCTAAGGCGCCAGCCACATACACCTAGGTGGCGCGTTTGAATCCAGTCCGGGCCCGCCAAACAACAATGATGGCTGCAACTAAAGAATAGCCAGGCGTTGTGGCGGGTGACTGTGGTCCCAGCTACTTGGGAGGCTGAGGCAGGAGACTCGCTTGATCCAAGGAGTTGGAGGTTGCTGTGAGCTGTGATGCCACAGCGCTCTACCCAGGGGGAAAGCTTGAGGCTCTGTCTCAAAAAAAAAAAACAAAAAAAAAACAAAGTGTCCTTCTACAAGGAAATATATTATGCAACATTATACACATATCTACATTAGTAGGAGAGAAGTAATTTATTCCTATCTTAACTCTGACACGTCTTTAAATTCAAATACTCTAAGTCCAAAATATTATTGATTAAAGTATGCATCACTACAAACTCCAGCATTAACCAGACAACTTTGACCAAAAATACCACAGTAATTATAATATGCCTATATGGTATTGTTAAGTAATTTTAAAAAATCAGCTATTAGCCATGAACAATTCAGGGCAACTGTCTTTTCTGCTACTTTCAGGAATTCCAACTTTTTATAAATGTGAACATACAATAAGACTTTGCAACAATTGCATATCCTCTTGTAGCACAAAGATTTTTGAGTATTACTCTAATTCAATCCTCCGTAAGTACTATTAATGTGCAAATTTTAGTAAGTCCATATTTTACTAAATAAAACGTAAGAGTCAGTATGTTAGGGAAAAAGTCTTTAGAATTGAATTTCATTGTCATTTACCATAAGAACCAGAGAAAGGAAATGGCATTTATTGATTTGGAGAATCCTGATTATCAGCCATTGGCATTTCATGGGTCAAATTTTGAGGACCAGCATTTCAGAAAATTCAAGAAAACATCAATATGATAAGCTTGATAAAAAACAAAGAATTCTAAACTATATTTTGAAATGTAACATCAATATTTTTTTTCAACCAGACTTAGGAGACTTTTAGATCTTTGGTAGCTTGTTACAGTAATCACATTAAGAGGAAGATTCACAGGTAATAGAAGTGGGACATGTAGAAAAGATTTAATCACCTCCATTTACATAGCCTGGTTATACGATTTTATAAGCAGAAGAAAATTTACAAATAATAATGCCCCATCTTCATGAGAAAGTAAGTCTTTATGAGCAACAGCAAATATACCAAAAAAATTGTTTTGGTCCTACTAATCCTACTACTCTGATAAGGACCAATCCACAAAATGACAAAAAGAAAAGTTATGATATTAAGGAATCAGATTTTTAAAGTAAATTGTGCAATAATTTGTATCAGCAGCTTTCTGAGACTCCTTACTGCATCACTGCCAGAACAGTGGCATTTATTGAGTAAACAAAAAACAGAAGGCCATAATATGTAAGTAACTACCACCCAAGTTTAAAAGGTCATGATTTTTTGTAGAACCAAGTAGAAATGGGTCTAGAAATCTCAAAAATTCAACTGCATAGGATGATTTATTTTAGAAACACATTAATGGTTATGTAATGTGTTGATACCAAAGATTTTTAAAATTCACATGTACCTACACACACACATAAAATCAGTAACACAGACACCCCAGGAATTATGTGTCTCACGGAATGTCTCATGGAATTATCTTAACCTCGCAAACTTAACGAGTAATGTTCTGCCCACTTGGATGCATGGCAGACCATTGGGAAGGGGGGAAATGCTTTCATTTATTAATAACTCATCTCCTGGGTTACAGAGCCACAAAGGGTGTATTTTGAGGTGTTTTGAATTTCTTCTGGCATATAAATTATTGAGTAACTTTTAGCTCAACACAGATCCTTCCAGAATAGGCAAGAAATACATGTCAGGTGCAAGCGTATCACTGAGTCCTGTGCTTGTTCTCTTCCAGCAAAGCCCTGTACAGTGGTGGTGTGATACAACTTTTCATGGCATTGACAGGCCCTTCTAGAATAGTCTAATGAGATGGGCCCAAATGATATCATTCTCTTAACATCTGTGTAGACTTTTCTTTTTTCAGAGATTTCTCCACATTTGATGTACTTTCTTGTTCTCTTAAACCAGATCTATGAATAAACATTGCTAAGCCTCTTGTTACTCTCTCCTGAAGGATGTGTTCTGCGAGAAACTCTAACCCATCACAAATTCGTAATCCCAGCTCAAATGAGGTCATAGGTTTTAAGTCAAAACTAGACTTAAAACAGTATCGTTTCTGCAAGGACATTTTATATTCAAAGCCTTGTCTGAAACTCTATATAAGCTGACAAAGATGACTTCTTCTAATTAAGCCTGTTAAGACTTGGTCAAATCTCTAACGCTGAAATATTACGTAAGCAAATACCTGGCATTAGGAATGTCTGCTTTTCACTATGTAGTATAATACTTCTGGTTGACATTTTCTTTCTGTCCTCATTAACTGGTGCCATATTTATTTAATCAACCACATCAATGTCTACTATATACAGGACACTTCATAAAACATTCTTGAGAAAGAAGAGAAGAGCGGTACATCTAGATTTCCACTTCTCTTTCATCCTTAGCTGCACAGTGGCCTCCAAGAAATCTCGCAGCTGCATCTAGTTCTGCAAGCATGTACATTCAGTACTGGATAATACGGCACTTAATGTAAAAGTTTCTTATTTCTGGTCCTTAGGACCTTAGGAGGCCTCTAATGATGCCTTTCCAGTGAATAAAATATTTTAACTTGGTGGATTTTACATGCTGGTAGGATTTTTAAGAAGTGACACATTGATCAGAATGGGAAATATATTGAGAGAAGGGAGATTTGGATATCATCTTTATACTGCCAGTAATGAAGCCCACGTACATTTTCTTGGTGAAGTGAGAGTCAGAGAGAAATTGGAGAAAGCACAGTGGAGCCTGAAGGAATAGCCATTAATGGGAATGGGAGCAGAAAGAACCCAGACAAGAGGTGCAAAATGAATATTTTGAAAGGTCTGAGAAGCAAGCAATTATGGTGTCATTGAAGTTAAGTGAAAAAATAGTATCAAGGCAGAAAGGAAGGCCAGTGAAGTATAATGCAGTCGAATGAGCCTTTAAGTGAGGCTGAAAAGAGGGCTGGAATTTCCTCAGAAGCAATTCACTGGTGACCTGATTGAGAACAGTTGTGGCAGAGTATAATCACAGAAGTGAAATTGCAAAACATTATGTTAGAGGAGAGGAAACAGAAGTAGTTGTTTTAAGCAACACAATCAACAAAGATAGTTTTAATAGGGAGGAAAGGGGACTAAATAATAGCTGGAAAAATTAGAGTCATGAACCATTTTCTGGAAAGATAGAAAGACTTTGATAATTCTTAAAAGGTTAGGGAGAAAGAATTTCAGGCACACCTTGTTTCACTGTGCTTTGTTTAATTGTACTTTGTAAATGTTGTGAGTTTTGTTTTGTTTTGTTTGAGACAAGGTCTTGCTCTGTTGCCCAGACATCACAGCTCACTGCACACCTCAAATTTGTGGCCTCAAGTAATTCTCCTGCCTCAGCCTCCTGCGTAGCTGGGATAACAACGTGCCTGGCTAACTTTTCTATTTTTCATTGAGATGGGGTCTCACTATGTTGCTCAGGCTGGTCTTAAACTCCTGACCTCAAGCCATTCTCTCGCCTGTCCTTCCAAAGTGCCAGGATTACAGAAGTGAGCCACTATGCCTGGTCAGATATTGTCCTTTTTACAAATTGAAGGTTTGTGACAACCCCATGACAACAAACACATCTATCAGTGCTATTTCTCCTACAGTATGTGCTCACTTCTTGTCTCTGTATCACATTTTGGTAATTCTCACCATATTTCAAACTTCTTCATTATTATATCTGGCATGGTGATCAGTGATCTTTGATGTTACTATTGTAATTGTTTTGGGGCACCACCAACTTTGCCCATGTAAGACAGCAAATCTCTCAATGTTTGTGTTCTGACTGCTCCACCAATTGACTGCTGCCCCATCTCTCTCTCTCTCCTTGGGCCTCTGTATTCCCTGAGATACAATATTTTAAAAAAGGCCAATTAATATCCCTACAGTGGCGTGTAAGTGTGCAAGTGAAAGAAATAGTCACATATCTCTTACTTTACATCAAAAACTAGAAACTATTAAGCTTTGTGAGGAAGGTGTGTGAAAAGCTGAGAGAGGCTAAAAGGTAGCCCTCTTGGCACCGAACAACTCTCCAAGTTGTGAGTGCAAAGATAAGGTTCTTGAAGGAAATTAAAAATGCTACTCTGATGAATACACAAATGATAAGAAAGCAAAGCAGCCTTACTGCTGATAAAAAGAAAGTTTTGTTGGGTCTGGATAGAAGATGGAATGAACCACAACATTCCTTTAAGCCAAAGCTTGATCCAGAGTCAGGCCCTAACACTCTTCAACTCTAAGAGAACTGAGGAAATTGAGAAAACTTCAGAAAAAAACATTTGAAACTAGCAGAGATTTGTTCACAAAGTTTAAGACATCATCTCCATGACATGAGAATGCTGAGGAAAAGCTGCAGTGAGTTATCCAGAAGACCTGGCTAGGATCATTGATGATGGTGGTCACACTAAGCAACAGATCTTCAATGTAGTCCAAACAGCCTTTTCTTGGAAGATGGTATCTAAGACTCATAGCTAGAGAGGTGAAGTCAGTGCCTTACTTCAGAGCTTCAAAGAACAGGCCGACTGTGAAAGGTCACAGCTTGTGACTTTAAGTTGAAACCAATGCTCTTTTACCATTCTGAAAATCTTAGGGCCCTTAAGAACTATACTAAATCTACTCTGCCTGTGCTCCGTAAATGGTGTAACAAAGCCTGGAAAACAGCACATCTGTTTACAGCATAGTTTACCCAAGTATTGTAAGCCCACTGGTGAGACCTGTTGCTCAAAACCAAAGATTCCTTTCCAAATATGACTGCTCCTTGACAAAGCACACGATAGCCCAAGAGCTCAGTGGAGATATACAAGGAGATTAATGCTATTTATATGCCTGCTGACACAACATCTATTCTGTAGCTCATTGATCAATGAATAATTTTGAGTTTCATTATTTAGAAATACATTTTGTAAGCCTATAGATACTATATAGATAGTGATTTAGCTGTTGTATCTGGGCAAAGTAAATAAAAAACCTCTGGAAAGAGGCTTGGCATGGTGGCTCACACCTGTATCCTAGCACTCTGGGAGCTCAAGACAGGAAGCTAACTTGAGTTCAGGACTTCAGGAGTTCAGGACCAACCTCAGCAAGAGTGAGACCCTGTTACTACTAAAAATAGTAAAACTAGCTGGGTGTTGTGGTAGGTACCTATAGTCCCAGTTACTCGGGAGGCTGAGGTAAGAGGATCTCTTAAGCCCAGGTGTTTGAGGTTGCTATGATCTATGACACCATAGTAAGATTCTATCAAAACAAACAAACTTCTAGAAAGAAATCACCATTCTAGATGCCAACAAGTACCTTCACGATTCATAGGAGGAGGTCAAAATATTGACATTAGCAGGACATTGGAAAAAGTTGATCCAAACTTAATGACGGTGAGGAGATCAAGACCTCAGTGAAAGTAGTAACTGCAGAAGTTGGGGAGATAGCAAGAGAACTAGAAGTAGGAGCCTGAAGATGGGACTGAATTGTTGCAATCTCATGGTAAAACTTGAACAGATGAGGAGTTGCTTCTTATGAATGAGCGAGGAAGAGGTTTCTTGAGATACAATCTTCTTCTAGTGAGGATGCTATGAACATTGTTGAAATGACAACAAAGGATTTAGAATATTATATGAATTTACTTGGATAAAGCCATGACAGGATTTGACAGAATTGATTCCAATTTTGAAAGAAATTCTACTGTGGGTAAAATGTTATCAAATAGCACCACAAGATGTAGAGAAATCTTTTGTAAAAACGAAGAGTCTATTGATGCGGCAAATTTTATTGTTGTCTTATGTTAAGAAATGGCCACAGCCACCCTTACCTTCAGCAATAACAACTCTGATCATTCAACAGCCATGAGTATTGAGGCAAGATTCTCTGTCAGTAGAAAAAATTAGGAATCACTGAAGACTCTTAATTTTAAATTAAGGTTTGTATGTTTTTTTAAACATAATGCTATTGCATACTTAACAGACTATGCTATAGTGTAAACACAACTTTTATATTTACTGGGAAAGTAAGAACTTAGGGTGACTCACTTTATTGAGCTAGTCTACAACCAAAAGCACAATATCTCTGCGGTATAAAGGGAGGGAGAAATTGATCAGACCAGGGAAACTGGTGATACCAGTGAAAAGCAAAGCCTCAGAAAGGAGAATACAAGTGAAAATTTTCGAGATTTTTAGAAGTATCAATAGGATGAAAGAGGAAAAAGAAAGGAGATGACAACAATGAAAGGAAATAAACATTTTAATACATTTTATTGGTACTTTTTCCAAACTTGGGTTTTATTTCAAAGTTGTTTCAGTTTTCATTCAGATGCAACAAACATTTAACAAACACTATATGCCAGGCATTTTGCTAGTTATATATCCTAAACATGCATATCCTTACCTGGAAGAAACATTGTTTATAAAGTAAAAACACATACATAAAAGCTAATTAAAAAATAACACTTATGTAAGTATTCTCACATACATGGGCTCATTTGCATCTGAGAATAATCTTGAGAGGTAGAGAGAGCAGATTTTAATCTGCTCTATAGTTGAGGAAACTGAAGATCAAAAGAGTCTACTAGAGTGATGTCAAATATTGTGTAGTCATTTGAGACCCAAACCCAAAACTTGTGGATGCAAGCCAAGGCCATCCCCACTAACACTTAAAGTCTGCAGGGAATTTGTGGATACTTACAGGCTTGCCTCACTTTTTCTCTGACAGGTTGAACCTTGACTTAGAAGTCAATGATACTTTTGCCAACTTCATTATCTGAACTTCTCATCAGATATAGTTGGATGATACATCTCTGTTATACTCCCCAAGGACAGAGTGATGTGTGACCATGACAGCTTCATGCAAATTATATCCAAGCAGCTCAGAGTTTAGAAACCCTAAGTACAAAAAGATGAGGAGGAGAAGAGGGAGCAGAATGTCATTTTTATGTTTTTGGCAATTTCAGAAGAGGATGATCCAGAAACTAAGAGTGCTATCTATTTATTTCATCATTTCTGTTGCCAGTTTTGACTTGCTTATAAGGCATAAAACTATATTCACTCTTTCTCTCATCTGATTCATTGAAACTGTTGCTGCTTACTTCTGTCTTGACTGTAAATATCTTTTTTTTTTTTTTTTAGTTTAGGCTTATTTGGGGCATTTGTGTCCACAGTTCTTTATGATGGATTTACCTGCCCTTTGCTGTTTGTCACTGGTCTTCCTATGGACTCTAACTATTGATAGGGCATCTTCCTTTTCATTCAGTGGTGCAGGGATGAACTACATACTTCCAGCAATAAAAACAAAATAAAGGAAATTATTTTGAATCTGCCCCATGAAATATGGCAACTGTTATTAACTTATAAAAAGAATTAAAAGTGCAATTATATACTAAAATAAAAATGCTTTTCTGCATATTAAGGGATTTGTTATAGTTCCTGCATGGCATCTTTTATGCATAGCCATTTGTTTGTTTTCATGCTGTCTGTGATGTAGGAAGGTTGAATATGATCTTCGTGTGCGTTATAGATAAATAGAAGTTCAGGAAAAAAAATTCTGTTTCTATATCCTCTTCTCCCACGCCACCCTTGTCCCATCTCCATGTGTTCCCATCATTCTAGTGCTTGTTTTAGGGTTCAGAATACCAAGGCTGTCCAGCAAAGTTCACCTATTGAACTTTACATATTTATATTCCTGCCATTTACTCCTTAGTAATCTGAGAACTTGAGGTCATGGACCTCCATTCCCTTTGCCAGAAATTTCCTAGAGAGGAAATATTATGCAATATATATTTTTACCCAAATTACTCGGAAATCTTTAACCATCGAAGAAAGTAACTAATATGACCTCCTTAGGAATTCCTTTTCATTCACAATAGCACTTCATCCAACCCCTCCAGTTTAAAGATAAGGAAACAAAGGTCCAGAAATGACCAATTCAAAATCATTCAGCTAGCACCAGAATCCATTCAAGAAATTGTTTCTTGTCTCCTACAAGTGTGGTGTATGGGATCCCCCCCACATTCTGTGAAAGCTAAATCTTCAATATGCTGTATTTTTTTCCCACTAAATTACATTTTTAGGAAATAAAAAAATGTTTCTGCAAGTAAATACTTAAAGCATGAGGTTTATCTCTTGTCTTGTCACTAATGTTATTGAGTTCAGAGGATTATGATATGATGAAGACGATAATGAGAATGATTATGATAACGACAATGATGATAACTATATTACAGGTTCAATTTTTTAGGCATCATCTACATACCCCCAACTCCATCTACACATTTTAAAATCATGGGTCTGACAGATTTGAAATGTGATTCTCAATATATAATGATGAATTCATCATCATTAGCAGGAAGAAAAGGTTTTCACATTGCCTACTGAGAGTACCACCAATTTTTGTACAAAAGGCAGTATATGCAAAGATTAAATTTGATGGATAAAAGAAATTGTATGTTGTTTATATTTGGAATTATATGGCTTGTTAGAGATATTAAATTAATTTGATCCTTTCCCAACTAAATATAATGCATAGAGATGTGGACTCTTACAAATTTAGGATATATTTACCAAAACTAGGTCATGGGGTAAGAGAGATAGCCTATAGGGACTGGCATAGAACATCTCAGGGCCAAAAATGAGATAGAAAATATTAGGATAAAAATGAAAAGCATTGTCTCATCATTGTCTGCTGCACAGAGTAAACGTCAATCAATATTTTTGGAACACAATTATATTTAATAGCCATCTTCTAGTCTGAACTACCTCATGGATACACAAATAAGGATGTATATTATAAGAGGCTCACATCCAACTTCAGAATATAAAGAGACTGATAAAGGTAAAGGCAAAGGTGAAGCTTCTGTATTAAATCTAAATACCTACAACACATGAACTTATCTCTATAAACTTCCCAAATCCTGTGGAAACTATAGCAAAATATAAAAATGAGAATGAATCAGTAGTCATGCTAGACAATTCTGAAAAATAACTTCATCAAATTTGTTGAAATTTGGAAGATGTAATGCAAATGGAATCTAACAGCGAATCCTGATAATGTTTAAGAACTGGAATTACACACAGTATAAAAAGTTAATATTCCCACAGAATTCTGGACTTCAAATTATGAAAGAATATCTTCTGCAATTAAAAAAAAAGGTACTGGGTGGCACCTGTGGCTCAGTGGAGTAGGGCAGCAGCCCCATATGCTGGAGGTAGTGGGTTCAAACCCAGCCCCGGCCAAAAAAAAAAAAAAAACAAAACGGTACTATGCAATGTGAATTTTCAGGCATTAGAAATATAAGTATCATAATTCTAAAAGAACTCCAGAGAAGGCCTGAATTTTGTACTAGTTAGTCTAAAGAAAAAGTTAGTGATCTGGAATATCAATTTTATTCCCAAAATACAGTAAAAAAAAGACCAAATACAATTATCAGAGAAAAGAGAAAGAGAAAATATTCATTAAAAAATTATTTTCACTTGTACCCTTGTAAGGTAAACCATAGAGGTGACCCCACCTTTCTAAAAGCAGAGTATGAATGTTTTAACTCAATAACTAAGAAAATGACATGAAGGTTATGTTAACCAGTTTGATGAGAGTATTTAAAAATGTATATGAAAACAGTACACTGTACCCCATGATTGCATTAATGTACACAGTTATGCTATAAGAAATTAAAAAAAGAGAAAAAAATTTTATTTGTGAGATAAAAATGTAAAAAAAAAAAATATTTTCAGCAAATCAGCAAAAGAAAAACAAACAACCCCATTAAAAACTGGGCAAAAGGGGCGGTGCCTGTGGCTCACTGGATAGGGTGCAGGCCCCATATACTGAGGGTAGCAGGTTCAAACCTGGCCCCAGCCAAACTGCAACAAAAAATAGCTGGGCGTTGTGGTGGGCGCCTGTAGTCCCAGCTACTCCGGAGGCTGAGGCAAGAGAATTGCCTAAGCCCAGGAGTTGGAGGTTGCTGTGAGCTGTGTGAAGCCTTGGCACTCTACCAAGGGTGATAAAGTGAGACTGTCTCTACCAAACAAACAAACAAACAAACAAACAAAAAAAAAAACTGGGCAAAAGACATGAACAGAAACTTTTCAAAAGAAGATAAAGTAATGGCCAACAAACTTATGAAAAACTGCTCAACATCTCTTATGATTAGAGAACTCCAAATCAAAACCACAAGATATCACTTAACTCCAGAGAGAATGGCTTTTATCAAAAAGTCCCCAAACAACAAATACTGACATGGATGTGGAACAACAGAAACACTCACACACTGTTGTTGGGACTGCAAACTAGCACAACCTCTATGGAAAGTAATACCAAGATTCCTCAAAGAACTAGAAGTAGGCCTGCCATTCTTTCTAGCAATCTCACTAATCGGTATTTACCCAAAGACAAAAAAGACATTTTATAAAAAAGACATCTGCACTCAACTGTCGATAGCAGTGCAATTCACAGTTCATGACTGGATTAATAAAATGTGGTATATGTATATGTACCATGAAGTAGTACTCAACCATTAAAAAAAAGTGAAATAATACCTTTTGTAACAACCTGGATGGAACTGGAGACTGTTCTTCTAAGTGAAGTATCCCCGGAATAAAAAAACAAACACCACATATTCTCACTATTAAATTGGAACTAGTTAATCAACACATACATGCATGTATGGAAATCATGCTCATTAAAAATCAAGCAGGTGGGAATGGGAAGAATGGGATGGACAAATTCGCACCTCACCCGTACCATGAACACTATCTGGGTGATAGGAACTCTTACAACTTTGACTCAAATGGTACAAAAGCAATTCTTGTAACCAAAACATTTATACCCCATAATATTCTAATATAAAATTTTAAAAAGGAAAAATATCAGTAAGAAAAAACTAATTTTCAGGAGAAAAATATAAAAGGGAAAAGAATCTAGGAAATGATAGAAGCACATTTGCATGAGTTAATAAAAGATGATTTTGTCCTACTAGAAAAGAGTCTATTAAATGCCTTAGAAGAATAAAGGATGACATCCTTGTAAAATCCATGAATCCTAATGGTAAAGAGAATATATCACAAATTTCAGTAGAAAAAAGGGAAGTCACATTTAAAAAATGAAAAACAAACACCTATGTGTCCTGTCAGGGACAACGTAGTAATAATAGAGCATGGTCCAAAAATCCGGGGGCGGGGGGCGGGGGGAGTTTAAACCCATATTTTGATATTCAAAAAAGTATCATTGGATAGGGCAAATAAAAAAATTTAAATTATTTTTGGTCCTCAGAAATTATACTACTCATGAGTCCTTGTGATTCTCAACAGTCTGGTGAAGTAAAAATTAAATTCTTGAAAATAGAAATCTAAGATGTAAAATTCATGATGGACAAAGAAACTTTAAAACTTAAAGTAAACTAACGGTGGATGACATGGTAGTGAATATAGTTTAGTAGGCAAAGATTCACAAAACAGATGAGGCATAATATTAGGAAGAAAAGTCACTGAAAGAAAACTCAGTCTGATTTCAATAAAATTGTTTGATGATGGAAAATGTGAGAGGAAAATCTTAAATTATGTTAAAGGTCCTATCTTGCTAACAGGAAAGGCTACAGATGCTGATTATTCTCTGAGCTTTTATGGAAAATACAAATGTTTTCTAAAATTTCAATTGCAACCAGTTCTCTTGGTCTGAGAGGCTAGACAATGTTGTGTTGATAAGCAAGACGGAAGCTGGGTGGCTTAAGTGTGGTAAAAGTCATTCATGAACTTAGGCTGACAAAGGCTCTGCCACCCAGGACACCATCATTTCAAGAGGACACAAGGGGCTCCTTGTAGATGAAGAGAGTATGAAGGAGGAAAAGATGAAAAGGAGAACATGGTAAATCATACAGTTTCTCCCAAAGACCATAGTGGCTTCCTCTCCCATGTCACTGGCCAAATCAAGTCACATAATCATACCTGCCTTCAAAAAGTCAAGGAAGTGCCATCTCCACTAGTTACAAGAAGAAAATGTCCCACAAACAGTATGAATGTCTATAATAGTAGACTGGAAATTAAAAGCAGAACATCCAAACCTCTGGATGAAAATTAATGAATGAAAAAAGTCATAAACCTATCAAAAGCAGGAAAGAACAAGGAAAACAGAAACAACAACAAAATAGAAAATACTGGGTATGTTGTGAGAAATAACACCAAACATATTAAGGATCATACTAATGTGAATAAAAGACATGTCTTCAATAAAAGACAAAAATACTTGGACTAAATATCATAACTTAATAAAAGTCAGTGGAATCTTCTTCACAAGAGATCCAGGTGAAATGATATCAAAAGTTGAAAATAAAACTGATGATAAAAAATAATAGACACATGCTAAAATTGAAAGAGAGGGGAAATTAAGAGGGATAGAAAAAGAAAGAGAGCAGGAGCCGTATTCATAATACCGACATTAGGCCAGGCATGGTGGCTCATGTCTATAATCCTAGCACTCTGGGAGGCTGAGACAGGCAGATTGCTTCAGTTCAGGAGTTCAAGACCAGTCTGAGCAAGAGCAAGCCCCCATCTCTACTAAATATAGAAAAACTAGCTAGATGTAGCAGCACATGCCTATAGTCCCAGCTACTCAGGAGGCTCAGGCAAGAGGACTGCTCAAGCTCAAGAGTTTGAGGTTGCTTTGAGCTATGATGCCACCACAGCACTCTACCGGGGGTGATAGAGGGAGACTCTGTCTCAAAAACAAATAATAATAATATTGATATCAAACAAATAAGAATGCATGGCAAAACAAACTAATAGGAATAGAGATAATTCCCATACACGAGTTAAAATTGAAATCCACCAGGACTCTATAAAAGTTATGATTTTTAATATACCAGACAATAAATAATTAAAACATACGAAGTAAAGCAAGGAAAATTTGGCAGAACAAAAATCACATAGAAGATAACACCTCAAGGACACAAAATAGTAATAACATAGAGGATTTGGGCAGCATAATAAACATGCCTGGTATGCGTGTGCTCAAGTATATTTGTGTACTATATTATGTTAATACTGGGGAAAATGTATAGATTTAACTAGTTTCTCTCTATGAGGGGTGAAAGAAAAAAGTCACAAGATTAAGGAAATTTCGGTAATTTCCCATGTCCAGAGGAATGGAAGCTAGGAATAATGTTAAAGGCATATGTTTTTATGACATGTCTTAACTTCAGTTCTCTCGATCAATGGGATTGACATGGGCCTGACATGCCGCTTCCATATCTATTCACATATTCTCATTGTATTTTTTTGTACTTTAAATATTTGAGGACAATGCTAGTTTAGTCTTTATGAGGGCTTTGTAAAATCAGTTATTAATATATTACTTTTATTTGGAGGAACCAATGAACAAATTCAATTGGCTTTACATGTAGAGATATTTTTATTTTTATATTTTGTCATTTTTTTTAGTTTTACTATATTCAGAAGTCACAGAATTCCAGGTACCCACCACACAAGTTATTTTTTAAATTACAACTTTTATTTTAAAATCTAAGTTCACAGCTCAGACAATATTTAAAATGAACAGACAAAAGGTCAAGAACGTAAGTGACAAGACAGGTGAGAGAAGCAGGCCTGCTGTAAGCTAACACGGGGGGGAAGCCTCTGGAAAACTGGAGTGCAGTGCCTCATTTTGGGGGAGAGGAGCAACCCCTCCTCAAATCCAGCCTTTGGGAACCACATGAGAATTCTGGCCTAGGCAGTCACATTTTCTAATGTACCAAGTAAATCTGGGAACCCAGAGTTTTATGTAGTAAAGTGGTAAATCAATACAATTTTTAAACACTATGCAAAAATAAAAGGGGGGGTGCAGGTTCTAAATTGAGCCTAAGGATGTCAGTTTGACAACCAGGGGTTCTGGGTATTTAGACAGACATATTTATATCTAGGCAGTAACAGGCACTGGTTTATAATTTATACACAAAATGCAGGACCAAAGCACCATGGCAATAACCTTTTATTTTATTTATTTATTTATTTATTTATTTCTGCAGTTTTGGGCCAGGGCTGGGTTTGAACCCGCACCTCCAGCATGTGGGGCCAGCGCCCTACTCCCTTGAGCCACAGGCACCGCCCTCAATAACCTTTTAACTGATTAACCTTCCTGACTTCTGACTCTTACTTCTGTCCATTCTCAACAGCTGAGAGAGTATCATTTTGAAAACTCAAATTGTATCAGGTTACTCCCATTTATAGCCTTGCAACAGCCTCCTGTTTCTACAGGAACAAAGCCCAACATCTTTAATGTATCCCACAATCTTCATGATCTGCTTGCTGCCCACTGTCCTGGCCTCATCTCCATGTACTCAGCCTCACTGGCTTCTTCCAATTTACCAGGTATTTTCTCCCGTCCACAGAATGTTATACCTAAAAGGTCCTCCTTACTGCCACATTTTGTCCTTTTTACCAAATTTGTATCCATTCATCCTCAGACTGTAGATCCCACATCACTTCTTCAGAATATCCTGCCTTGAGACTGAGATCCTCTTATTTGCTCTCACATGTCTGTATACTTATCACAGTTTGAATTTGATAATCTCTCCCATCGGCCTGTGAGGGCTGGGAGATGAGGAATTGTCTGGTTTTTTCACCATTATCAAGCCAGTGCCTAGCACAGTGTCTAACAGATAGTGGGCCTATACCAAATAATGGATGAGAGCAATTGAGCTTTGAGGGAAGTGCTATCGTTTTCATTACTTGTTATAGATCAAGAGTAATTTTGGCCTCTTATCTGCAAGAAATTAATTAAAGACAGAAGAGAATATTTAGAGGGTAAAAAGTAATAACATCATTGGATGCAAGGAAAGATAGACTTTTAGTGAGTTTCTTGCCTTTGGGAAGATTGTGTTAGATGTTATAAATAAGGTTACAAACAAAGGAAATTTTCTCGAGAAATGAATTTGTATTAATGGAGAAATAAATTTAAGACTAAGAATGTCCCATTTTTACTGTTAATGACAAGTATCTTATTCAATGTATAGCAATAGATTTATAAAAGAAATGAGCATCCTGCCCCACTAATGACACTATTTTTTAAGATTGTATTCATTCATTTTGCACTAAGCCTCCTCCCAGGATGCCCTGATAGACCGTGAAGCGTAAACATTTAAACTCGTATAAGCACTGTCTTCCTTCCCTCCGATTCCTTAATTCTTTATCTTTTTCTGTGTTTGGGTCTGAGGCTTTATTCACTTTCTGACTTGAACACTTACATTTATCAAGTTTGGGGAATCTATTCTTTCTCTTCTTGAGGTCTTTGTAAGAAAAGTCACAGTTCTACTTACAGACATGCCTCAGGGGCAAAAGCATGGACTCTGTGCTCTGGTTGGAGAAGAAAGCAGGCACTTCATGAATACGAGAAGAATATTCTTGATACTTCAGAAATGAAGCTTTCAAAGCAGTCTCTAGGTTTCACCAACTTGCTACTTCTTTAGACAAACACACTCTTAAAATGTCTGCTATTGTGCTATATATTCTGCACACTGATATTTCAAATATTAGCATGTAGCTTATGATCTTATTTGTACTGTATATCTTTAGCATATACCTCTAAGTCCTCGTATGATTTAGAAAAATAAGATCATTGTGGACTGTATGCTGCTGAGTAGATGGAAAGCTTTCAAGCTGAATCCTTAGGAAGTCAGTCTCCCTCTTAATAGAAGACATAATAGAAGAAACAGGCGGGAAGACTGCCAACTTTATTATGGTCTTTAATTCATGTTTAGAGGCTCCAGGTTAATTTTGGATGAAATCCTCTTATAACTAAAGTAGAACTAAAGCTATATTCTATTCAGAGTCCTATATATACATTGAAAAGAATCTCTTACATTCTTACTCTTTCAAAGAATGATTGTGAAGAAAAATTGTCTTTAGAATTCTTTACATTAAAATGTCTTTCTTCTGGCCGGGTGTGGTGGCTGACACCTGTAATCCTGGCACTCTGGGAGGCTGAGGTAGGTGGATTGCTTGAGGTCAGGACTTCAGACCAGCCTGAGCCAGAGGGAGATGCCATCTCTAAAAAAATACCTGAGTGTTTTGGTGAGTGCCAGTAGCCCCATACTTGCGAGGCTGATGCAAGAGGATCGCTTGAGACCAAGAGTTTGAGGCTGCTGTGAGCTATGATGTCACAGCACTCTATCAAGGGTGACAAAGTGAGACTTTGTCTCAAAAAAAAATTTCTTCTTCTCTTGTAGAAAGATATACAGTAGAACCTCCATAGTCAACCACCTCCTAAATGACTATCTCCTTAGGGTGACCTAATTTTTATAAACCAGATGTGCACCATATGTATGCCTCAATACAGGAGACCTAATGCCTTTTGTTGACCACCTCTGTATGTTGACCAGTTTGTTGCAGTCCCTTGGGTGGTCAACTTACAGAGATTCTATTGTATTGTGAAGAATATGTTACAGGTAGCTCACATTTCAGTATCATAGTACTGGCATCAACTTTAGATCTCTTTTCCTGTAATAGTGAAGGGTTTCCATTATCTACCCCTTTTTTTTTCAGAGTATAACTTGTAACATAAAAATCACTAGATAGGACAAGCCTATGATCATTGACAAAGTAATAAAGCAGGGAACACTAGAGAAGGGTGTCCAACCTTTTATTTTTCTCTGTCACACATTGGAAGAATAAGCATTGTCTTGGGGCATACATTAAATACACAAATGCAAAAGGAAATAAATAAAAGAGGTCCATGCATAATTTTCATGATGTCTGACACCACAGATAAGCAAAAAAATCAGCATGCTGTCCACGGGCCACAGGTTGGATCCCCCTGCTCTAGAGCAATTAAACTCGTGGTTTTGATCTCATTTGTAAAACATTTATGTTCTAACTAACAAAAGTATGTTCATACACCTTTGTTGACAAATGAAATGGAATAACTACTCGCGTCTTACTAAAAGAAATAGTGAATTTAGCTTGGAATCATGTAGGGTCATTTTTTCCAGTTCCAAAACTGTGTGTGCCAAGATGCTCCTGTACTGGAAACTGTTGTCAACCCCTTTCCAACACCCTCACTGGAGTGTTCTCAACACTACTTGACATTAATAAGGGAGAGAGGAAAGGATTTGAAATAGCAGACTGTCATTGCTACCAAATTCCCCATTCATTTTACAAACAGATCAACAAAAGGTTGGGCTCTTTCGTCTCCCACTTCATGCAGTTATGGCCTCTGAGAAGTTGAGGTAATGTGAATATACTTTCACTGGCACTGAGTCTGTTACTGAGGCAAATACCAGGCCTGCCTACATCCCAGGAAGATCTCAGGCTCCTGCCTTCTGCCTCCGTGTAGGCAGGCTACAGTTCCACCTAACTCAGGTCTGTGTGCAATTATCTTTTTATTATAAATTAGTAAAATCAGATTTTACTGAGAGCACTTAAGGAAAAACCCAACTGACTGATATTTTTGTTTTGTTGCCCTGGGTAGAGTGCTGTGGCATCATAGCTCACAGCAACCTCAAACTCTTGGGCTTAAGTGATTCTCTTGTCTCAGCCTCCCAAGTAGCTGAGACTAGCGACACCTGCCACAACACCTGGCTATTGTTTTGTTTTTAATATCTTTGAACATTTGACTCTAATTTAGGTCAGGAGACTATTTTTCCTTTAGATTATTTGTTTCTAAAATATAATGAAACCTTTCTCTCAACCTTATTTTACTTATTTTCAGGTACAGAAATCAAATGTCTACGTTAGCTTCTTCTAAGCTGGAACCAAAAGGATTTGTGATGAATACATATCTTTTTGACATTAAATTTCTTGTTCCAGTTTATTTGATAGCTACCATATAGTCATGTGTGTGTGTGTGTGCGTGTATGTGTGTGTTTAAGATATATAATTTTACTGGATGATTTAAAACCATATTCTTTATTTTTATTATTAAAAACAACTGATTTTCATTTTCCCCTCATTTTGATGCTTATTTGATATTAGAGTGCATTAAATTCCATTTGCAGGTAATTCTACAGGTACATTATAGTTTAGGGGCTAATTATTGATCCCTGCATGATTTAGATAGTATTAAGAGTAAAAAAATTAATGAATTCAATGGACAGACCACATCCTTCAGCTTGGTCATAAATTAATATCATTGGTCACAAAGGAAAATGGTCAAGGGAATATGAATATCTCAGGAATACTGATATCAATTACTGGAAAAATAGTCTTACACTCAGGGCATACAGATGTAGATCAGGTATGCTATCTCTTTATTTGAAAAAATAGAATAGAATTTATTTTTTTAAATAAAATGCCAACTAATAAAATGTGGCAATCTGTAAAATTTAGCTATACTTTCAGAATAATCTTGCTCAGTTCATACACACCTGGATGTGTGTAGCATATTTCTAACTCAGAATCTCTTATTCTTATATTCTACCTGCAAAGCTAAGTATTAGAAGTAGTTGCCATTCATCTTTTTTTTTTTTTGAGGAGCAATTCATTATGATTAAAATTTATTGTACCATTTAGTGGAAAAGTTTCTGAAATGCAGGGAGTAGAACAAACTTGGGTTTTCTATCTTTGAGTTCATACAATTAGTCCAGAAACTGGATCTTAAATAGCACAAGGCAATTTTCATAGTTTAAAGAGAGAAGACTGTAAATCTGGTTTATCATGTTCTTATAATTCTTTTAGAAACGTGTGAGGAAATGTGAGGACCACTGTGAATTGAACAATAATCATAAAATTAGGAACAAAAGAATCAGACAGAACAAAGCCTTTTTTTTTCCTTTTTTTTTTTTTCCTTTCTTTTTTAGGATTCTAAATCACATACAAAACATTTGTTCTGCTCCAGCTCTTTGTGAACTAATTGGCTCTCCTGGAGGGATAGGTAATTGTACCTGACTACACAAGCTGTCCCGAAGCTCCCTTGGAAAGCTCCAGTAAGCTTCTAGTGTTAGCAGCCATCAAGGATTTCACAGGTCAGGCATCGGATCGATACAGCTAAAAGCAGCAGGGACTGTAATGTCGACAGCAGGTTTCAGAAAGCGCTGCAAGTGCCAGTTTGTTCCTCTTCATGCAGAAGCTCAAGACAGCTTAATTAACCCTTGGAAAATACAATTTATCCAGAGGCTCGGCAGGTCCCTACCAGGCCTTACTGGTGAACTGATAGGAGAGATACTGTAGCTGGCAGCGCTGAATTCCCATTTCCCCCTTTAATGCTGTTTCAGTTAGGAGGCAAAGAAAACATGGTTTTTGGTGGATGTGTTCCTCCTGTCCTGAAGAGCAGGCGATAGGAGGCAGCCATGGAGGGGGGTTGTAAGAACTCACTTGTGACTTCAGCAGGAGCAAGGCCAAGAATGAGCATTGATCATCTGAGCCCTGGGGTGAGGACTTGGGGTGTGTGTGCATGGGTGTGTGTGTGTAAATTAGATGTGTGTGTGTGGGGGGGGTGCATGATGAGGCTGGAGGGGGAAAAGCAAAGGCGTTTTTTACTTTTTCACTGATACAAATGCTTCCATGCCCTTTTGTAAAGATGTTCTTTTATTACTTATCCATTTCTGTGTATCTATAATGTCATGTAAACAATAAAAGTGCAGATCTAAAAAATTTTTTACATCTGCTAAATACTTCATTATGGAAGACAAAACACCTGCCAGAGGTAACAGTCAGGAAGAAGTTAATTTTGTCACATATTCACATCCTCACTTCCAGCGTCCTCGACCACACCATGGGTCTTTTCTCCTAATATAGTTCTTCCATGCTAAGGCAAGCTGCAGAAGAGACATAAATAAAGCTAGCCGGATACAGAAAATATCTAAAGTTAGTGGGGCTTGAGGAATTGTGGCCACATGAATGGTCTGGTGCATTCACTTAAATTGATTAGAGCTACTTGTATTTGCATTCATATTCACATCCACATTAGCCACATTCTTAATTTGTATCATTTCAATTAATTCATAAAAAAAGTATTTTCCTAGGTTCATATGTATGGTCATTAGTGAGAGTTCATGGCGCTCAGGTTCCAGAACAGTGAACTCTCTCATGGAGCAGAGTGGATAGATGCCATCTTCTTTCTGTTGGCTCATTTCCATTTATGATCAGAAGCAAAGTAGATTGAAGTGGAATAAATAAAATTAAATACAGATTAAATGTGCAGAAGATGATGGCATATTTTAGACCAGGATCCAGCCATAATTGCCTTAAAATAATCTATGACAAATGTAATACACACAGGGTAAAAACAATCATATCAGCTGGGAGTTAAAGGGGCCTGCCCTCCTTGGTCATCACCAGAGTTTCTCCCCAGAGGGATAGCATGTAACCCATTCTGTCCCTAACTATTCTATTGGGCATCAGCAGGCATCTATTCAACATATGCGTACTGAGCAGTTACTATGTGTCAGGCTTTGCTTTAGGCAACGGTGTTATGGCAATGAAAAAAATGGAAACAGGACTGCATCAAAGCATTCACTTCCTAGTATGAACAGACAAAAGACAAAAATACATCAGATCTCAGGAAATGACTCTAAAGAAACACTAAGCAAGATAAGAATATATAGAGTTAGAGCTCTACATTATCATGAGTAGACCAGGAGCAGGGTTCTCCCAAAAAGATGACATATGAAGAAAATCTGAAAAAAAAAAAAAAAGAGTAATGTTCCCTGTAGATACCTGAGATACCTGGAGGAATGGTTGTCCAGGCAGAGGGGGCATGTGCAAAGTTCTTGAGGTGAGAGCATGCTTGGCCTGACCACAGCAGAGTCAGGAGGACTTTGTGATGGAACAAAGTGAGACCAGAAAGAGGAGATGGGACATGAAGTCATTGATGTAGTTTAGAGCCACCACAGAATGTCAGGCCTTGTAGATTTTGCCAAGGGTCATGCAGATAGTATGAGTAGAGGTAAGATTTAAAAACAAGAGTAACCCCATGCTAACTACCCTGCAGCAATGCTCCCCTGAAACTGGGGTTTTGTATTATATGTATCAGAATTGGGGGGCAGCTATGGTCTCTCCTTCTGCATCCCCCCTTTTACTGTAATTAATTAATAGTTGGCTGTAATTCCAAATTATGAGTCTCATTAACTGGTCAGAAAAGATGGCTTTATCTCTGCCTGACAATAAATATTAACACTTCCCCAGTAAGTGATGTGCTTATTCAAGAATGACATGTCTTTCTAAAGACATACTTATACTTCTAAAAGGCCAGTCTAAACCCAGTTTTTGACTAGAGACACCCGAAAGGATTGCAGAGAGTAACTAGCCAACCCTCTTCACCCTAGAGACAAGGAAAGGAAAGCCTAGAGTGGTTAACATTTTCCTTTTGAAATTCAGAAAAGAAAATTCCCAGGGAGACTGTTAGTGATCTAGGAGCCATGACCTTGTACCTCCGTGTCTGGCACGCCCCCTTCTACCTTCTCCGCCTCTTCTGACCAAGTTTGCCCCGATGCTTTCTTCCCTACCTCTATTTCTGATATCATCTTATTCACACTCATGAATTTTTAAAATTTCTTATGGCAGGGATATAAAAAAAGATGGATAAATAAGATTTCTAAACCACATTTTTTTCCATGTTAATGTCATTCTTTTCTACTGAAAAAATGTTTCACTAGAGCAGTTAGCAAACAAAAGGACAATTTAGACATGTGAATTTTACTTTATTTCTAAGCCCTTGTGGTGTGAAGTTCAACAAAATGGTGGAAAAGCAAATGGGAGGGAATGAGAGGCAGTGTGTGACAGAAGGCACAGAACAAACTCCCCAGGGATGACCAGCTTGCCACCGTATTTTGAGCAAGTCACTTCCCAAGCTATGCCTTAGCTTCCTCATCTACAAACTGAACAGATAATTTCAAAGTCCTCGGCAGCATTAGAGGTTTGGGAGTCATGCCACTGAAGGAACAGTACACTGAGGTCACAGCTAGTCCCTCAAAGCCACACACCAGTCCTCTACTGCTAAGATTTCTGTATGTTTCATAAAACCACCATTCAAATTGCGGCATGCACTCCTAATTAGCATTTTATTAAAGCTCAGCTCGTGTGTCTATAGTCTGTTTTTCAAGAAGACTTAAAGAAATCAGAATTTGTGTGCTATTCGTTCCCTCTAAAAGCATATTTTCAAGATGTATTTAGGCAATAGTACTTTTCCAAAGCATAATTGTATCCTAATGTAAAAACTGCAAATATATTTCTTTTTCCATGTTTGGCAAATCCTTAAATGACCTCATATTTTAGCATCATTATATAATACACAAAGGAAGATGCATCTTAAGTGAACTTATACACATAAATAGGATTTTTAAAAAATTCTTGACACATTACCGTATGCTGCATGCTTTTTATGGATGATGAAAGAACAGAAGACTAATATACTAACTGAAGTTTGAGAATTTCTCCACATTATCTCAATTTCTACAGCATCCACTGTATTTCATCACACATTCAAATGCCAGGCCCTTTAACGGTATCTTCAAAGTATTTATGTGTTGACTGTATCTGCACAAAATTTTTTATATTTTCTTTTTACAATGAATCAATATCTGCATGACAAAGATGAAAGAATACCAGATTTATTGACTGATGTTGCCTATTTACATTATAATTATTGCAACTTTATGATCAAAATGGAAATATTAAACAGAATTAGCACATGCATCTATTTGTTTAACAACATTCCCAATATGGTCTTTAGCGCATTAAGAACCATTTAAACTCCCACGATACCCTCTAAAATAGCCATTCCTCTATTTCTTGCTTGGCTTTATTTTTCTTCATAAGCTTATTAGTATCTGGAATTATGCTATAAATATACACTTGACTTTTGAACAACATGAGAATTAGAGGCACCAATCCCCTGCAGAGTTGAAAATTTGCATATTACTTTTGACTCTCCCCAAACTCACCTACTAGCAGCCAACTGTTGACCAGAAACTTGCTGATAACATAAACAATCAATTAACACGTGTCTTGTATGTTATGTGTTACAGCCTGCATTCTTACAATAAAGCAAGCGAGAGGAAAGAAAATACTATTAGGAAAATCATAAGGAAGAGAAAATACATGTAGTATTTGTTAGGTGGACACGGATCAACATAAACATTTCCATCCTAGTCATCTTCCCATTGAGCAAGCTGAGGAGAAGGAAGCAGAGAAGGCTGGTCTGGCTGTCTCAGGGGTGGCAGAGGCAGAAGAGGGAGAGGGGGTAAAAGGGGAAACAGCAAAAATTTTTATTGAAAAAACTCCACATATAAATGGACTCATGCCGTTCAAATTCCTGTTGTTCAAGAGTCAACTGTACGTTCATACTTGTTAACTGTCACCATGGTATGAGTCGTGTTATGGTAGAAAGATTGACCATCTATTCACTGTATCTCCAGCACCTATAAATAGATGAAAAGTACATTTATGTTGAATGCATAACTGCACTTTGGACCATCTATGTGTGTTTGTGAACACATTTATGCAATAATAAGTTGAGGTAGTAGGCATATACCCAATCACATGTATATAGTGTGTTGTTTTACATTAGGGTATCTTGAAAACTGATATTATACCAATGTAATAAACAGACAGACATGATATTGGATATTTGCAAAAATCTTTTGAAGATCTCTACAGCCAAGAGTGAGATATGGACATATTTAACAGCTCAGGCTCTTTCAAAAAAAAAAGTTAATGGGGAAATAGCTAAATGTGTTATACTAACACTTTGAAGAAAAATGATGTATCAAGAGAATAGGAGTACAAGGCAGTACAATGTAGGAAAATAGGAACCAGAAATTCCAAAGTCAGCAGTCAGTGTGTACAGGAACCAGGAGGACCGGGGCACCAGAAAAGTGAGGGAGAGCTGCTTCCTCAAGCCTCACTGCCATCCATCCTGGCTCTGACTCCAGCCTTACCAGGCAGTCTTTCAATTACCTCTGATTTAGATATGACCTTTATTAGTATAACTTCATGCCTGGGAGACTACCCCACTCTAAGGATGTGTCTTATGACAAACTTCATTTTATGAGATTCTGAGGCTGTGGGGCAGAGGCTAGACTGAGGTACTTGACAGGAGGGCCCCATCAGAGCTGTGCTCAGCCACCCTCATCTGGCCAGACCACTACACAATACTCCTCTGGCCAGACCACTACCCAACATAATCGTCTGGCCAGACCACTACACAACATACTCATCTGGCCAGACCACTACACAATACTCCTCTGGCCAGACCACTACCCACCATAATCGTCTGGCCAGACCACTACACAACATACTCATCTGGCCAGACCACTACACAATACTCCTCTGGCCAGACCACTACTCAACATAATCGTCTGGCCAGACCACTACACAACATACTCATCTGGCCAGACCACTACACAATACTCCTCTGGCCAAACCACTACCCAACATAATCATCTGGCCAGACCACTACACAACATACTCGTCTGGCCAGACCACTACACAATACTCCTCTGGCCAGACCGCTACACAAAATACTCGTCTGGCCAGACCACTACACAATACTCCTCTGGCCAGACCACTACCCAACATAATCATCTGGCAAGACCACTACACAACATATTCATCTGGCCAGACCACAATACAACATACTCCTCTGACTGGACCACTACACAACATACTCTTCTGGCCAGACCACTACCTAATATACATGGGTGCAGTCTTTAGATATTTGTGCTATAGTTGTGCCATTCTTCATATCCCTACTAACGCCTGCTCTTTTTCACTCCTTTTTGAGTCTTTCCTACTTATTTCAAGTTAAAACAAAGGACACACATTCAGCAGCCTTAAAATCTCTATCAGGGAGAGATCTTTAACCACGGCCTCACAGAAGATGATAAGCAATAACCCTGCTACCACTCTGTAGATGCCAAAAGTAGACAAGACTACTGCATCAAAGCAAGACAATTTATTACTTATAGCTCAACAAACAGAAGGTGCATCATGGAAGAGCAGCAGGCTCCCTTTGCCTCCCAAGTCCCATGGGTAGGTGCTGCGATCAACCAGATGGATGACTTGCACACAGTGACTTGAGTTGCAGCTGAGGAAAATAGGATCAAAAGATTAGCACTTTTTACAGCCAGCAGCAAACTAGCCAGTAGTCACATGTGGTCACCTTGACCAACTCAGTTTCCCTGCATGACCAGCTGCAGCATTTGCTCAGTATCATGAGACAAAGGTAAGAGGAAGTAAGTATATAAAGCATATAGATAACAACTTGTAGTTTTGATTTTGTTTTTTCACCCACTAGGGACTGCCTTCTGGTTTGGTTCCCTTAGCCTATGTCCAGTACCAAAATTGAAACTTTCTCCTATAAACAATGTTATTGTCTATGGTACTTTCATGGTGACAACTCCCATAGAATTCTGGAAGTTGCTTCCTCTGTTATCAAATAACGATAGAAAGTAAAATGTACAAAAAGCTTTTTTTCTGGAAACTGAACAAAATAAAAACATAGACAATAAAACAAAAACACTAATTATCAATCCTCTGGAATTATTTTTTAAGACAAAGTTACTAGTTTAGGGGATTTTTCAGGAAATAAAATTATCTTCCCATCACTATGAAAATCTTGTTTTTTCTTTTTCTTTT
>NW_003852419.1:15310724-15317788 GCF_000181295.1 Otolemur garnettii
TGAGCCACAAGTGCCACTCTACTATGAAAATCTTAAACATGTACTGACTAATAAAAAATGACCCCAAAGCTCATTTCAATTAATCTTTTACTGATCCTGATAAAATAGTTAGTGGCCAACCAGATAACAGTGTAGGTTTAGGGAGACTGGTCAGCATGTGGTCAGAAGGAGATGATATTGCATTTGAGAGAGTTAGGTGTATTTAGAATTCAGGGACTATATGGGAGAAAGGTTTTACATACTTATCCTAGATACATAAATTATATTCTCAATTTTTCCAGGGATATAAACGGCTTTATGTTGAGATTGTAATCTCACGTAGTTTGGTTTTTATTTTTTTTTTTTGAGACAGAGTCTCACTTTGTCATAGAGTGTGATGGCATCATAGCTCACAGCAACCTCCAACTATTGAGCTCAAGTGATCTTCTTGCCTCAGCCTCCCAAGTAGCTGGGACTACAGGAGCCCACCACAACTCCTGGCTATTTTTAGAGACACAGTGTTTTGTTCTTGCTTAGGCTGGTCTTGAACTTGTGAGCTTAAGCAATCCATCTGCCTTGGCATCCCAGAGTGCTAGGATTACAAGAGTGAGCCACAGCACCCAGCCCAGTATTTTTCTTTTAACACATCAGAGGGCTAAGCCAACAATTTACATGCATGGTTTTTAATATTCAGTTCTAATTTTATAATCCTTAGAAGGGAAAAATGCTATTTTTCTACCACAATCTCAGCTTCTAAACCTTTTTAATAAATCAAAAATATAAAAATATGAGAAAATAATAAAATCTGGGTCAGGTGCAGTAGCTCACACAGGTAATCCTAGCGTTCTGGGAGGCCAAGGTAGGCAGATCACTTGAGCTCAGGAGTTCAAGACCTGTCTGAGGACGAGCAAGACCCTGTCTCTAGTAAAAATGGAAAAACCTCGCCAGTGTTGTGGTGGGCACCTGTAGTCCCAGCTACGGGGAGGCTGAGGCAAGAGGCACGTGAGCCCAAGAGTTTGATGTTGCTGTGAGCTATGATGATGCCAGGGCACTCTACCAGGGGCAACAAAGTGAGAGTCAGTCTCAAAAAAAAAAAAAAAAGAAAGAAAGAAAAGGAAAGAAAAGAACGAAAGACAAAGAAAAAAGGAAATAATAAATTCCAATATGAAATAGTTGATATACTGGGAAAGAAAACTGACCTACATTCTAGTGTTCGCTCTACTGCCACTATAGTTAGAGGACTTACGCAAATATCCTTCCTGGATCCTGGATCTCAGGAATTTATCTATAAAAGAAGGAGACCTTGAGTAATGATTTTCATCTCTAAAATTCTATGATAAACTTTATAGTAAACAAATAAAAATGTCCCAGTTAGGAAAAGATCAAAGGATCAAGACTTAGAATATTCAGAATATTCCCTAGCCTATTATGTCTAATATGTAAGCCACTTAAATAATAATTGAACATTTGAAAATTTCTAAATATAACTGTACAAAAGCTGTTTTCCTGGAAACTGGAAAATGTCTAAATATAACTGTACAAAAGTTTTTTGTTTTTTTTTTTTTGGAAAATCAGCACAGCAAATGTGAAAAATAAAACCTATTTCAACTTGTGATTACTGAGTCTTTTTTTTCCCACTCATGCTACCTTGTCTACAAATAATTGAGTATTTCCTTCTTATTTGTCTATATGTTAAAAACACACACCAATCTCAAATACTTTTGAATTAAAGGTGCATATATTTAGGAATTCTACAGATATTCTCTTTATCAAAAGAAGAATTTTGGGTTTTTTTGGAGAAAGTCTCACTTTATCTCCCACTGTAGAGAACTGTAGCATCACAGCTCACAGCAACCTCCAGCTCTTGGGCTTAGGTGATTGTCTTGCCTCAACCTCCTGAGTAGCTGGCACTACAGGCACCTGCCACAATGCCTGGCTATTTTTTTGTTGCAATTTGGCCGGGGCCAGATTTGAACCTGCCACCCTCAGTATATGGGACCGGTGCCCCACCCACTGAGCCACAGGTGCCACCCAAAAGAAAAATATTAATTTTGAATTCAGGAAAATTATTGAATGAGTTAAATTACCAGGAAAGCCATTACCTAAATTCACTTTAAGATGTCAGTGGTAAACTAATTTTAAAATATTTATTGAATATCTTTTACAAGTAAGATTACATCACATAGATCATCAAGAGATTATCCCTTCAGATGGGTGTAACAGCGTTTGGAGATGGTAATATTGTCTTTCATATAACTAATTATGCTTCTTATCTATTATGAATATAATAGATGAAGAATCTGAGGGATTATCTAACTTAAACATATCTTGCACGCATTTCCATGGAATCCAACTAACACTACTGCCACACAGAATATAAAGGGGAAACCTTCTTTTAAGTAGCAAGTTGAGCAGTGTAACTGCTAGGGATTCATTCTCTAAAATGAACTGATAATAGAAGTAGCATATTAGTGGACATGGGTTCCAGAAAGAAATTCCCATCCCCCTCAAAGGGAAAAGCCTTAAAATGGAGCATACTTAGTAATAAGGTCTTTTACTGATCAAAATAGACAATAGGCTGCCACATTTTCCCAAGAAATTACTACCTCTTCTTCAAAGATAGTAAATTGAGCCGTAAGGACAGTTTTAAAAAATCCTACTTCACTTCCAAAAACCAAAAGTTGAAATAGAAAATGATGGCAAAAATAAGTTAAGGAATGAGATGCCTAGATTCCACTCCCACCCTCCAAAAAAAAACTGACTAAATATATTGTCCCTCCACAATAAGAGTTTGCTCCGATGGTTTCACAACTTCAAGTTTCTTCTCCCCACCTCACACACAGCTGTTAGATTATATTCCTTTTAGCATTGCTTGAATTCTGTAGCAATCAACCTTTGTTAAACACCTCTTCAAAAGTAAGACTGAGACTAAGGATTTGATCAGTAATGGATTAAAAGGGAATTAGAAAAAAAAAAATCTACCCATTTTGAATGTTCCCCAACAGGGAACAACAATTTTCTTCATTCAAGGATGAACCAGAAAACAACCAATAGAGGACTTAACAGTAACAGAGAAGAAGAGGGGAGAAAAGGCCTTGTATGTAAAAGATCGTTGTCTCCACACAAGTAGAACCTGCCGTAATAAGATCAATTATACAAAAGACGAGATTAAATAATAAACATCGATAGAAGAGAGAAGGGAAAATATCTTATAGGAAGGAATTGCCCCGAAATAAAAACTACAGTAGCCAAATCTCAGAGGCACCAAGAGGGTCAACCTGTAACTGCAGAAAGTTTAAATCATCACTGTACAGAACAGACAGGAAAAGTACTCTTAGTATGCTGAAGAAAAGGTTAAAGTAGTGTAAATCATGAGAAGAAAAGTAATCAAGGAGAAAGAATAAATATACCAACTATAGACACATATTAAGAATAAGAAGAAAACCAAACTGAGTTAAGTAATAAAGGTGCAAAAGGGGCATTTCTCACACAGAAAGTTTTGTATCTAGAAATTGAGGAAGTTCACCATGACTCAGGGTAAAAAAAATAAATCAAAGAGATACTTACCAAGACACATTCTGGTGAAATATTTGATTCTTTAGTATAAAGCTAGAATCATATAAGAGGAACAACAGCTAAATTGGTCTCAGAATGCCAGAAGAAAAATGAACATTTGTAGTGCTTTGAGAGAAAACAGTTATGACTCAAGGATTTTTATACCCAAGCAAGCTGTTGTTATTATACGAGTGCCATTTTAAGATTATCAGTGTATCAGATAATATACCATTTTGTACTTTTTCACATACACACACACATACAAAAAAAAAAAAACCTTTGAAAATTTGCTCCATGTTATCTGGAGATTAGTCAAAACTAAACTGAATAATGAAGAAAAATGGCAGATCTGATTGGCAGTGGGCGTTGATATTAGTTAAAAATCTAGAGATAAGCCCCAAACAGTGTCGTTTTGTTGCAAAAACATGAACTTTATGGAATGTTAAGAATGTTCTAGAAAAAATGGGTTCCACAGTCAAACAACTTTGGGGAAGTCTATGTAATGCAACTTGCTACTGATATGCCAACAATAATTAGAAGAGATTTTCTTTAAATAAGGATGTCAATGTAATTGTGCTTTCTTTGGAATTGCCAGGCTTGCCTTACCATCAGAGACTTCTTTTTTCCCCCAAGGGATTTAATAACACAAAACAAAGTGTTTTAGGCATCACAAACTGGGGAATGCTGGCCTAAGTGGTTGTGGTAGAGGCACCTAAAATAATACGTAAAGGACAAAAATTACAAACAGATATTTACCATTACCCAAAGAAAAAGAGAGGTCAAGGTGACAAAGAACAGAGGATGGACAAGTGTTGGGAACTAACAAAGTAGACAAAGCAACACAGGCAATTTTCTTCCTCTATTTGAAGTCAAGTTATTTTGCTTTTGAATTACAAATAAACATATGTTTAAAAATGGTTTTGGAAACCAAAGATTTGGCAATTTAAATGCATTTTCATACATACAGGTCACGGAGAAAGTAAATTATGAATTTAGTTATTAATTTATTTACACTATTAATTTTGAAAATAATAATTCAGAAAAATTATGAAACCGAGGATTACTCGTATGTCGAAATTTGGGGGGATGGAGATAAAGCTACATCAAAAGTAAATTCACATCTCATATACTACCTTCATTTAAGGAAAGAAAAAAGTAAACTTTATTTCAAGAGTTTAGAGAAAGTACCTTAAGAAGTCCTAAGGAAATCAAGAGAGAGGAAATAATAAATAACAAATGAAGTCTAAAACAGAAAAACCGAGGAAATCCCCCAAGCAAAAACCTTAAACTGATTGCTTTTGTTGGAGTAACTGGGGCTACGCTTAAGCAGCTTAAGAAGTGTCTTCTCTTATTCAGCATTCATAGCGCCCTAGCTTTGATTTGGTAGCCCCACTGTCCACCTGATGGCTTCAAACGTTTACTGTCCATATGCTGAGGTCTTTCAGCTTCCCTATAAAGGAATTCTACTGACCTCTTGATATGGACGTGTTTCAATTTCAGTTTCCCCTTAACCTATTTTTTCCACATAATCCTAGATTCCACCCTTTATAGCTAAGACCCATTATTTTAGGATTATTTGAGTGTGGGAGGGAAGATGGAGTGAAGGGTACATGAAATTTACATATACATATATATATATATGTACACAAATAATGTACATACAGAGGGTGCCAAAAATGTATGCATTTTAAGAAAGGAAAAAAAAGTATTAAAATCATAATATTCAAGTCATGTTTGACTCCTGCAATTACAGGAGACACAAGATACAATATATAAGATGACAAATGTTATCATTATATATTAAGTATTACAGTTTTAATGCAGTTTTTTTATTTCTTAAAATGTGCATACATTTTTGGGCACCCTCTGTATCTATGTGTATATATATACATGTATGAAAAATATACTCTAAATTATGTAATTACATAAGACTATTATGTATTTCCCTAAAATCAGAATTCTTTGTAATGGATATTCTCTGTAAAAATATAAAACATTACATAGTTGCAAAAGTAATATTAAGGTAAAACAGAAATAAAAAATGAAAACAAATAGTAAAGAAACTTCTATTTAAAAAGACCTTGACTTAAATGATTTCTGGATTGTTTTAATCTTTATGTAACAGAGCCTTCTTTTAATATGTATTTTTCTCAGAGCATAGATAAAATATGAAGCAAATGTTAATTTAATATTAAAAGTAGTAAAAAATGATAAAAAGGAAAAATGAATAAAATTTTACAACTAAATCTATATGCCAAAATACTTTTAAGTATCAGCAAATATAATTTTAAAAATTTATTTAATTTTAAAATTATTAAATTTAACCTTAGTTTAAATTTTCTTATATAATAAATTAAATCTTATTAAATTTCATTATAAAGTATAATAAATATGTAAGCCCATTATTAAATTTTAACAAACGTCAACTCATGACCAATTTTATCTCTTCTGCAATTGTACTCTCTTCTCCCTTCAACTGCCACTGCTGGACCTTAAATCCAGTCCCAGACCTTGTTTCGTTTTATTTTTAAATATTTCACAAGACTCTTCTAATTAATAGGCTTTTTCCTATCCCCATCTCTTTTTCTTTTCTTGTGATTTATTTGTTAAAGAGACCATATACGGAGCTTTCCCTATTCTAAACTCTGCTGATTGCAGCTCCCCTGTGGTATGTGTATCAGTTAAATGCTCTTCTATCCTAAGTACCTCATAGTAAAGTACAGAGTCTGAGTGCTGGGCTTGACAGTTTCAATAGTTCACTAGAACTCACAGGACTCTACATGTAGTCCTACTCACGACTATGACTGATTACAGAGAAAGAACACAGAGGAAAATCAGCACGGGGAAAAGATACGTGGAACAGTCTCAAGGAGACCAGGCGTGAGCTTTCAAGTGCCCTCTTCTAGTGGAACAACACAGCAATCAGCAGTAAGTGATGGCCGGTGAGATGCTGCATGCCGGAGACCTTGACTACATACTCAATGTTCAAGATTTTCATTGGGGATTGGCCATCTGGGCACCCTCAGAAAGAAAGCAGGGTTTGCCATAAACCACTATATTTGTTCACACAGTTTAAGCACCATAGGCACTCTTAACAGGGAATGATGGTAACACCTTTGAAATCCAAGTTTTCAGACATTAGTCAAGGATTAACCTTGTAAGCATGACTTTATAAGGATAAGATGTCTCATGTCTGCTAAATCTTTTCTATAATCTTAATATGACTTATACCTTCATTTTGCAAGAATATTCTATAGGTAAAATCTTTCTCTAGGAGTCTCATAAGTTTCACAACATAATTTGTTGTGTCCATATTTGTGATATTAGCATGCATTTATAATCAATGCTTAACGTCATTATTGCTTTTAAGTTCAAAACATGATCATATTCTAATTCTACCATTTATTTTTTTCACTAGTTAGCTGGAACATTTACATTAAAATAAACCTCTTTCTTTTTTTGTTTTTTTTTAAATTTTATTTTATCTTTATTATTCCTTCTCTGATACTCTTCGTTTTTTTTGTTTTTTT
>NW_003852419.1:15318402-15353542 GCF_000181295.1 Otolemur garnettii
CAAAAAAAAAAAAAAACAATCTCAAAGGTGACAGTAAGATTTTTTTCTTAACTTACTATTATGTATTCGTGTATATAAACATATTCATGTGTCCAATTCATTGCAGTTATGTTAGTTCTTAAATTGAAATGTCGTTAGCCAATAGGAGCTTCTTCAAGTTACCTCTGGAGTCCTGTTGACCCCTGTAGTTCTTTACAGCTTTCTTGTTTTCTGAGCTGACATAGTGCTCCAGGTTTATCTAGTTTATTTCCTATATCAAACTTGGATTTAGCCATTTCTTCAAGGAGCCTTGATTTATTTTACTGATAAATGATACTTAGAGACCATACTTAGGCATTCTGGGTGCTAATTACTATTAGGTTAGTCATTGTTTCTAGGCTTCTCAGTAGACAAATCTACAAAGGATGTTTGTTTATTTTCTTTGCTTCATGATATGATACATTATGACATCATACTGATATATCTAAATCCAATGGAGAACTTCAGGTTTTCAATATCTTAATTTTATATCTACATCTCTTCTACCTTATGCTCAAAATTTTACTTCCTAATGGCCTTAATTTAATTATTTGCTTTATCCTACTATCTACCCCCAGCAGTTATAGAATAACACCACTAGCAGTAGATTACCAGAAACAGTCTAGGTTTTTTTTCTATTATTTTGGTCTTTAGGATATAACCCATTAAGAAAGTTTAGCTATTTCACTATATTCTAAAGTTTACTGCAGTAATTCTTTTTTGGATGATTATATTATCAATTAATACATTATATTCATTTATTTCATTTGTTTTGTTTTAATTTTCTTTTTAATGGTTTATTTTTATTTGATTTTTTTCTATTTGTGAAACATGTTTGTGATTACAAAGTTAAATCTATAAAAGACCAAAATACATAAATTTTTAATCTTAAATATTTATACTCTTCTTTATTTCTTCTTTCTGTCCTACAGATAATCATTCACAGTTTTCTCCAACTTTTCCTTTTTATTTAAAAACCTGTACTGGGAATTATTCCATATGTGTATGTAAAAATATTCTTCATTTCTTTTTACAGCTACATATTTCCATTGTGTGACTGTACAATAGTTCAATTCAATCAATCCCCCATTGATGAACATTTGGGTTCTGTCCAATTTTTACTATTATAAATGGTGTTCTAGTAAATAGCCTTGTGCATATGTCTTTTCATGTTTTTCCTGAGTGTCTTTGGGATAGATTCCTAGAAATGAGCTTTCCAGGTCAAAGGGTAACTGCTTATGTAGTTTTGTTACATATTGCCAAATTTTCTTCCATGGGAGTTGTACCATTTTGTATTATCACCAGCAATCTATGAGAGTGCCCATTTCCTTACAGCCTTGCCAACAGTTGTCAAACTTTTGGATTTTTGCCAACTTGATAGGGGAGAAATAAAAACTCAGTATAATTTTAGTTGGCATTTCTCTTATAATGAATACATTTGAACATCTTTTCATATTTTTAAGGGCCAAGCAAATATAAGTACAAAATATATAAAAAGTGTGATCTTTTATTAACAAGTAAATATACTCCAAATAAACAAGTGTTGATTAATAAGAAACAAATTAAATATAATATATAATACAAGTGTATCAAATTTAAATGTTTACTCAAAATAGACTAAAGAGCATTTGCCAACATGTCACTCAACACCCATTCCTTAGGATTTTTTTAGCTTTTAAATTTCTATATAACAAATTCTGCTCACGTATTTTACACTTCTTACCTCCTCATTTCTTAATAAAATGAAAGAAAAAGAAATACAAAGTAACAATTATCTCGCGGCACTATCAAACTATGAAGTGGGTTATCAAAGAAGCAGTCAATTTTAGGATTTTCTAGAAGACATGGTGAAGCTATGGTTGAAATTTCAAAGAATACTAGTAGCAGGGTATTGTGGCAGGAGCCTGTAGTCCCAGCTACTCGGGAGGCTGAGGCAGGAGAATCACCTAGAGCTGGAAGTTGCTGTGAGCTGTGACCCCATGGCACTCTACCGAGGTTGACAAAGTGAGATTCTGTCTCTTTTATTAAAAAAAAAAAAAAAAAAAAGCAGGCAAAAAAGAATACTGGTTACAAGTGCTGAAATTTAATTATAAGAAATGAACAACTTTCTGAGAAGTTTCTTCTTCTTGGAGGATATATATCCCCAAAAGTCACAGGGGAACCTGTATGTTCAAGATAATTGAGGCCAGCATCTAGTGGAGGCTGGGGAAAGAATCTCAGTTTAAAAATTGTTCCTCTTAAGGAACCTACTTTAGATGTTGGAGGGTCTGTATGAAGAAGAAACATTTAAGGACTTGAAACTGTAGAATTACAAGGAGACAGACAAGCAAGTTGCCAGGAACAAGATGTGGGGTGGAAGGTAGGAAGGTGGATATGTTCCAGAAAATGGAAGTACCATGTGCAAAAGCTCTGAGGGAGGAAATAGCTCAGCGTTTTCTGTAGACTAAAACTATATTGGGTAAGATAACAGAAACAAGTTAATATTAAATATTTTATTCCAAGTATGATGGAGAACCATCTTATTTAAAGACATTCTTTCTACTGTGAATAAAATGGATCAAAGAAGGAAATGATAGAGCTTTAATCATAAAGAAATGTTTTATAGTACTTTTCTCTCAGAAATTGTCAAATCAAGCAGGAATTTCATTATTATTTGTCTTTAATTAATCATAAAAGCCTGACTTAATAAATTAAAATGTTGATAATTCTTGAACAAACTAACGTGGAATACTCACACTTTCAAAAGTCTGTCTTTTTTTAAATTGTATGTATATAAAAACATACCAAAATCTCATTAAATTAAAGAAAGAAGATAGGTTCTCTTATTACCTAAACTGTTCAAAGAACAAAATATTAAATATAAAGTATAAATATAATCTCTTGAAAATAAAAAAAGAATGTCTTGAAAAATCTCAGCTAAACATGCAGGTTTTAGAACTCCAGGAAAATTTAAGCATATCATAAGCTCTGTCAGGTAATGGCAAAGCCACATCACCACTCTACTGAGAGCAACATAGTGAGACTCTGTCAAAAAAAAAAAAAAAAATCAAGCAACAAAATATATACATATACGAGCTAAAAAACACACAAACTTATGATGAAAAAAGTGAGCATAGCTCAGATCTGAGAGACCAGACAGACTATACAACTGATAAAGATTATCAAATAATATAATCTATAAGATTCTTTAGACTGAATTATATAAAATATCATACATTGACAATATGTGTTATTTCTACATATTATTCCATGAATTATTTATAAAACTATTTTATCATATTTTAGTCCATAAACAACCTTTGAAATTTTGTACAACATTCTGTAATCACAATTACAACACTATACTACTTCCAAGAAACAAATAACACAGTTTTTTATATAAAAGTTTTTATTAAAAAGTTTCATATAACTTTTATACAAAAGTTTAAATAACACAGTTATATATATGTATATATATTTTTTGAGACAGAGTCACTTTGTTGCCCTACCACAACGCCTAGCTAATTTCTCTATTTTTAGTGGAGATGGGGGTCTTACTCTTGCTCAAGCTGGTCATCAATTCCTGCATCCAGGGGAGCCTCCTGCCTCAGCCTCCCAGAGTACTAGGATTACAGGCATGAGCCAACAGACCCGGCTACAGCTGTATTTTTTAAAGCTAAGAATGTTATATTCTAGATAACAGTAATGAGCAAGCTCAAACATTCCCCAAATTAAGCATGCTCCCAACACATAAAAATGCTAAACAAAATTAGAATGACAATAAACTTATTAGAAACAACAGAAAGTGCTGAAAGATAATGAAGGGATGTCTTTTAGTGCTAAGATTTAAAAAAAAATGTAAAAGATGACATTAGATTTTTACGGTCTATATAGCAGTTTTCTAATTCTGTCATAACAATTACCACAAACTTTGTGTATTAAACAACACAAATGTATTGTCTTAAAAGCTCTTAGCTCATGATCCTCTTCCTCCCTCTTTAAAGCAATTAATATTGGCTCCCTTTAACTCTTCTTTCATAGCCACTTCTGACAACAGTCAGGAAAGGCTCTCAGCTCTTAAGAACTCATTTGACTAGACTGAGCCCACCTGGTTAGTCCAGGATTACTCTCCCACCTCAAAGCCTACAGGTTAATCACATCCGCCAGGTCCCTTTTCTATGGAAGGTAATATATTCACAGGTTTGAGGGATTAGTACAGAGATGTCTTTGAGACACGATTGTGCTACACACACCCTGCCAAACTGTTGTGTAAGTATTAAAAAAACTAAAAAAAAAAAAAAAATTAAAAAAAAACTACTAAGAATGTAGAATTTTAGATTGACAGTATTTGCCCCCACCCCCCCCACCCCGAACACTTTGTATTCTGGCATTTATGGCTGCTGCTGAAAAATTTACAGTCAGTAAGCAGGAAGTAGAAGCTGGAAAAAAGAATATATACAATACTGCACAAAAACATGCTAGTAAACCAAAAAAGGCTTGACTGAAATAATAATTATAATAACCATCCTAATGGAAATTTAGAGGGTTAAACATAGTGATACTTACTGTGACAATAATATTAAATTAGTTAGTTGGAAAGTAGTTGAGGCACTAATCACTAGGCCCTTACTTCTCCGATCAAAACTTAATACAAAAGTACCCAAAGAAAAGTAAAGTCATCAATTTTGACATAACAGCATTTGAGGTAGTTGGATAAGTTAGGCGAGAAGGAGACATCAGAAAGTTTGCTGGGCTTGCCCTATGCTTCCTGCTTGGTCTATAGGACTGGAACTTTTCCTATAAAGGGCCAGATAGTAAATATCGTAGACTTTGCAGCCCCAACTGCCTCTGTCACAACTACTCAGCTCTACTGTTGTAGGAAAAAAGCAGCCATAGATAAGAGCCGATGTATTCTCTAAATGTAATTTTTAGAACCTAATACTAGAAATGTGAACATAATTGTTCCTTATGAATAAAGAGTAGGAAGGACTCTTCAGGCTACTTTTAAGAACAAAGAAAAGCAACAATCAGAAACAACTTGATATCACAATCTAACAAACACACACACACATAAATCATGCAATACAACTCAAGGTATTACCGTAAATGAAAAAATGAACCCTTCTAAATAAAACACTAGCAAAGTGTTTTAAGAAAAAAAATACTCAATGACCAAGTAGGTGATATCTAGGCAGCACGAGTGGGAAAAATATCAATACAATGTATCTCTGGTAAGATAATAGACACAGTGCAATTGTCTTGTTAAGTGCTAAAAGGCATTGTACTTATAGCTAACTATGTAACACACTTTTAAAAGTTTGAAAAAATAAAGCCAGCTTACTAAACCAGAAAAGAAAAGGTCTTTTTTTTTTTTTTTTAACATAATAAAGACATCTAACTCAACCCAATATACCTCACATGACACATTGAATTAAATCCTTTTAATGTCAGGGAAAAAACAGATGGCTCCGGTCATCGACATTGTCCTTCAAGTTTCAGTTCATTCAATTAGATGAGGACAATAATGTGATATACATTTTGAAAAGAAGAAAAATTATTTTTTAGTTACTATTACTATTTATTTAAAATGAAGACAGCTAAAAAGTATTCAATTTATTAAAAGAGATCATTATAAAACAAGTATTTAAAATTCAATAGCTTTCCTCTCAATCAGCAAAAGCAAGCTAAAAGGTATAATTAAACAGAAACAAACATTTTTAGAAGATGAAAATAAATACAAAGAGCACATACATACACACGCAAAAAACTAAAAAACGCTATGAGGGACATTAAAATGTCATCATTAAATCATTATGCATATCTGTTTATTACTCTGTTGGGACATTTGAGGCACACCATCAAAAAAAGAAATCTCTTGTTCAAATGGACGGATAAGATGTGTAGACAGAAAAGGAGCCATTACCCTGTAAGATAATTTAAAGAGGTTTATTCTGACCCAAATTTGAGGACCATGACCTGGAGCCATGCCCAAAAAAACCTTAAGCAAGTCAACTCACAGTGCTAGGGTTACAGCTTGGCTCTATGTATTTTTAGGGAGACAGGAATTACAAGTTATAAATCAGTGCGTGGAAGGCATACACTGGTTTGGCCTGAAAAGGTGGGACATCTAAATAGAGGGGCTTACATGGTGGATTTAAAGATTCTTTAGCTGATAATTGGCTGAAAATAGGCTCTGTCTGAAAGACTAGGAGTGAGCAGAAAGGAATACTGAAGATAAAGGGTTATTCAGAAAGAAAGGACAGACTTGTGTCCAGACTCAGGTGGTTTATTAGGTATATTTAGGACCTGCAGGTAGGTCTTGCATAGCTGTAGGCCTGTTAATGAGACAAAGAGAACATTTCTAAGAGCAAGGGGCATGATGAGACATGTCTGATCTCCTTTCTCAGGCTGGCAACTCAGTAGTAAGAATTCCGTTGGCCGTCAGGGGATTCAGTCAGGCAGCAGAGGGAGTCTTAAGACTTTACTTTAGTTCACAGATGATAGATAGATAGATAAATACATAGATAGATAGATAGATAGATAAAGATTAAATGAAACTCTACATTTCCAGCAAGAGGAAAACTTAAAAATTATTGTACACCGATCCAATAAAATATTATAAAGGAAATCAAATCACATTATGAAATAATAGTATTTAATAGTATAAAAATAATAATAAAGTCTTTTTTATATATAATCAGGAAAAAGGTAAAATATTTTCATTTGAACATGTATTTATAGAAAAATTAAGATTTAGTCAGTAAGTAGTTTTAGAAAAATTACTGGATTTTTTCCCCAGCTTTATTAAGATATAATTAACAGGGCAGCGCCTATGGCTCAGGGAGTAGGGCGCCAGCCCCATATACTGGCAGGTTCAAACCTGGCCACAGCCAAAAACTGCAAAAAAAAAAAAGAAAGAAAAAAGATATAATTGACAAATATATATATAAGATAATATTTTAATATTCATATACATTGTGAAATAATTACCATGAAATTAACATATATATTGCCTCACAGTTACTATGTGTATACATGTGCACATGTCTGTGCATGTGAGTTGAGACTTTAGCAAATTTCAAGTACAAAAGATATTTATTATTATTAATAGTTGCCATGCTGTAAATTAGCTCTCCAGAATTTATTCATCTTACAACTGAAAGTTTGTACTCTTTGTCCAACTTCTCCCTATTTCCCCTATTGTATCTCCCCCTCATCCCCTGCTGACTCCTGGTAACCACATATCTATTTTTTGTTTCTGTGAGTTTGACTTTTTTTTTTATGAGACAGAGTCTCACTGTGTTGTCCTTGGTAGAGTACCATGGTGTCATAGCTCACAGCAACCTCAAACTCTTGGGCTTAAGCAATACTCTTGCCTTGGCCTCCCAAGTAGCTGAGACTCCAGGCACCTACCACAATGCCCGGCTATTTTGTTGTCATTGTTGTTTGGCTGCCCTGGGCCAGGTTTGAACCCGCCAGCCTCGGTGTATGTGACTGGCACCATAACCACTGTGCTATGGGCGCCTAGCCTGTGAGTTTGACTTTAAAATACAACATGTAACAAAGATCACATAGTATTTGTCTTTCTGTGTCTTGCTTATTTCACTTAGCAGAATGTCCTCCAGGTTTATCTATGTTGATGCAAATGACAGGATTTCCTTCTTTTTTAAAGCTGAATAATTTTGTATTATATATTTACATACCACATTTTATTTGTCCATTCATTTGCTAATGGACACTTAAGTTGTTTCCATATCTTGGCTATGGTGATAAAGCTTCAGTAATGAACATGGAAGTGTAGTTATCCTTTCAAGATGCCATTTTCATCTCCTTTGGATATTTACCCAGAAGTAGGACTGCTGGATCATATAGTAGCTCTTTTTTTACCTTTTTTTTTTTTTGAGACAGGATCTCACTCTGTTGCCCAGGCTAGAATGCAGTAGCATCATCACAGCTCACTGCAATCTCAAATTCCTGGTTTTAAGTGATCTTTCTGCCTTGGCCTCCTGAGTAACTGGGACTACCTGCACCCACCACAACTCCCAGCTAATTTTTCTATTTTTAGTGGAGACAGTGTCTTGCTCTTGCTCCGGCTAATCTCGAACTCCTGGCCTTAACCAATCCTCCAAACTTGGCTTCCCAATGCTAGATTACGGGCGGGTGTGACTCACACACTTGGCCTCTCTTTAACTTTATAAAGGGCTTCTGCTCTGTTTTCCATAACATCTGAACCAGTTTACATTCCCACCAACATTGTACAGAAGTTCACTTTTCTCCACACCCTTGCCAACACTTTTTATCACTTGGCTCTTTGACAACAGCCATTCCAGCAGGTGTGAGGTCATATCTCATGGTGGTTTTGATTTGCATTTCCCTGGTGATTAGTGACACTGAGCACATTTTGATATGCTTGTTAGCTATTTGTGTTTTTCTTTGGAAAAATTTCTACTGCAGTCCTTTGCCCATTTTGTAATCGAGTTATTTGGTTTTCTTTCTAGTGAATTGTATGAACCCCTTATATGCCACATTTTGGATATTAACCTTTTATTGATTACATGGTTTGCAAATATTTTCTCCTATCCCTAGTTTGCCTTTTCGTTTTGTTGATATTTGCTTTGCTGTACACAAACTTTTTAGTTTGATGTAGTCCTACTTGTTTATATTTTGCTTTTGTTGTCTGTGATTTTGGTGTCATATCCAAAAAAATCATTGCCCAGACCAATGTCATGGAGCTTTTTCCCTATGTTTTCTTCTTGGAGTTATATGGATTCAGGATTTATGATTCAGTCCTTATCCCATTTTGAGTTAATTTTTTTGTATGGTATAAAACAAGACCCCAGTTTCATTTTTTTTTTTGCATGTAGATGAGCAGTTTTCCCAGCACCGGTTATTGAAGAGACTATCTTTCCCATTATGTCTTCTTGTTGCTTTTCTGCTTGATTATTTTTGAAAATTTACTTTCGAAATTTCACCTCTAAGCTCACTTTAAAAAAAATTATATGTTTACCAAATTGTAAAATCTAGGAAGTCAAACCATCATGAATAGTTTGAAAATAGGCAAATACTAATCTGAATCAAAAGGATTTTATAAATTTAAAGATAATAGAAAAATAACTACACACAAAAATGAACGTATTGGACTATGGAAAATATTTAAAGTCTAACATGAAAAGCAACCAAAATAAGAAAAAGATGAAGTACCCATGCAGTAAACATTACAAAGGGTTAATTATTTTGCTCTACAAAGAAATTATACAATTGTTCATTAAAACTACTTAATACTTTATCCAAGGAAATGAGTAGGAAATCCGCAAAATACAAGTAAAATATTTAATAAATAAATGAAAAGGATCAACTTACTATCGGTTTAAAAATAAAAACTTAAACAATAAAAGCACATTTGCTAAATTATCAAATATTTTCTCAAATACTAAATGCTGTACCAGCAAATATAGTGAAATTGATAATGTCAATTATTTGAGATAAACATTAAATTAGAATTTTTATATAAAAAGATTTTTGTTTTGTGTTGCTGAGACAAGGTATCTTGACTGTCACCCAGGTTGGAATACAGTGGCATGATCCTAATGCACTTCAGCATACAATTCCTGGTCTCAAGGGATGCTCTTGCCTCTAGACTATGGATATGCACCACCACACCTGGCTAATTTTAAAATTTTTTTTTTTTTTTGCAGAGATAGGGTCTTGCTGTGTTGCCAAGACTATTCTCAAACTCTAGGCCTCAAGCTTCAAGAAATCCTCCTGTCCTAACCTCCAAAAGTGCTGAGATTACAAGGATAAGCTGCCTTGCCTGACTAATTTAGTATGTACTAATAGTTTTAAGCATATTCAAATATTTGAGACAATAAATCGACTTATAAGATACATGTAAGACAGTTTAGGCACAGCGGTTTACACTTGTAATCCTAGCACTCTGGGAGGCCAAGGCTGAGAGTTGCTTGAGCTCAGGAGTTTAAGAGCAGCCTGAGCAAGAGTGAGATCTCCATCTCTACTAAAAAAATAGAAAAATTAGCAAGGCATTGGAGTGAGTGCCAGTAGTTTCAGCTATGCAGGAGGCTGAGGCAGGAGGACTGCTTGAACCAGAAATTTGAGGTTGCTGGGAGATAGGCTGATTCTTGAATCTCAAATGCATAATGCTAAGAGAAATATGCTACACTCCAAAGACTTCATTTACTGAATGCATACTGAATAACTTCATTTACATGACATTCTGGAAGAGCCAAAACTATTGGGACAAAAAAACAGATCAGTTGTTATCAGTGCCAGGGGTTGGGAGGAAGGGTTGACTGAAAGTAGGGGATAGGAAACATTTGGGGGTGATGGAATTGTTCTACACCTTGACTGCAGTGGTGGTGGTTGCAGAACTGTATTCTTTTGCCAAAACTAGCAGAACTGTGTATCAAATGGATGAACTTTACTGTGTGTAAATTATACTTAATTAAAAGTGAAAAAATATTCATTCCATTTTTATACTACCCTATTCAAGTTTTATGCTTTCTCTTCTATCATCTCCTTAACATTTTGAAGACACTTATAGTAAAATCTCTTTGCACTGTTTTGAGGTTTTTACTTCTTGAGATATATTATCAGCCATAGTAGGTGAAGTCCTATGTTTTTTCCTAATGACTTTACGTAGGGTTCTACCATCAAGCGCAGTCAGTGTGAATTTGAACTCTATGAGGTTTAATTTTATGTGTCAACTTAACTGAGCTAAGGGATGCCTAGATAGCTAGTAAAACATTATTTCTGAGTGTGTCTTAGAGGGTATTTTTAGAAAATATTAGCATTTGGAATCAGTAGACTAAATATAGAAGATCCCTTCTCACCAATATAAGTGAGCATCACCTAATTTATTGCACACCCAAACTTAAAAAAAGAAAGGGTGTGAGGGGGAATTCTTTCCACCTCTTCTTGAGCTGGGACATCCATCTTCTCTTGCCCTAGTACATTAGAGATTTTGGTTCTTGGAATTTCAGACTCTGGGACATATACCAACACCATCCTCAGGCCCTCTCACCCCTCCCATGCTTCTCAGGTCTTCAGATGTGGACTTAATTACACCTGTTTCCTGATTCTCCTGCTACAGGCAGCATATGGTAGGAATTATTGGCCTCCATAATTCCAATTCCCATAATAAGCCTCCCCTCATAGATTCATATATATCCTATTGGTTCTGTTTCTGTGGAGAACCCTGACTAATGCAGATCACATAGTTATTCAAAGCACAGATTGAGGTTATCTATTCTATCTCTTGACTTTTTCCACCCAAGGTGTTAGAAAATGTCGGTTTCTTATTGCTTCCAGACTAGGAGACAGTTTTCTCCTATTCTCACTTTCCTGAACACAGCAACCCTTTCTAGCTCAATTTCCATACTCTAACTTGCATGGATTCAATTCCTATCCATACAAGTATTAAAATTACAAGGGCCAAGCCCTCATGAGCCATCTAGCTCCAGTGACAGCTCACTACTCTGCCTGATTTCAGTCTTTCCTCTGGCACCAAAGCTTCCAATTTCTTGGATTTACATTCAAATATACATTTATTTTATTTTATTTTATTTGAATTTTCTACCATTTCTCTGATCTTGGATCCAGAGAGAGATTAGGTGACATTTCACATCACTGAAGGCTGCTATCTTGACTGAGTCTCATAGCTGTGTTTCCTAACATACAGTTCTAATATCAGTTGGTTTTGTCCAAATACAAAAGTAAGCAGGAGCATTGAGTTAACTGTTTGAAATACTTTGTTTCAAACAGAAGTATTTGCCTCGGTTTTAGATAGTTTATATTTTAAACTATATTTTCTATTTTCCATCCTTATGTAAAAATTTTGGGCTTTTATAGTAACTGGTTTTATTTTAATACATTTGTATAGGCCATCCCTGGGTTGTCAACAAGTTATGTTCTGTAGGCTTATTCTTAATTTGAATTTGTGTGTAAGTTCAAATAGGTACATTTACCTATTACATGTAATATCCTTTGTTCCTGAGAGCCACACATCAGCCAGATGTTGATAACTCAGGGACTTACAGTAATAACCTCCTTTGGTAAATGTGAGTTGTGTATAAGTCAGACGTTAGTACTTTGGGGACTGCCTGTGATCCATTTCGGTAGATTCATGATCAAATCAATAAACAGATAGTACTTGTTTATAATTCTAGGCTTAGAGTTTAAGAAACCCCAAAATATAAGTTGAAATGAATCAAGTATTCATATAACAAATGTATTCTTATTTGTTTTAGGTAATTCAAGTTTATAAATAAAATTATCCAATTTTAGACAGAAATAATTTAAAACAATGTTTATCTCCTGCTTGTTTTATTGTTGAAAGAAAAATGTACCTGAAATGAATAATGAAACTGCCAAAAGACAGATGAGTTAATAATGTTGTATAATAGATCACTGGATTTAGAACATCTAACTGGAAAAGCTGGAAATGAGAAGTTTAAAGTTCAAGGAGGTCTGAAATCTAACAAGCTTAATCAAAGGAAAAGATGTGAAATGTTCACAAAAAGAGTCTGCAAAGCCACACACACAGAAAGATTCTGCTAGTGTTGGAAAAGAATGGCAACTTTTTCCTATTAAGAAAAAATAAAAATAGGTCACATTGTTGACCTTGGCCATCCTCTGGCATAGTCATGTCACAGTCTTAACACAGAGCATAACATAAATGGCCAAAGGCTCTCAACATGTGAGAACGATTTCTGAAAAGGGGGTAGGAAATCAATTCATACTAATTTTAACTCCCTCTTGTTTCTGCAAAGGCTCATCTTGATTTCTTGGTGAACTTTAACACTCTTAGTCTCCCTGACACAGTTCAGTTTTCATGCAGTTCCCCTTAGACTACAAAAGAGATCACTGGACCATAGACAGTGCAACAGATAAACATGACCTATCTTGTACTAAAAATGAGTATGTCATACTGAGCTGAAAGAAAAGAATTATTCAGGGTAAATATTGTTCAGATGATAGGATCAGATCACAAGCAGAAATACATTAAGGTTTGCCTTTCAAAATGGCATAGCAGCTTTTTATACTCATCATCAAAAACATCATCAGAAGACAGCTCTAACTTTAAAAGTAAACCTCACTCCAGTTATCACTGTCTAGTGTTACAGAACAGCTCCAGCTCACATTATGGAACCAATCATTCAATCAATCAAAAAATGCACTCATTAAAAACAAAGTTCTGTCCATTTTTTTTCCCTGAGCAATATTGTGAAGATGAGAGAAGTATAAGACTATCTTACATTTCAATAACACTTTGTTATTTACAAAATACTTTGATAACTATTAGCATGGGAAAACTCAGCATATAATGTGTTCCCTTCACATTCCAACTGTAAATAGTCACACACACAATTAAAAAGGAGAGGAAGCAAACCACATATGAAGTCGATGAAGAGTTGGGAAAGGAATTTTTATGAATCTACAAGGCCATAGGATGAACAGGGAAAGTATACATCTTTGAATATTCCAAAATCCATTTCGTGGAACAGAATGGCAAGGATGGGCTCAAAAAGGCTGATCTGCCCCCCAGTCTTTGCCTCCAATGTGAGTGTGCAGAGCCAGTGGGCCCACTTTAATAAGAGGCAAACCTACTGAATTTGCCACATTTCACCAGTTTCCTTCCCTACCATCCATATCTCTATGCATCTATATAGGGCCTAATTTAGGCAATAATGTTTTTAATCTTCAGTACAGTTTTAAACCTTGATTGTGATGGTAGTTATATGACTGTCATTTGGCATTTACAAAACATACAGAGCTACACCTCCAAAAAGTAAATTTCACTCCATCTAAATTATAGCTCAGAAAACACAAAGCTAAAATATATACAATATAATAGATAAGAAGTGGTGAGAGGTGTAGACACAGCTGTGAAGAATATGGATATAGTTACCAAGGGAAAAGCATTACAAGCTAAACGTTGGAGCCAGGGATAGCGGTGCACACTTATAGTCCCAGCTAGTGGGGAGGCTGAACTGGGAGCAGTTCAAGGCTGTGGAGAACTATGATTATGCCACTGTACTCCAGCCTGGGCAACAGAAATCTTTTCTCTAAAAAAAAGAAAAAAAGAGTAATCATTGGACCAGATAAATGCTGGTGGGCTGAGAAAGTCTATGGGAAATAGACTTTATTCACTCTATGGCATTTACCAAACTAAGGTCCAAAAAATTTCATAGGCATATAAAATAACATGTTCTGGCCAGGTGCAATGGCTCATCCCTATAATCCTAGCACTCTGGGAAGCCCAGTGGGACAGTTGCTTGGAATGAGGAGTTTGTGACCACCTTGAGCAAGAGTGAGACCTCATCTCTTCTAAAAACAGAAAAATCATCTGGGCACAGTGCTGCATACCTGTAGTCCCAGCTACTTGAGAGGCTGAAGCAGGAAGATTGCTTGAGTCCAGGAGTCTGAGGTTACATGAGCTGGGGTCATGCCATTACACTCTAGACTGATCATGTGAGATGCTGTCCCAAATAATGTAACAACAACAACAATAATACTAATAATAAATATGTGTTCATTTCAAAGTAAGTTTAACGAAACTGATTTGAAAATAATTTGGTTTTTTTTTTGAGGAGGACAGAGTCTTACTTTGTCACCTTAATACAGTGTCATGGGGTCATAGCTCACAGCAACCTCAAACTCTTGGGTTCAAGCGATTCTCTTTCTTCAGCCTCCCAAGTAGCTGGGACTATATGTGCCCACCATAACACCTGGCTATTTTTAGAGACAGAGTCTCACTCTGACTGAGGCTGGTCTCAAACCCATGAGCTCAGGCAATCAACCAGCCTCAGCCTCCCAGGGTGCTAGGATTACAGGCGTGAGCCAAAGCACCCAGCCCTGATTTAAAAATAATTAACAGACTTCTTTGCTATAGGATTTGAGTACTTGATAATGCAATTATATGAGGGGCAAGTAGCATATTGCATTTCCCAAAATTATTTGATCATAGAACACTTATCTCCTAATGTTTATGGAATTCTCTGGCAAACAAATGACAATCAGAGGCTTAATATGACCCTCCAGGATAAAGACCTTAAAATTAAAATTAGGAGAAAATCCATGCTAAATAATTGTACTACATGACAACACAGATCAGGAGAGAGTCATAAATAACGACTTTCAAACCACAGACAGATCTACGTGAAAATCTTCTAAGAACTAAAATGCACAGTAATGGGAATTAAAGATGCAAACACACACTTATCTAGATATCTCTGAGGTCAAGGAGAGATAAACAAAAGAATACATAAATATATGTTACATAAAAATATAAATTGATGTTATATAAATATATTAAACTACTGAAACAAAAGAGAAAAGCACAATTCCCTAAAAACTTGGAATAAAAACATATCACTGAAATTACTTCCATATAGAACATAAGAAAACTACATGATCAGGTCCAGTGGCTCAGAACTGTAATCCCAGCACGTTGGGAGGCTAAGGTAGGAGGATCACTTGAGCGCAGGGGTTCAAGGGACAGTAAGCTATAATCATGCCACTGCACTCCAGCCTGTGCACCAGAGCAAGAACTTGCCTCAAAAGAAAGAAAACCATGTGAAACATTTATTTAGTATACCAAAAAGACCTGAAGAGTTGAGTTCTATAAAGAGATGAGTTTTATAAAGTTCTATAAGGGGTCATAAGACTCAAGATTCTGAGGTGAAATTGAACAAGAAAATAAAATTTCCTTAAAAAATAAGCTCAGAAACAATTCTAGAAAATAACGACTGAATAAAAATTAATCATCACAGCAGAAGAAAACAAAATTGATCTTAGAGAAAACTAAATCAGTAACAAGAAGAAAAACTCAAATGGCTCACTCAGAATTAGAAGAAACAGATAAGGAAATTGAAATCCAAACATATTGACAAAGCTTCCAAAATTCATCAGTCTGGCCCCTGCCTAACTCTTCTGACTCATTTTAGCACCATCTCAACCCCTCCACTTACACATTCTACACTGTAGCCTTACATTGGTCCTAACAGCTCCCTGAACGTGATGCTACTCTTTCATTGCTCTAGTATAAGAGTATCGGTTATGGAGTGAAAATGCCAGTTCAAATTTCAGTTCTTCTAACTAATAACTTTATGATCATGAACAAATTACTTAACCTTTCAATGCTCCAGATAGTTCATCTGTAAAGTGGGGATCATACCACAAGCTTTTTCCTCAGCTTTTAATGACTTTTCCAGATAGCTAAATTCTACTTTTTCTTCAAATTTCAAATCAGGGTTTATGGTTATTGAATCATTCCCTATCTCCTAGTCTAGATTAGACATCTTAAAAGTGTCTGTTTTTTTTTTTTTTTTTTTTTTTTGAGACTCTGTTACCTCGAGAGAGTGCTATGGAATTATAGCTCACAGCAACCTCAAACTCTTGGGCTCAAGTGATCCTCTTGCCTCAGGCTCCCAAGTAACTGAGACTACAGTTGCCCGCCACAACGTCTGGCTATTTTTACAGATGGGGGTCTCACTCTTGCTCAGGCTGGTCTTGAACTCATGAGCTCAGGCAATACAACCACCTTGGCCTCCTAGAGCACTAGGATTACAGGCAAGAGCCACCGTGCCTGGCCCATGTCTGATTTTTAAAGACAAGGTCTAATGTCTTTACTATTTTATTTTCTATCATCTAGAGGAATGGTACATTTAAAAAAAATTGAGGCCAGGCACAGTAGTAGTTCAAGCCTATAATCTTAGCACTCTAGGAGGCCCAGCTGCTGGATTCCTTGAGCTCAGGAGTTCAAGATCAGCCTTAGCAAGAGCCAGATTCCCATTTCTACTAAAAATAGAAAAACTAGCCTGGCATCTTCCAGGCAACTATAGTCCCAGACACTTGGAGGCTGAGGCAAGAGTCTTACTTTGTCACCCTGGGTGACAAAGAGTCTTACTTGTCCCCCCCCCAAAAAAAAATTAAAAAACATATATTGAAAGTGCAAATATATGACTAGACAAGTAGATAATGACAAATAGCTGTATAATCCTAAATTGGGGGCAAAAAAATGAAGGTACTAGTCTAGTTTAGGATGATAATAATTACTAGCTAAATAGAAATTTATAAAGAGAAGATATGTAGCACCCTGTAAAATCCATTTCTTCAATTAGAAATGAGGCTGGGTGCAGTGGTTCATGCCTATAAATTCTAGCACTTTGAGAGGCTGAGGCAAAAGGACCAATTGAGGTCAGGAGTTTGAGATCAGCCTGAGCAGGAGTGAGTCTCTGTCTCTACAAAAGAATAGAAGAATTAGCCAGGTGTGCCTGTAGTCCCAGTGCTACTTGAGAAGCTAAGGCAGGAGAATCACTTGAGCCCAGCAGTTTGAGGTTGCAGTGAGCTATGATCATGCCATTGCACTCTATCCTGGGCAACAAAGTGAGACCATGTCTCCAAAAACCAAAAAAAAAAAAAAAAAAAGAAGGAAAAAAAATCAGAAACTAATGGTTTTGGTGTTATCTCAGTGATTACTTGTTCGCATGAAAATTGTCCCAGATGGCTCCACACTTGTAGCTCAGCGGCTAGGGTGCCAGCCACATACACTGAGGCTGGCAGGTTTAAACCCAGCTGGGCCTGCCAAACAACAATGACAACTACAACCAAAAAATAGCCGGGCGTTGTGGCAGGCACCTATAGTCCCAGCTACTTGGGAGGCTGAGATAAGAGAATCACTTAAGCCCAAGACTTGGAGGTTGCTGTGAGCTGTGGCGCCACCACACTTTACTGGGCAACACAGTGAAACTCTGTCTCAAAAAACAAAAAGAAAGAAAGAAAATTGTCCCAGAAATCTGCTGTGTTCTATTTCAACTCTAAATTTTGGGAGGCTCTGATTTTTAGCAGGTACAGTTTCCTGGAGATATGAACATTAAAGAATGGGTTTCATTTGAATAGTAAGAAAAAAGGACATCCAAATTAGGGAACACATCCCAGGGCTTGAACCTTTTGGTTGCTTTGCATCTAAAAAAAATTAAGCCAGGCACAGTAGTAGTTCACGCCTATAAGTAGTTCACTTTAGCTAGTGAAGGGGAAATGAATTGGTAAAGTTAAACACAAGAAATAACAAAAATCCCAGAAGCTGCTAACAAAATTCCATTTTGTTTTTTTATGATCACTACATATTGACTACCTGGAGAGTGGTAGTTAAATTCATGTTCTCTACACCCAGACTACCTGCATATTGATTTCATTTTTGATACCAATATTCTCGAGCAAAGTTTTTAAACTCTCATACCTAAGATTCCTTTCTATGAAATAGGGATAATAAAAGTACTGACCCTATGAAGTGGTTCTAATCATTAAATAATTTAATACATGCTAATTCCTTTGAATAGCCACTGGTATGTTTTACTGTCTAGCAAATATTATTACTTAATTTAAGGCCACCAGACATTTTCCATGAAGATTAGATGCACCCATGTCTTTCACCATTTAGTAAAATTAGACTCAGTCTTTCCTAAGTCAGAATTATAGTAACTCCTTGCCACTTTAAGACAGGTTTCAACACCACAACACAAACTTCTTTAGGGCAGCATAGTGCTTAATAGTATAAAAGTCCAAAGAAGACTCTAATTCCTCTGAGTACATTCCATTCATTCTCACTATGGCATTCAAAAATCTCAGGTACAGTCACATTAGAATTAGATTGTGCTAAAGTATGGCTAGCTCCTGAAAGCAATATATCTCTAGAAAAAGTGCCATGTCCTTACTCGACCTAAAAAAAAAAAAATGTGTCAGACACTGTTTAAAAATTCTACAAACTTCTTACTAAATCACACTGTACATGAACCATAGGCTTTGTTTGTTGCCTTGAACTAGATTCACTCAAAGGAGTAACTGAAATATTAATCTGATCTGTGATTTGGAAAATGTTTCTCAATAAAAATATTCAAAAGCCTGACTGCTTCTCAGCTCTCAGATGAATTAAGATTTAACTCTGACATGAATTGAACCTCTCTCTGGGGATGCTTCTCTTTAGGGGGCTGAGATCACAGAGTTCATCCTTCTGGCACTAGCAGCTCTTTGATTCTTGTCAGGGAGGCCTGCCACCAGAGCGCAGTGCATAGCAACGTCAGGGCATGTCTCCCATGCTCCCTAATGAAAAGCTAGCCTGGAGATGGGGGCAGGTTGAAGGGTAAATTTCAAAGAGGGGAAAGGTCAGTTCTTGGTCAAAGTATGAAGGGCTTATGAAAGAAAGAAAACTTCGAAAATAAAGCATTAACATAAATTACTGAAAACAGCCTTTCAAGTCTCATAGAAAGAGATGAAGCAAGGACCATGATAAAGGCTCCCCTTTTTAAAAGATGTATCCATCTTTGTCCTCTTCTTATTACTTCAGAAAATTATCAGAAATGTCGATAGATGATTCCATTTGAGTTTCTTAAAGAAAACTTTACGGTCATTGAAATTTAAAAAGATCCCACATCTTTAAATCAGAAAGGCGACAAGGTCATGGTTAGCTTTCTGGGAAGAAAATAAAATCTGTAACTTTGCCAGGAGAATAGCCTTTACTAATTGAGGGAGAAATGGTTAAATTGACATAACATTATAGCATAAACTGCACCAGTTTAAAGACATGGGGATGTCAGCCAATGTCAATAACCTGAGAAATTTAATAATCTATAAGTAAACCAGATAATTATTTTCCCAAAGTGAAAGGTTTTCAGAAGGCTGAAACATCTGCTATCTACATGGTTCAAAAGAATAAAATAACTGCCCAGTCTTCATTTTCCTTTACTGACCAACTGAGATGAATGACAGAAGGTTGAAAATACTCAGAAAGATCCAGAAACAAAAACTTGGCTAAGCATAAAGAACATGACAAATACTTCAGGTCTTTGCAGGCAAGAAGTTAATAACAGTGGTTCTCAAATGGTTTGGTCTCAGAGCTGCTTTGCACTCATAAAAATTGTTGAAGCCCCCAGGCATTTGTTTACAAGAATCTTACCTTTAAATATTTGCTGTTTCAGAAATTAAACCTGAAAATACATATTCATTTATTAGCAATTTAAAAACAATAATAAGCTCATTGTTCGTTTGCATAAATAACATGTATTTTTTGCAAAAATCTCTATACCTTCCCCCCTCCCAAAAAGTTAGTGAGAAAAATGACATTATCTTATACTTTTTCAAGTCTCTTTTGATATTTGGCTTATAAAGATAGCTATATTCTACCTATTGCTGTATTCAATCAGTTGTGATATTTTAATTTTGATTAAAAATATCAAGAAAAATCAGATTTCACACAGAAATGTGGTGGGAAAGGGAACAAGTATTTTAATAGCCTTTTCAAACAAATCTGAGTGTTCTATTTTAATATTACACTGATACATGACAAGTGGTAGTTTCTGAAAGGTTAATTATGATGCAGAATCTGAGACCATATCAGCAAATTTTCCATACTCTGTTACATGGAAACCCATTGCTGAATACTGATTTTTGAATAGCTCTTTCACCATCTATGATGTGTAACACCATACATTGGTCATTTGAAAAATAATGGTTTACTGGGTTATGCAGACTTTTTATTACAAAATATATTTTAAAAAATCACATTGATTATATTACCACAAATCTTAACAGAAAATTCTTTGACTGGTAAGAAGCTGTCAAGTTCACAGTAGTGGATATAAATTTTCCAGAAACCTAATATTTGTTTGCAAGCTTAAATTTTATCTTTGGGAACAAACACTGTGACTTGTTTTCCTTGAAGTGATAGTTTCATTTTGCTCATTATCAAAAAAATATTGCCAAATACCCTACAGAATCATAGTTTGTCAGCTGTTCTTCCAAATGAAAATGCTGCGCCATGAAGAAAAGTGTTTCTGAAGGAGGACTTTCTGCTTGAGCCTCCTGTGTCGCCGCAGCAGCAAAAGTGCTTTATGAATATTTCCTATCTTGTCACATAGAATATTAAAAAACCTGTACTCAAGGATCAAGATGTAATCACAATAAAAAATGTTACTTTTCAGCAAGAATACTCTATATGAAATTGGCTTTTCTTAACTTTCTTTTCTTTCTTTTTTTCCTTTTAACTGTGAGTTCCGTTTGGTACTACTGCCTGGGCTCATGCTAAGGCGCCAGCACTTAACCAGCATTGCTTTTGCACTATCTTTGCAAACCTCAAAGAAACAAAGTGTTCTCTTCTGTATCCAAGGGTTTTTCATCCAGAGGTTCAACCAATCACAGATCAAACATATTTGGGAAAAAATGATTAAAAATAATAATAAATTAAAAATAATGCAAATAAAAATACAACATAACAGCTATTTACATAGCATTTAAATTGTGTTAGGTATTACAATATAAGTAATCTTGAGATGATTTTATACAAGAGGATGCATATAGGTTATATGCTATTTTTTTTTAAAGGAATTTAAGCATCCACAGATTTTGGTATCTGGGCATGGAGGAGGTAACCCGGAATCAATCCCCCGAAGATACCAATGGGCAACTGTAAGGTCTTAGTGTGATTATGAAAATACTTTTGACTTCAGTCTCTTGAATGGGTCCTGCAGACACCCAGGGCTCCATCACCATGCTCTGAAAGCTGATAAAATAGAAGAAAATTAGCTAAAGCCCAAGGAATAAATAAATTCTAAGAGTCTACGTTAATAAGCAGGGCCAATTTCTGACCAGAGCAAAAGTACCTGACGTTCTACTGTTTACACTGATAAATTGGAAAGAGAATCTTTGGAATTGTAAGTATTGGTCACATCCTGAAGAAATCAAACATGTGCAGCCAACATTTTTAAACTTATGTCTTGAATAGAAACAAAGAGAATTGATTACAACATTTGGATACTATTGTATCCACAAGGCCTAGGAAGAATTTCACTCCAAATTAAGAGTTAAGTCTCTTAACTGTAGAAAGAATGCCTACCAAAAAGATATTCTAAACAATACACAGAATGGATAGTAAGCTAGTGATAGGGAAAAAATGGTTAATGTGTTGCTTACATCAACAAGGAAAGAAAGATCAATCTACATTTAAGGAAAAACACAAAACTATGCAATAAATTCTGATCCAAATAAGAAGTAAGCTAAGTATGGCATGATTTTGAGCAATCAATGGAGAGAAAGAAAAGATAATCCCTTTCATTTGATGCCAAAAACCTCCTTTAAGTTACTGAGAAGTTTTGAATTTTTAGAAAGAAAATATTTATATAGTTATAATGATATGAACACTGTTTACTCATTTCTCACATACATATATAAAAATATGTGCAAGATACAAAAAATATAGACAAGATACACATTTCAATATTACTGTAGAACAACATGTGAGTATTATCAATATTGGAGACGGAGGGCAGAAGAGATGGGGAGGCAATGGCAGAAAGACCAAGATTATCCTCAGTGATAGAGAAGACACACAATTGAAAGTGAATGGAATGAGAAAATACAAGAAAACAATTAAGTGTTAAAATGAAGTATTGTTCAGTTTACGAAGCTGGGAAGAGATTCAAAATACTCAGCCATCACGAATTAGAAAAGGCAGGGGTGGTAGGTACTGTGAATGAGCTAAGTAACTTTTTATAGTTCTGAGTCAATAGATAATGCTTAAATGTGAAAAATCAAGAAATTTGGATATAAGTAATATTATTCAGATAGCCTTATGATTCAAAACATTTGATAACTATTATGGCACAGACACATATTAATCAGCACAGAAGTCTATACATATTCAGGATGTATGCTGACTGGGACACACTCCCTATATGCCACCTCTATTTTTAAAACAAATTAGGGAAGTAACAACTAAAAGAAATAAAGATACGAATAGGCCAAAAGGTGAGTGGGTTTGAGGTGGGGAGCTGTTGCTTTTTATTAAAAGCCCTTCTGTACTTTTTAAATTTTTCCTATATGCATGTGTTACATCATGAGAAATAATATTAAAATATGAATAATGTGTTTTCATCCTATCAGAAATTAGCTCCATTTAAAAACTGTTCTGCCATCCTCTTTATAGTCTGTGAACAATTGATATTCAATAGAAACAAATGCAGCAAGATATTACGGTAAACATTTCTTGGTTTATTAGCAGTTGTTTTTTAAATTTCTAATGTATCCGCACAAATATTCTCAAGAATATATAAAAGAATTGCTTCAAATCTTAATTTAGGAGATAATTCACAATTTAATTTCTTTTTTGTGATAATAGGGAAGCAATGGAAAATAACATAAAATGTATAGGTCATCTCTAGGGCACATTTCTTGAAGTTATCAATGATTTTGAACAGTAGGAGATTCTCCTACCAAAATTAAAGATTATACTGGGAATTTTATTCTACTTTAATGAATGGGCCCCAGTGAACCATAACTTACATCTATATGGCACAGTTAACTGTCTTTTCTGTTCTTCAGATCACCACAGAGAACAGGAGGACTACGATAATTACAAAATGTATTTTGAGGACATTGCTTCATTTGAATTTATGAGTAGTACAATTAGTCATAGATATTGTGAGCTGCAAGAAATGAGTCTGTGAAAAATAGTCTTCCAAATAACATAGATGCCTGTGTTAAGAATTGCTTGGATGCTGAGGCCAGGCCTGGTGGCTCACACCTCTGTTCCTAGCACTCCGGGAGGCTGATGCAGGTGGATTGCCTAAGCTCAAGAGTTCAGAGATCAGTCTAAGCAAAAGTGACACTCTGTCTCTGCTAAAAATAGAAAACCTGGCTGGGCACTGTGGCAGGCACCTGTAGTCCCAGCTACTTGGGAGGCTGAGCCCAAGACTTTGAGGTTGCTATAAGCTATGTGATGCCACGGCATTCTACCTAGGGTAAGACTCTCTAAAAAAAAAAAAAAAAGAATTGTTTGGATTAATTCACTCTGAAGATATATAAAGTCAATAAAGATAATATTCTGTACTGTAAGATTGAAATGTAGCACTTACTCGTAATTTTCATATATCTCAAAACCTAGACTTTTGTGGAATTGTGTATATACATGTGCAAATATAAGAAACATTTTATATCTGTTGGATAGCTGTTATAGGTATAGAAGTGTGGGAGATAGACAAAATCCCAGAATGCTGGGATTCATTGGGAAGAGGGACTTATTTCCAACAGTTTTGAAGGTACAGCCCATTTACCTGAACACCTCTATCTTAAATCACCTTCCTGGCTGTGTAATATAAGAATATTTTTGTGCAGTATGTTGAACCTCCAGGCCATATGGTGATCTTCTTTTGTCTGTTCTAAACATTCAGGTTGTAGTTCCTTCTTTATGTTTATTATTAAATTTTTATAGATTCCATAGACTATAAATATATATAATATTTATGCATAGTTTGTTCATACATAGCAGACAAAGAGTGAACCTTCTGCATGTTGACACACAATGTAACTCCATTAGAAGTGGAGAAAAGTCTTGCTAAAGTGAGCAATATTGAATTGTTCAAATCAAACAGCTTTGTGTTTGTAGACATACATCTATGACAGCCTAAGCAAAGATAGAAAGTTAATAATTCAAAGTTTTGATTATCTTTAATCAAATGACTGAGCTTCAGAGGATATAAAATTTGTATAAATATATAAAAACTTTAAAAGGATATTTCTGAGACCCATATATGATTTTAAGTACTGATTAACTCTTGGGTTATATGTGAAAACCATGAGCTATAGGAAATATATGTAGGAAGATACCAAAATTAACTCTTAGAGTTAGTATAAGTACTAGTTAAAGCAACAAGCAATTATATAAGTCATACATACTAAAATATTTCATCCAGAAGTATAAAGTATTCAGAAGAGTTCTTAAGGGTGTTATAGCACAGTAAATAAATGAGTATTAAAAACAATTTTAAATCACATTATTTCTACTTAAGAAAGCCAATGTAATGCACTAGCTTTTTCCCCGTGTATTCAATTACTTATTCATCATTCATCCATATTTATTGGGCCCCCACTTTTGCACTACTGTAGAGAAAGCAGAGACATAAAACATATGGCTGTAAAACTGTGACAAGTATTCCTGGATATTCACCAGGTGAGGCTGCTCACAGGAACAACTAAGGTTAATTACAAAAAAGTTCCTCAGTAATTCTACTTCTAAAGTAAATTTACTATGTTAAAAAAAAAGTTTGCCTATATTAGGCTTTGTTGTACTATAAAAGAACTGCTAAGTGGAAAACTCAAGAATTATTATATTTACATTAAAGAAAATTAGGTGAGATGCCTATCTTCTTAACTTTATATTCATTTAATGGACACACATTCTTCACCTTTTCCTTTAATAATGGAAATTCTTGAACGGCATTATAACAGGATCATTTTAATAAGAGAAAAAGACCATCACAGAGAAAATGACTAAATCATTCTCAGTTTAGAATTTCACTATCTATCAATTTATTTATTTATTCATTTATTTATTTATTTTTGCCGCAGGCTTTGGGGACATTAAGTCCACATTATAAATCCTGGTCACTGCTTTTTCTAAAGAGCAAAAATGAGAGTTTATTAGCATCTCAGTGGTTGCCTCAATAATGACAAAACAGTTGCTCATTACTGCTCATTAGTTTCATATTAGATTCATCTGCAATAGCAATACATCTTCTATTCATACTGATTGCAAAACAACAGATATGATTTGACACCTGCTGTACAACAGAATTCATTAGATAGTAATAATACAAATAGAAATTCAGAAGCTGGACGTCTATTTGCTTCTATGATGACTCCATGCAGGAAAATGTCTCTAAAATCATCCAGGCTGGAATAAGATAAATATGCATAGCAGATGATCAGGTTTTCAAATACTGAATTCTCTATTTTTCTATCTACAACAATGTTCTATATACATAATGTAATATTTTAATGAGTGGCATAATTTCCAAAATAATGAAGCACTTCCTGCTATACAGATGAAATGAAATATTGAATTAAAGAAGCATACTGAATAAAAAGAAGCCCAAGACAATTTTTAAACTGCAAAATAAACTAAATTATTTTTTCATACATTTCATATGTTTTCATACATCTTTACTTTTATCCATGGGGAAGAATCAGGATTCAAAGTGTTTCTAATCATTCTTTCTGATATTCGATTATGTTTGTTTACTTGAACTCCTTGTGGCTATTGTCACATGTCATCGCATATAATAAAAGAAGAAACTTTCAACTATTGTTCTTTTGTATAGATTCACACCATCGAAATCAAGCAACAGCACACCGATTCAAAATGAAGTGACTGGTTCTGTTTTTTTCTGAAATATTTTAGTAGGAAAATTTAATGGGCTTTATTTCAGGTAAGAGAGTCAATTCTTAGCTTTCTGTTATATTTTCATAGGCAATAAAGAACAATCACATTAATCATTTCCTAAAAATACAGTATATGAGTATAAGAGACATTACTTTGTTCCATTCTACAAGCATTTTGTAGCTATCTATGATATTCCAGGGGTTATAGATCATGATATCCATGCCTTTTGTGACTAGAATCTAACAACATCTACCCAGGCCATCACATTACAGGCTCCAAAGAATCTCAACAAGGGTTAAATTCTTACCACATTGCACAAGTCTAGCAACTCCATAAATATTTGCAAAATGAATCAATGAATGAGTGCTGTGAGAAATACAATAGAGGACAACAACACCTGGCCTTGGGTTGTTGGAGAAGTAAGTCTGTGGACATTTATTATAAAAATAAAAGCAGGAGCTGATCACATGTGAGAGTGGGTAGTGGAGACATTTACTTTGAGAATGAAGAAAAATGAGAGATCAACATAGGCTGAAATTGCAGGGGCATTTTTTTGTTCAATGTTTATATTTTTATCCAAACTCTGGAGGATGAGCTGGATTTGGATAGGTGGAAGCCGGGGAGCAAGTACTTTATATCAAGGAAAGAAAATTGACCCAAGTTTAGAAGTAGAAATTGGGCTGGGAATGGTGGCTCATGCCTGTAACCCTAGCACTCTGGGAAGCTGAGGTGGGTAGATTGCCTGAGTTCCAGATCAGCCTAAGCAAGCACGAGACCCCCATCTCTTAAAAAAAAAAAAAAAAGGAGTTGTGGCAGCTGCCACAGCTACTTAGGAAGCTGAGACAAGAGAATCGCTTGAGCCCAAGGGTTTGAAGTTGCTTCGAGCTGTGACACCACAGCACTCTACTGAGGGTGACAAAGTGAGACTCTGTCTCAAAAAAAAAGAGGTAAAGAGGTAAAATGAGCATAGGAAATTTTGATGGTATCCTCAATAGGTATTTTGCAATACATTTAAAGTTTGTAAATAAGGTATTGTCACAGATGCACTGCCTATTTTCAGACATTAGAATAATGCTGTTCCAACTCTAAAAGCATGCTTCATGTCATATTCAGAAAGGAATCTGCTAACATCACAAAATACACTGTTTCCATGCAGACATGTAAGATGAAAGCCAAGTCAGAGTAACGATGCTTTCTGTCTAACAAGTAAACTCATGCCACTTAAACACAATAGTGTTAGAGATTAAGTAAATTAGATGGTAGAAAATGAGTTAGTCACAGTATTAGTATGTACATTACAATTTAGGTAAATGAGCTCAAATTCCAATGGGTGTATTCTCCAAAAATAAAATTTCCATCCTTACAATTCCCCATAACAAATATATACATAAAATAAGCTTTACAATAATCAAAGCCCTGAGTAAATGTTCCATTCTATAAAAGATAATATAATTGTTTTGCAATATAAACCAGATCGCAAGAGAGCTTCCTGCTTTTCTCAGAAAGAAAAGAAAAATCCAACCAGAAATTCAATTTTACAATGACAATCCAGGCTTTGTACAAATATTATACAAGTTATATAACTTGACTGCTTATTATCATATATTATTATTATATATTCATTGGGTCTCTATAGCAACTTACTTAAAACCATTTTTTTCTTATTTTTAAAACACTTCCAGCCTGAGCAAAAGCAAGACCCCATCTTTACAAAAAGAAATTGAAATATTAACTGGGTGCATGTACTTGGGAGACTGAGGCAAGAGAATCGAGTGAGCCCAGAGTTTGGGAGTGCAGTGAGATATGATGATGCCAGTGCAGTCTAGCCCCCGTGACAGAACAAGACTCTGTCCCAAACAAAAACAAAAACAAAAAACCCACCTGGCCTTCACACCATTAGGGTAATTCTTTTTCTTTTTTTAAAATCATGCATAGTCATCAAAATCCACTCCTAGTCTTTAAAATATCAGTTGACATCTAATATAGTGTCCAGATTTATCAAATACAAATATAAGATGCACGGTTAAATTTGAATTTCAGATAAACAACAAATAAGTAGCATAAGTATGTTCCATGCACTATTTGGGACATAGTTATACTATAAAATTATTGTTTATCTGAAATTCAAATTTACTGCATGTCCTACATTTTTTCTGGAAATTCTAGTCTAAAACAGAGCATCATAGTCTCAAAATCAATTGTTTTAGCAACCTTATTTTCATCTCATGAAATACCATGGTGTCTTATGGCCTATGAGTTCAGCTATAATTCTAATCCAGACTGAATCAAGGTGATTGGAATTTATATATTTTTATTGCACAAAATTGTTACATAGTAAATTGTTTAACTGACTAAATCTTGTGACTGAGGCCTTCTTCAAGTTTGGATTCTTAGTATTGTCTATATTTACAGTATTTAAAACAGGTGCATAGCCTTCCCAGTTCCAGACTACCATTTTGCACACATGTGAAAAGGCATTCTCTCTTTCCACTGCTTCAAAGATTAATAACTTTTAACCCTTACTCAGGATCCCATGTTTAATAAACAGAGTCAACGCTCGTCTTTTCTTCTTGCTCATTCTCAATTTCTCTCTTTTTGTCTATTTCTTATTTTTCTTTTACACACACACACACTTCTTGACTCACCACACACATTTGGGTTTATAATAAGCTTGTTAAAGTTCCAACCAAGCTAGTTCTTAAAGCCACAGAAGTATGAAGTCACTGTATTTTATGAAAACATGATATGATTCATATGTCCTGAATGATATTTAAATATTTGTTACTGAGTGTTTCAATGGAATAACAAGTAAATTTATATTTTTTCACAATATGTACATGAAGCCCTGCCCAAAGACATTTTATTAGAATGGCAATTTACTACTTTCTAATCTGTTATTGTAACAGGCTTAGTCTGTGAAACAAATCTAGGCATTATCATGAAATAATGAGTGACATTTAAAATAAAAAAGTTTGATCCTGAGCTTAGAAAAATATCCTCGGAAAGTCAAGGGTCATTTGTTTTGAATTTTGGCCATAAAAGGGAATATCCAATTTTTTAAATAATCCTCAATAATGGTTAATATTCTTTACTTATTTCTTCTGCCAAAGAAAGGTAATATTCTGCCAGCATACAGTGGCCCAAGCTTGTATCTCATCACTTTGGGAGGCTGGGGTGGGAAGACTACTGGAGACCAGGAATTTGAGACCAGCCTAGGCAAAATAGGGAGACCCTGTCTCTACAAAAATAAAAATAGACAACTGAAAAATAAAAGTAATAATCAAAGAATAGGGATATCTCTAACTCTTTTATATATTTAGTTATACTAGGTTAAATTTTAAAAGAATACATAAATAAAATTTTCTCTCCCCATATATTTTATCTAAGTTCCTTCAATAAATCAGGCAAATAGGACAAACATATTATTTTATAAAATATCGAAAATTCTGAGACATATACTAGTTCTTCAAGTGTAATAGATGACTGCTTTATAACTTTATTATGTATTCAATAATAGCATATCAAATTCTCAGCAGTCACAGCAAAGGTAGAGACTTAGAGGCCAGTTGGCTGGTCAGTACTTAATTTAGTATTTGAAAGGCTGAGAAATACAGAAACATTCAGGTGCTAACATTCATTCAGTGAAGAAAAGGCTGGCAATTTTAATTATCATCTAGAAAATATTAATTAAAGATTGTCCAATATATTATATTCTGCTTGATATGATATAATTAGCAAGGAGAGCCTGCAGGGATTTAGATGCGAAAGCTATTTTGTCAAGAAACCATGCTTATACAAGGATTCACTTAATAGAAACAATTTCTAAAGAGATAAAGATATTAACATTGAAGATATTATTAAAATAGATTCCTCTCTTCTAAAAACGTAGATTATTTTAAAAATGTATATTACAAAAGTAATATAAGCTCATAGAAAAAAACCTAGAAAATATAGAAAGTATACAGATTAAAATGAAAATTTCTTACTCCAATACTATTTTAGAAATCTATCACCTTTTGATACATGTTTCTGATCTTCTAAATATTGATATTTTTACAAAATTGGGTTCATAGTAGATGTAGGTTCTCTATAATAGGATACTTAAAATTAGCCAGGCACTGTGACATACACCTGTAGTCTCAGCTACTCGGGAAGCTAACACTAGGGTAAAAGAGCTGCAGGGTGATGTGATCGTGCCTGAGACTAGCCACTGCACTGCCATCTGGGCAACATAGTGAGACCCCACCTCTAAAAAACTTCTTTGTTAAATTAAAACCAAAATTAAAAGACAATGGTTGAAGTAAAAGACAATTAGACCTAACTGAAGAAATGTTAAGATGCAAAACAATCTGATGAAATGACATAAAAATGCAGGAAAAAAATTATATAAAACACATAAAAGAGAAATTAAAAGACCTGGAATAATAATTGGAAAGGTCAGTAACAACATTCAAAGATACAGGAGATAAACATTTTCTCAGAGTTGTTGGAAATACCAAAAGTTAGATTAACAATCCCAACCAATCTTAAAAGAGAATAATTTTTTTTTTTTTTTTAGTTCCAACTACACATATCGTAGTAAAACAAACAGGCAACGTTGAAAAGAAAAAGATTTCAAAGTTTTCTGGGGGAGGTTACTTTTAAAAATTTGATTAGGAATTTCCATTTTCAATAATTAGAATCTTGGGAATTTTGATCAGTTCTCCCCTCAGCACAAGGAAAGTTGGACACTCCCGCCCAAAAGATAGTATTTAAAATTGTTAGAATAGGCTAAAGAAAATTTAGAAATAGAACTGAAGAGAAGCTCAAAGAGGTAAGCCAGGCATTAGGACTGCTTTCTCCTGAGAGTCACATGCTGATTCTGGGAAAACTGACCAGCTGAGCAGAACTTTCATCAGACTTGTCACTGGTCTACCAGATCTTTAAAAGGGAGATGACGATAATCTCTACCTCACAGGGTTGTTATAATTTCTTGACAAATGAGTGTGAGTTTTTCTTTATTTTTGTTTGGATTTATTTATTACTAAAAGTGCTGGGCAAAAATAAAAATCTACATAGAACATCAACTCCCTACCTGTTTCCTATTTCTGCTCTTCTTTACTGCTGATTTACTCTCCGAGGATTAGTGTGCCCCACTCACCCTTGGCTAGTTTACATATTGTGACTTTCAACCTCTGAATGGATAGAGGCAATTTAGTCGGTTGTCAGTTTTTCTCACTCCATTGGGGAAAAACCATGACTTTTTTTGGCTGGAATGTAGGCCTCCATTTCTAATTCAGAAATAGAAAATAGGGTATGCACACAGACGTAGGGAACCTCCCCTCTCTCCTCCCTGCCTGTCTGTGTAGCAGTTTCAGAGGTACAAACAGATCATGATTGTATCTCAATCTGGTCCTCCTGCACAGTGAACCTTTTCAGTCTGGCAACTCTCTTATCCCTCCCACCCTATACACTCCTTACTATCTAGCAAATGAAGCTGATTGATTTGATTGTCTCCCCCAGATACAATAATATCTCCACAAGGGAAGGCATAGAGTTTTCTATGTAGTGTATTTACATAAAACAGTGCCTGGCCCAGATTAAGACATCAAATCAATATTTTTAATACATGAATAACCTTCCTTTTTGGTATACTGGAGACTGTACATATATAAGTAGTCCTGTGATTTCAGAGGCACTTCAGTGAAGGATTCCATCAGGCAAAGCTAGCTGGCCTCCATACCTTGAATTTCAAGTGCATTGTTTTCAGAACCAATCATTTGAACATTCTCCAATGTATATCCACTTTAAAATATATATATTTAACAGCTCAGGGCATCTTTTTTGGTAATGTCAGAGAAGACATAGAAGTCACTGAATTTGCATTAAGAACAGCAGTGATAGCTGCCCTAGGGCAAGGGCAAAACTTCGGCAATATAGGTTAGACAGAGATAAAAAACTTGATTGGTCACAGACCCTGCTCTCTATATATCATCCAATGAAATTGGTTTTGGTTAGTAATATTAACTGCATTCCTTTCTGGGGTTTCACTACTTCTTTTCAGTTCTAGAGGTCTGCTCCCTTTATGATTATTCCAACTGCCAGTCAAAAGGTTTCTATCCAAAGCAGCTAACTGAGAAGGCACTTGAACTGAAATTTCTATTAATAAGTGTTGTAAATGATGATTCAGTGTCATTCCTCTAATAAATCATAATAAATTATGGAAAAAATACCTAAGTTTTGTCTCATGTTTTTCCTCTTCCTTCCTAATAATAGCACTTAAATTGGTAAGATGGTAAGAGATTTGTTCATAGTATTTATCCCCCCTGACATTTTGTTTTGGGGGCAGGTCAATAAAACAAAGATCAAAACCAGTTTAATAAAATGAAATCTGGGGGGTTATCATCATTATACTAACAGATTATGCCATCGTCTGAACTAAATACCATTTACTACATGGAAAACAGTATCTGGGGCTGTCATTTTTCCAATAATCCTCTGATGTAGCCTCTAGTTCAATTCTATTCTGACGCTATGAGGGTTAGTGTCAGATTTTACAGGTGTAAGGGCTCAATCCCGTGTTGGGGCTCAGGACACACCACCCCAAAATATGACTGTAGAAGACCAGAATGTGCAACTCCAAAATACACTCTTTGGCATATTTTGAGCTGGTTATTCTGAGAAACTGCAGATACAGGAGTAGCTCTGAAAAGCTGTCCTTTTGTAAAAGAAATTTACATCTATAAAGGAAATCTGCATTAGTGAGCGGATCTGTATCAAGAGGAGGGACACTCTGGACAACTTTACCACCTGAGAGACGTATCTGCATAACAAAGCAACCTTTATTCCCTGTGCATTTTCTCACCTCATCCTCCTGTAACTTGTGTCACCACCACCTCCAGAAGCCCGAAGCCTCTACTCCTTTTTGAAGCTCGGGATGCTACATGAGTAAGTTTCAATTATCTGAGTCTCTTATTTTGAGGAACTCCCACACATAATACATAATTAAAATAGTTTCATCTATTAATTTGTCTTATGTAAATTTAATTCATAGCCCAGCCCAGGTAAGAGACCTAGAAGAGTGGAGGGAAATCATTTTTCCCTCCCCCTAGAATGGCCGTCACTAAGGGATAACACCAGCTGGGACCAGCTCTCTCAGATGCTGCTGTAGCTGTTTGATAGAGACTCCTGGCAAAACACTGGCCACAGGTGAGATTTCTTGCCACATTAAACTCCAGACCTCTGCCTGCAGGGTCTGGCTGAAGTAAGAGTGGTGGAGTCTGTGGTCCTGTGCCTTTTCTAAATTTAGATGTACAGAAGAAAACACATGTGAACTAGTTCTTATGTAGTGACTCTGGTGTTTCTTGTGTGGGGGGATATGAGTATTCTAGTTTCAGATCTTTTCCTTTTTTAGACTTGGTCATTATTTTCCTGCAACTCTGTATGTGTACATGTGCCACAGTGAAGAGACTCATAGGGCAAGAACTCAGGTAGAGGGCCTATAATCTGACCCTGTTGTTTGGGCCAGTCTCACAGACTGGTGAGTTCACAGTTCTCACTAGACTAGTGTCTGTTTAAACAAATTTTATTTTGGGTTTCTGAGACAAAATAACTTCATGAGGCTCTCCTTTCATGTTGTTTGATGCCCTGTGAGCTCTGCTTTTTGACCAGTTTCTGGTCTCTGCCAGCTAGGGGGACACAAGTGTTGGCTTGCATCAGGCAGCCAGTGGAAATAGGCTGGGGGCTGGATATACAAGGTGACAAGCACCATTTTCTCTGTCCAGCCATGCCAGCCCTCAACGGATTTTGTCTTAATAAGAGGTCCCAGTGTTTAAGAGCCTTTCTTGTCTCAGCTTTCCACTGTTTGATCAGTGCTGGGAAAGCCAATCTCAGTAGTATCTGCCCAGTGTCAGATTAATGGGCAGTGACTGGAGGCACCCCACATGTCCAAGGGAACTGGAAATTCTCACAAACACTACTCTTACCCCTAATAGCAATGAAAGTCTTTGCTTTTTTAGTCTATCTCTGGAAGTGAACTTTTTGGATCAGGGAAACTACATCCTTTTGTGCCCACTTTGGGAATGCAACTTTCAACCATTCTAAAACCCAGAAAGTTACCTCTGGGTCTTTCCTTTAAAAAGCATATTGGTTTGAATTACATCTGGGATAAATAAATTGGCTGTTTGTTTTTAATTTAGAAAGGTCTCCTTCTAAACAACTGTCTTACTGGTATCTATGCAGAGATCAAATTAAAAAGACATAAAGGAACATAACTACTAGCCTTCAGGACTCCCTTAACAAGACTGAAAGACAGAAATCAGATTTAGAACAGTTAAAATCCTGAATACCATAATAAATTTTCCTTCTCTGCTCTCATATACTTCCCAACTCCCTATCCCTGACCTTTAGAACCATGAGATTTTTAAGTGGTGTGCCATGAGAGGATCTTAGGTATGAAGTGAAAATTTGTAAAGATCATTAATTAACTTATTTTCAAAAGAATTTTAAAACACGATAAGTATATTCTTTCTTTTTACTTTTTTTTTTATCAACATACTTCAGTGTGCTGTGGAAGTTTAATTGTAGTTTCAAGTGTGCTATAAGATTAAAAAAAAGAAGAAGAAGAAGGTTGAAAAACATTGCTCCAGAAGATCTTTTGAAGCTTTGGGCCTTGATTTATTCCACCCCTTGCCCCCTGCAATATGGGTCCATGGGTCTTTCAGTAAATTACTTTAGCTCAGGAAAGACGCACTTGTAAAAATTGGTTTGATTTATAACTCTTGCTTTTGGGGGACTCATTTAACATGGATCCTTTCTTTCCCATGAACTGCTATTGTTTTTCTGTTTGTCTCACTCTGAGAAAAGACACAAAGAAAGCGGCTTCAAGGGGCGGTACCTGTGGCTCTGTGGGTAGGACACTAGTCCTATATACTGAGG
>NW_003852419.1:15354300-15369978 GCF_000181295.1 Otolemur garnettii
AGTTTGCCTTGTTGTCAGGCCCTGCCCAGCATGGTCTCCGCCCCCACTCTGCCCTCGCTCCGCCCCCCCCATGTTGTCCCGCCTTACAGATGTTAGAATCTGGTCACCCTAAATTTATACCTGGCACTGCCCTATGTCTCCTCTTTCTCACCTCTTGTTCTGCATGAGAGGAACTCACTTCAACTCTTTGAAAGTGCTGTAAACTTTCTCTTTGTTTGTAAGTAAACTTTTTCTTGTTATGCTGAAACTTGTGCTGATTACTTTTGCTTCCTATTCACACTGCCATGGTGCTCCAGTTGCATTCTCAGTTTCTCCCTACTTTTGCTTTTGATTCTCACTGTGCCTCATTTGAGCTTTCTAGATGAGCCAAGTAATTGAACCAGGTAAACTGGGTTTGAGGAACCAGGACTCACCAACCCCCTTCTCTCTTTTTTTTTGGTCTTGACAACTTGGCTTGAATTTCTGTCTGTTGGGGGCACACAGGTTATCTAGCCTGCATGTGCAGGTAGCCAACCAAAGGGTTGAGGGCCCCCCCAATAATACGGCCAGACAGAAAGGTAGATTGTACCTAGTCTGCAGCTGGCATACCAACTGTTGCCATCTCTCAGAAATGTCTGTCTTTCTTTTGGCTTTCTTTCACAGTGGCTCTGAGAAAACCATAGGGAAGGGCTGTATCTTTTTGCTGCCTCTTTGGAGACACCTCATGAATTCATGGTTCAGCCACTAAAGCCTTATTAGTTTTGCTCTTGAGCCACTTTTAAGTATACCTTTGGTTTAGAACTCTGGTTATACTCAGAGCATGATAAGAACTTTCTTTTAAGGCCTTCTTTCCTAAGCTAAAATGGAGTTATATACTACTCAGAAAGGCAGAAATTGATTTATTAAATATTTCAAAGATGAAGCACTCCAATTCTAAAATAAGAAATCTTTTGACTTCCATCTGAGTTGGAAATCTGCTGCCAGATATAAAGGAGCAAATTGAAGATAGTCGGCCTGTTGATATTCTTGCTGGAATTTCTGTCTATGCTGAGTCCTTTTTGGTCTTGGGGTTTGAAGAATAAAACCATGGACCAAGCAGATCTGCAGCAGGACAGAATTTACTGATAGAAATATTGATAAGCAAAAGAGGGAGAACCCAAATGGGAAGCCCCGCTCCACCCCCTTGCCCCTCAATCTTTAGTCTAGGGGTTTAAATCTCATCTTGCGGGCAGGGGGACTTGGAAAATATGTCACAATTGGCCAGAGGTCTACAGGCAGAAAATTATCCTAAAATTAACATAGGAATGCAGTCCCTGTGGTTTTTGCCTCAGGCAAGGAATTATGGTGTGTGCTCTCTGGGAGGAAACACCCAGAACTATTCAAGCTGCTCTTTCCTGATCTTGCTTGAATACAGCCTGGGAAAGGTGGCCTCATCCTAGAGAGGAGCATCTTATGATGATGTTGCAGGAAGATTAAGGTGACCAGATTTTAACATTGGTAAAGCAGGACACCATTGAGCAGGAGTGGGGGGGGGGCTGACAACAATGCAAACTTTGATAAGCAGTTCTCGGTAATCACTTCTCAACAATTATTTGTTATTATTACAGTATAACATTATAAAATTAACAAAAATAATATAAACCTCATATCCTGGCAAAATAGCCACAGGGCAGCTGAAAACTGTATATTCCCTTCCCGTTCTCCCTCCCATTCCCTACCTTGTCACACATTCTTTCCAAAAATCGGGACTTTTTAAAAACGTCATGGGATGCAGGATAAATTGTTAAAAATCAAGACTGTCCTGCCAAAAGTGGGACATCTGGTCACCTTAAGGAAGATGAGACCCAATGGAGAGAAAAAAACACCCAAATACTGTGTTTAAAAGAGGAAGGGCTTTATTCCAGCCAGCAGGGTGACAGCAGACAAGAGGCCAAAATGGCTGGGCTCCCCTACTGACTCAGTCTTCTCCTTTTTATCTGTAGTCAAAAATTCCAGCCCATGGGTACCTCTCTCCTTGGTCAAAGTCAAGTTGAAGAAGCAGGCTCAGATTTTGACAGAAGTGGAAGCAAGTGTTAGTTTCCAGGTCTAGGAAGTTAAGTTTCTACAAATTCCTCAGAACTGAGTCACCACAGGAGGACCTTGCAGGTTGTGTCCTTGGGGTCTCCTTAAGAAGATCTCTGTTCTCTTAGATCTCACTTTTTCCAGGTATCCTCTCTCAATGAGACTGATTCCTGAGCTCACCCAGGCCTAAAAAGTGGGGGGTTTGTTCCAGCCCTGAGCAGGGGAATATCAATATCATTCCCAATTCTTTGGGAAATTAAAAACAACTGTCCTTGTCTTACAAATTAAATCCTTACAAAAACACAAATATACCTCTAAAAAACAATTCAAAGCCTACCTATCCTTTTTATAAATCCCTATACCTCACCTATGTATCATAAGATAGCCTGGGGATACTTTAAAAAGCAGGATATTATGGTATAGCACACATATCTGTAGTTCCAGCTACTTGGGAAGCTGAAGTGGGAGGATAGCTTGAACCCAGGAGTTAAGAGCCCAGCTTAGGCAACATCTCAAAAAAATAAATAATAATAATAATAAAAGCCTCTGAAATGGAACTGTCCTGCATTTAAACCAAACAAGAAAACATTTAAATAATAATTACCCTAGATCTCTAATATAGGTAAATCTGCTCCGCCAAACTCCTTCTTGGTAATGAGAGAGAATGCCCGAGAAGGGTAAGGTCTAGGAGAATAAGTCTTCTCAAGGAGACCACAAGGATAGGGTCCTCTCTATGGTGACTCAGCTCTTGGGAATTTTCTTGCCTTAGCCTCCTGAGTAGCTGGGACTACAGGCACCTGCCACAACGCCTGGCTATTCTTTTGTTGCAGTTTGGCCAGGGCTGGGTTCAGACCCAACACACTCAGTATATGGGGCCAGTGCCTGACTCACTGAGCCACAGGCACCACCCAAGACAAAATATATTTGTATCTGTTAGTAAATATGTCCTCTTACACAATGAAAAACTGTTCTAAGAAGAAGCATATGTTTCTAAAAATTATGAAACATGTATTCCTAAAATGCTGGCATATGTCAGTTCGAAATTGGTTGCTTCGTAGATTTTTACTGGAAATTAGGGTTACTAAGACTTAAAGCTCTATTATATATGATCCCCAACTTACAGCGGTTTGACTTACAATTTTTCAACTTTACAATGATGTGAAAATAGAAAGTAGTAGAATTCCCTCTTGCGATCCTTGGCAGCAGCAGTGAGCCACAGCTCTCAGTCAGCCAAATGATCACGAGGTACATAAGTGATATTCTATAATGCATTGTCTTGCCAGATGAATTTACCTAGTTGTAAACTAATGTAAGTGTTGTAAGAATGTTAAATGTAGTTTAGGCTAAGCTATTATGTTCAGTAGGTTAGGTGTATTAAATACATTTTCAACTTATGATATTTTCAATTTACAATGGATGTACCAAAATGAACATAACTTTATCATAAATTGAGGATCATCTGTATGTAATTAAAACTATCAATACTAGATATAATAAGGGAAAAACTGAGTACAAATTGAGCAAGGAAAGTAAGATGTAATAAGGGATTAGGTTGTGTTTTTTGTTGAGAAGAAAATAATTTTGCTTAGTGTAGAGGTTATTTAAAGCTTGTTTCAGAATGAATGAAGGAAGAACAAAAACTGAATGGATATAAAAAATCAGGAAGAGAGAAAAAGATAGAGTGAATTTTTTGTGGTCTGAGTAAAATTGAGTGAATTTACTATGAAGGTTTTTAAAATCAACATCAAAATATCAATATCAAAAATACACTGATGCAGGCACCAGGCACAGTAGCTCATGCCTGTAATCCTAGCACTCTGGGAGGCTGAGGTGTGTGGACTGCCTGAGCTCAAAGGTTCAAGACCAGCCTGAGCAAGAGTGAGACTGTCTCTAAAAATAGCCAGGTGTTGTGGTGGGCACCTGTAGTCCCAGATACTCAGGAGTCTAAGACAAGAGAATCACCTGAGCATGAGTTTGAGGTTGATGTGAGCTGTGATTCTAGGGCACTCTACAATGGGCAACAAATGAGACTTTGTCTCAAAAAAAAAAAAAAATACACTGATGCAAAACTAGAATTTAGTCTTATCTTTTAAAAATAAGATTTTCTTGTAATATTGGTAAGAGATGGTAAAAGATTTTTCTTTACCTTTTTGAATAGTAAGTTGCCTAACAGGAGAAAAAAAGAGATGCTGTGTTTTGTCAAGATAATTTCCTATGCTTCTTGTTTTCTTTATTAGGTCTTTGCTTACTTAAACTGACTCTTTTCAATATTAGAAGAGCTAAGATTTTTTCATACAACTATGTAACTTTTCTATATTTTCCTTTGAAATTTTTTGTCACTTTGGTATTATTTCATGTAAGTACTATGTGCTGATTGTGCCACTGCAACTCTATTTTGGTATTATTTCAAAGTGATCTATGATTCTATTTAATTAAATATTTTAAAAATTTGGATATTTTTTATAAACTTCCCAAAATCAAATTCTAAATTAAGCCTTTCAGGCCTCAAATTAATGTTGAGATTTTTTTCCAGATGGCGCTCTGTAGTTTCTCAAAAGTAAATTGTTCTCTCTTTAAAAAAGAGGTATTAGGGCAATTAGGCTTATTTTATATGTTATATTTGTGTGAAAAGCATTATCAAGTAAAAAATGATGTTTAACCTTCTTTGAATTATATAGATATATGTAATTAATGTGTTTTAGATATTGTATGAAATTCCTAGAAATCTGATAAGCACTAGTAAATTAGTCATAATTCTAGTTATTTTTCAATGTTAGATCTCACAAAATAACCATTTTTTTATCAACTGCATTACAATGAACTCTTTTCTGATCTTTAACCATGTTCATTTTTAAGTCTTTTGTATCCACAGACAGTTCAGTCTGTCCCAAAAGGATATGTCTTCAAGAATATTCATAGAAAGGTCTCTGACAAGTATAGATTTTTGATAACTTTAATTTCATATCATTGAACTGGGTTAGGATTTATAGAATTCTAATGGAAAAAGTGGAGTCATTGCTAACCCTACATCAAAAAGAATAAAAACTAATTGCAAGGGACTAAACAAACTGTTTAGGATAATTTCTTAAAATCTTTTATTTGAAATATTAATGATTTTCATTTTAAAAATTTTTTTGGTATTAGTTCTATGGAGCCCCTGAGACATTGATAGTATTTTAAATGTTCTGTTTTTCAAATTCAAGGGAACATTTCACTTTCTTTTACACTAGCTGTACCTTATAGCAATTTGTTAAGGTATAATTTTGTGAAATAAATGGAAACATTTTTATCCCTACTTAACCCTTCCAGAATTTGAATACTATTCATAAATATTATCATTTTTGAGTAACAATATAGTTGTTTGTATAAGTTCAATAAGAACCTGTTCTTCTTTTAACAGAACACAATTTGGAGCACTGGTTATATTACAAAGGCTTTGAATGGAATGTCATATTTTCTAATCTGGCCAAACAATGTTAGGAACCTGAGGTTGACTTTATGAAGCCAATAAAACTCTTGGAAACAAACGAAAAACTGGCCTGGTACCTTGAATACATGGTTCACGTGCCTTACAGTTATGTAAGTAATGTTACTTCCTGACAGGCTCAGGAACCTCTGGATATTTGGGGGACCTAAAGAAAAGAGGACTTCACTCAAATCTATAGATGACACAGATAAAGTTTGATGGTGAATGTTTGGCTTGCCTTTCTAGCTTTGAGGGCATCTAAAATTCAAATCTCAGATTGCTTATTAAAAGTTCCAGCAAAGCATACTTTAAGTAGCCTATATAATGAATCACTATTCTTGCTGCACTTGTGTAAACAATCAGGCCAAGTTTAATGAGACTAAATTTATTTTGTCAACAAATAAGTGATACTATGGTTATCTTTGATAAAAATAAGTGACTGTAGAAAAAAATTGTGTTTCCATAAAACTATAATTACTCATTAAAGATTCTAGTTTTTTCTTTGGGGCTTTGTTATTCTACTTATAAACTGAATTGGGTTCTGAATTCCTTCAGTATTTGGCTATAACCCTACAAACTAACATTTTAAACTTTCTCCTGCTTTTCTGACTTGGAACCCTTAAAAATAAAAATTGCCATTTTCTTGAAGCCCTACAAGCTGGAGCTGGATGACTTCACATGAACTTTGGAGTGATCACTACACAGCTCGTGTATGGATAGTCTTCAAGCTTGCTGCCCAGAGGGCTCCCCAGACATCAACAGATATATTCAAACTGCAAAGACGTGAACACAACATCTAGAAGTCTTCTGGAGTAGCTACCATCCGACTCAGATGCTTGGTTTATAGTCTGCTCCAATTATTAACTTTTTTTGTTTCTATAGAAATGTCTCTTCAAAGAGTTATGAGACAATCTATTAATATAGTTTCTAGACTGTGAAACTGTTTGGGAAAGTTTCAAATAGGGGAATTTGGGGGCTCAGGATTCACCACCCCATAATATTACTGTAAGAGAATATACACCGCCAAAATATACTTATTTGGCATGTTTTGAACTGGTTGATCTGAGAAACTGCAGAGACAAAAGTAGCTCTGCAAAGCTGTTTTTTTTACAAAGAAATTTATATATATAAAGGAAATCTACATTAGTAAAAGTATCCATTTTAGTACTACATTAGTAAAAGAGATGTTTTAGATAACTATTATTAGCTAACAAACTTTTATCTGTATAACAAAACAATTTTTAATACCACATTCTCCCCTCACCCTCCCATAACATGTGTTGCCATCCCACACAAGAAGCCCTGAGACCCTATGCCTTTCTGTAGTTCAGGACACTGTATAAGCTTCAATCATCAGACCTCTTTAAGTCTCAGGTTTTGTGGAACTCTCATGTATCTGCATGTAATTAATTTTTTTAAATCTATCTTTTGCCATTTTAACTTGTAGCCCAGCCAAAAACCCCCCAAAAGAGAAGCCTTTTTCCCCTCTCTTACATTCATGAGACTGCCCATCCTTCAGATTCCAGTTGCAAGTTCAGGAGCCCCAAGCTACCCACACTTCTGTTTGATGGTTAAAATATCCCAAGTTCCTGCAACTTAGTTCTGATAATTTACTAGAAGAACTCACAGAATGCAAGAAACCACTGTAATTATAATTACCAGTTTATTGTAAAGGATAAAACTCAGGAACATCCAAATGGACGAGGTATGCAGGGCAAGGGATGGGGGAAAGACAGATTGTCTACACCCTGAAGGAGTGCCCCCCTCCCGGCACTTCAATGTTTTGGAACAATTGAAAGCTCCTCTAACTTCATTTTTCAGGAGTTTTTTAAGGTTTCATTCCTTAGACATATTTGATTAAGTCATTATTGAGGATTGAACTTAATCTTCAGCTCCCCTCCCCTCTCAAGAGTTTAGAGGGATAGGGCTGAAAGTTCCAAACCTCAAATTACATGTATAACCAGCTCTTCCCTTGAAACTATCTAGGGGCCTATCTAGAGTCAACTTATTAGCATAAACCCAGGTATGGTCAAAGGGACTATTTATAAACAATAGAATACACTCCAGTCACTCAAGAAATTCTAAGGATTTTAGGCACTCTGAGCCACTATGCCCAGCCAATATTTTATGTTTTAATATTTACCATTATGCAGCAAGGTTTTTAAATGAAAAATATAAAATTTAAAACTTCTAGTATAATTTAAAGTGTTGAAAACTTGATTTAATACAGCAAGTTCTGAACATTCAAAGTATGCAGGGCTTTATAAGTCATAATTAGAAGTTGGCTTATAGAAAAGAATTATCTTTTAAAAGAGCACAATATTTAAATATTAGGTGTATTCTATTTTTTATGTTTCTTATAAACAATTTAAATTCCAATCTTAGGTAAATAAAATTAAACCAAAAAATCAAGAAATGAAAAAACAAAAAACCTATTGGAGTTTGTTCTTTAATTGCCAAAATACTTTAATGGTGAAATGTGAAAATAGACATAATGTAAAAAGGTCTTTAAATACATAACCAAAGTCTGATCATCACCAATAGTTTGTATGCATTTATGGAATGTATTTATGTAACTGTAAGTTTCATTTATCTGTGTCTGTTATTTACATATCTACTGACACCACTGAAAACATAAAGTGAGATAACAATGGCAGAATACTCAACTCTAGATAATTTATTTACATGTTCTGATGGTTAATATTTTATGGAACACTGAAAAAAAATTAAAATGCTCTTTCAAAAAAATGTAAAATGAAAAAAAATTTAATTATCGGAATTTTTTTTTTTTGGAGACAGAGTCTCAAGCTGTCACCCTGGGTAGAGTGCTGTGGAGTCACAGCTCTGAGCAACCTCAAACTCTTGGGCTTAAGCGATTCTTTTGCCTCAGCCTCCCAAGTAGCTTGGGCTACAGGCACCCACCACCACATCCAGCTGTTTCTTTTGTTGCAGTTGTCATTGTTGATTTAGCTGGCTGGGGCTGGGTTTGAGCCCACCAGCCTAGGTGTATGTGGTTGGAGCCCTACCCACCGAGCTCCGGGTGCCACTAATCTGAAATTTTTTAATGTGTAATTTCTTTCCTATAATTTTAAAATAAGTAATAATTGCTAGAGTTTTGTAAAAACAGGCATAATACCTTGCTCAGTATAAACTGATTAAATATTCATATTAATTTCATATTGAACTAAAAATTTTCTTGATTTACTCAAATTTGCATATTATAGGTTAATACCTTTATAATACTTTCAGGAGATAATAGAAGTATCACCTAAATAATGATATCCCATTGTTTCTACTTTCTCATAGGAGGGATTTAATAGCAGCTATTTTTAGCAGAGATAATTCTTTGTTAATTGGCTCTTTTTTAGCAGTTTTAAAATTGATGCACAAACTTGGGAACATATATACACATTTGCCTTAAGTAGTATGCTTTCTCATTTCTTAAAGAGGTAAGTTATCAATTTATACAATGAGTACTGGATAACAGTAAAGTAAATTATTAATACTATATAATCCAGGATAACTCCAGTTGAAACAATATCCTTTCTGCTACATCTAATACCTACTTAATTTCCTATTATGAAGTCAGACTCATTGATTATAATCTTTTAAGATAAGACGAAAAGATATTAAAACAAGTTAGATAAAATTAGTGATTCATTAGTTTCAGTGTAAGCAAAATTGTCATAATTGTTACCAGTTAACATCAGTTGTAGTCTTTACCATCACATGCTTGCCCCAATGACTGAGATTACCACTGCTGTTACCTGAGTGATCCAAAAGACCCATTTTATTATTATTCTACTTGAATTTCAGGCTGTCTTGAATTCTGTTTCTGTCTTTAGACATTTGTTTTTTGGAAAGACCAATGCTGAGGCAAACTTGATTTTGTTTTTTCCTTATAGCTAGCTACAGTTCAGTTTACAAACGTGTTTGAAGTGTTTATCACATAAAAGACACTGTTCACTAGTGGTAATTCTAAGATGAATAGAATTATGATCTTTGCCTTCAAAGAATTTACAGTCCATTATGCTAAACTGATATTAGCTTCAGTGATACATCATGGAACATTTGTTGGCTTTATAAAGAGAGCCATTGAAGGTTATAGAAGGTCTTTTTGGGTGTTCCCTGGTCCCCCAGCTGACAGTGTCAAGAACGAGTACTTGTACTCAGTCGAGGTGATGAGGCAATGACCACAGATACCAGGCAAACATACGTTTATTACAAAGTGAAAGTATGTCTCAGAGACAGCTCATTTTCTGCAATGGGGAAAGACCCCAAAGTCTGAGCACACACTGTCTTTTAGACACTCACTAATTTTTCCTGCCTTTCTCCTGGCAGGATTAGTTGCTGTTTCTCACTTTGGGGGTGATTGACAGGTTGAAGTTACATAACCAGTTACATAAAGGCTGGGTTCTATAACACTTTTCTTACTACACATGCATCCTTCTAGACTCCTTCATGAAAACTCTCCCTAGGCAATACTAATTAGATAGTAATGAGCCCCAGGTCAGTTAAATGTTACTAGTGGCTTCAACCAGGGAACCATTCCTAGCTGCAATTTGGTTTCTGGCTTCAATTGAGTTCCTGCTCTCTGCCCTTAAATACTCCTTTGCCACATGTTGACTCTCTGCCAGACTAAGGTAAAAGAGCAATAAGGTGTAGATTTGCAGTAGAAATCTAAGCATGAAGAACTTGGAAGTTACCAGGAAGCAGTAGAACCCAACTGGGACCTCTGCTTCTTTCTTATGGTTCTGCTGACAATTTGATTTTCCCCACTACCCACTTTGGGTTTCTGACCTTTAGAACTTTAAGACAATACATTTGTGCAGTTTTGAGTTACAGTTTGGTAATTTGCTATAATAATATTAGGGCACTAATACAGAAGTTGTACAATCTTTTTATACTATCCAAATTTTAGAAATGTTTACTTTATTATTATTTCTCTGCCAATGTCAAGAACAAAAAGGGAAGTATTAAGTCTTCTCAGATAATGTGAAAGATAACAGCAAGCATTTAGTTTCTGCCATTATTTTTCAATCTTAGACTTGTTCATTTACTTCTTTGTTTGTTTGCATGTTTGTGAAATAATTTAACTTTTTAAACTCAATTAATTAATTATCAATTAACATTTTTTATTATGAGGCAATACAGTGTTTGTTCTTAAGTCAAATATGCTAGGCCACAAATCCAGGCTTTACTATTGCCTGGTTATCTAACTATGGGCTAATCATGTAGACTTTCAGAGCCTATTGACTTTACCTGAAAAATGGGTTGAGAATTTAAATACATACCTCATTATTTTTTGGTATTAAATTAAATAATGAATGAAAAGCATCTGGCACTTAGTAATCACTAAGTGTGAAATATCATTATATTCCCCTTCAAGAAGTCTTTTTGATCTTCACCTAAATCATGTTGTACATATTTTAGTATATAATGAAATAAATTTATTTAAGCAGTTTTTAATTGCTCATTTTAATATTTACTTTAGTAAAATCTATTTCTTTTTCTGTCTGACAAGAATAGTCTTTTTACCAATTCTTGTCTGACAGGAATATGTGGATATTATATATATTTTTAGAGCCTTTGCATACCATAGAAAGCATTATGTTGCTCTCAAATGTAAATGTTAGCTTAGCTAGGTATAGAATATTAGAAACTTTTGTGTTTCAAGCTCTGTCTCCGACATCTGTCTTTGGAGAGACCAATTCTGAGGCAAACTTGATTTTGTTTTTTCTATACAGCTAGCTTTAAAAAAAAAAATAAGTGAACACACTTATTTACTCAGGTAAACTTCCTCCAATGTTTTCTTTGGTGATTAGTTTTCTGTCTACTCCCTTTTCTTTTGCTAGAATTAATTCTACAGGCCTTTGAGTTACACTGCCTCATTTTTCCACTTAACAAAACTTTTACCTTGGGCAAATTACTTAAAATTTTGTGCCTTGGCTTCTTCATCTGTAAAATGGAGGGCCATAGGACCCACATATAAGGTTATGTGGATAAAATCTGTTATTGTAGGTAAAGGATGAAATCTCTGTATAGTAGACAATAAATGTCCAACAAACATTAATTATTGTTGACAGTATTTTAATCATCACATTCTTGTAGAATTTCTAATTTACAGATTCTCCAGCATATGTTCTAATTGTAGACTAGTGTCTTGTGGTGGGGTGCGGAGGCAAGATGACCAACTGGAGCCAGCTTTCCACAGAGGCTCCCATCCAGAAGGAGAGTTAAAGAACAGAAGTTTAGTAAGTGAGCTGATGGTTTGGAGCTGAGCCAAGAGAGAAGGTTGAAGAATGCAGATCAACCCTGCTGAGGCGAGGTGTGACCCCAAGGAAACAAACAATAGGTACAAAATCCATCACCAAGCAGACGGGAGTCCCCTCCCCCATTAGAACAACTCGCAGGAGTTGTATACTCTATACAAACAAGTGAATAGAGTTCAGTCCTCCTCCTATTTTATCTCACAGGAGAGACACTCTAAAAATTGGAACTCCTTCCCTAGAGAGGACCTACTAGTGTGCCATGGCACTCTCCCACCAGGCATAAAACTATATATTCTCTACCTGCAATTCTGAACTCCCAGCACTCCCCTCCACTCTCACCCTGAGGTCTAGAAGCCTATCTCCCATGGAGTCCAGAATCTTGGGCATTTTCTTAAGAGGTGTGGATAAGCCATGGTGGCAGCCACTGGTGGAACAGATCCGGGATGGAAACATAGGCCGCTTGAGTAAAGGGTATGCCTGAGGCAGTACCTATCTAGGTGGGGTGTGGTGGGGATGAGACTAAAATACATGCACACAGAGAACAGCATACTCCCAGGGGTGGGCTGAGTCAGAAGTGCTGCTTTAGTGAGCCTAAGAAGTACTCATAGCTGAGACAAAAGAAGGTGGGCAACACCACCGGCCCAGGGAGAAACAGACACTGAGAGCTGTGTGTGGCGTACCAGCTCAGGGAGAGGCAGGAACTGAGAGCTGAATGTGAGCTTTAACCGTGTCTGCCCCAACACAGAGTGCAGCTGAGTTAGAGTCACCAGATCCATGAGAATTGGTGCAATGTCAGGGGCAATTCAAAAAGGCAGGGCTGAGCTGCAGTTTCTGTGAACTCAGAGTCTGGCTCATAGGGGAATATAGCTGGGACAGAAACATTAATTCTGTCAGAATATAAGTGGCAGCAACATCAATCTGGGGTGATTATCATCTGAGGGAACCACTCCAGCTTTCATTAAGCACCCAAGGTTGTCAGGCTTCAGCTCCCCCTGCCGAATGGTGGCAGAGTGCAGAGGTCTGGCCAAGGAGACACAGATCTCCCTGTGACTCAGACAGGTGGAAACCCTTAGAGCATCTGCTCATTGGAGGGAACTGGGTCACAGCTCTGCAGGGTTACCAGTGACTGGGTGTGACAGAGGTGTAAGGTGGAGAAGGAGGCATCAACCTTCCCAGACTAATTCATTTCCTGGGTGGGTCCTTCTGACACCATGGAGCACCAGAGCAAGTCATACTCAAGCTGCCAGCAAACTCCTGCTATCCAGTTGCTGGAGACCTTTTTAAGTATCCCACACGAAACTGGGTGTGGCCTGGGACAATTGTTATGGAATGCTTGACCTGGTCCAATCACCCAAGGACTATTCAAAGTGGTATCCTAGGTGTGGTTGTGGTATGGTTTGATATTCCTATTCCAATTGTTGCCTGAGGGGGCAGGGTGATGTAGATGTTGGTATTTCTCCACAGCTGAGAATAACCCAGAGTTACTGAATCACTAGAATTGGACAGAGACCAGATGAAAAAAAGACAGAGCCACTTAGCCCCACCACACCAACCAGGTCCGCAGTGTCTCAGGCCATAGCATTGTATGGGTCCTTTGCAAAGCTCTAGGGGAAAAGATACAGACAGAAGTCACAGCTCTTGGGCAAAGGGCTCATTAATCCCTACTCCAGGAGCCCCCAACCCAACTTCACCTTATTTGCTCATCTAGCCAAACAATATAAAATAATCATGGGGCGAAATCAGCAGAAAAACTCCAGCAACATGCATAATCAGAGTAGACCAAGGAACTACATGGCAGACACAACTGAAGATCCCATTCATAAACAGATGGCCGAGACGTCAGAAATTGAATTCAGAATTTGGATTACAAATAAGATTAATAGAATGGAGGTAAAGTTGGAATTAGAAATTCAAGGATCATTTCAAAAGTTATCTCAACAATTTGATGAATTCAAAGACAAAATCACCAAAGATTTTGACACAGTGAGACAAGAATTTGCAGCCCTCAAAAATCTGAGAAATACAGTAGAATCCCTCAGTAACAGAATGGAGCAGGCAGAAGAAAGGATTTGTGACATTGAAGACAAAGTTTTTGAACACTCCCAAATGGTCAAAGAGGAAGAGAAGTGGATAGCAAAAATGGATCATTCTCTCAAAGAGCTCTGGGATAATTTGAAGAAAACTAATATTCGCCTTATAGGAATTCCTGAAGGCAACAAGGAGGTGGCTTCAAAAGGCCCTGATGCTCTACTCAATGAGATAATCAAAGAGAACTTCCTAGACATGCCAAAACATTCTGAAATTCAGATAGCAGACAGTTCCAGAACCCCAACATGACTCAATACAAATAAGGCATCTCCCAGACACATTATAATTAATTTCACCAAAGTTAATATGAAGAAGAAAATTCTGAAAGCAGCCAGATATAAGAAAACCATAACCTACAAGGGGAAGAATCTTAGAATGACTGCTGATCTCTCTGCTAAAACCTTTCAAACTAGAAGAGGGTGGTCATCAACTTTTAATCTCCTAAAACAAAATAATTTTCAACCCAGCATCCTGTATCTAGCAAAAGTGAGTTTCATATATGATGGAGAAATTAAATGCTTTAATGACATTCACATGTTGAAGAAATTTGCCATAACTAAACTAGCTCTCCAGGATATTCTCAGACCTATCCTCCATAATGACCAGCACAATCCTCTAGCACCAAAGTAAACTCACTCAGAAACTTTTGATCAAATTCCAACTTCCACAGTAGAGAAAGGATTAAAAATGTCCACTGGACTTTTAAAAAACTTGATACCCAAAATTCTACCAGGCCTATCAATATTCTTGATTAATGTGAATGGTTTAAATTGTCCTCTAAAGAGGCACACGTTAGCTGACTGGACACAAAAACTCAGGCCTGATATCTGTTGCATACAAGAATCCCATCTTACCTTAAAAGATAATATAGACTCAGAGTGAAGGGATGGTCATCTATATTTCAGGCAAATGGAAATCAGAAAAAACAGGTGTTGCAATTTTATTTGCAGATACATTAGGCTTTAAACCAACAAAAGTAAGGAAAAATAAGGATGGTCACTTCATATATGTTAAGAGTAACACTCAACATGATGAGATTTCAATTATAAACATTTGTACACCCAACCAGAATGTGCCTCAATTTATAAGAGAGACTCTAACAGGCATGAGCAAATTGATTTCCTCCAGCACCATAACAGTTGGAGATTTTAATACTCCTTTGGCAGTGTTGGATAGATCTTCCAAAAAGAAACTCAGCAAAGAAATTTTAGACTTAACCATTCGACAATGGGATTTAATAGACATCTATAGAATATTACATCCTAACAAAGTTGAATACACATTCTTCTCATCAGCCCATGGAATGTCCTCCAAAATTGATCACATCTTAGGTCGTAAGTCTAAACTCAGCAAATTTAAAAGAATAGAAATTATTCCTAGCATCTTCTCAGACCATCATGGAATAAAAGTTGAACTCAGTAACAACAGGAATCTACAGACTCATATAAAAACATGGAAACTAAATAACCTTATGATGAATGATAGGTGCGTGAGAGACGAGATTAAGAAGGAAATTACCAAATTTTTTAAACAAAACCATAAGAAGATGTGAATTACCAGAACCTCTGAGATACTACAAAGGCAGTCCTAAGAGGGAAATTTATAGCACTAAAAGCCTTCCTTAAGAGAACAGAAAGAGAGGAAGTTAACAACTTAATGGGTCATCTCAAGCAACTGGAAAAGGAATAATATTCCAATCCCAAACCCAGCAGAAGAAAATAAATAACCAAAATTAGAGCAGAATTAAATGAAATTGAAAATAAAAGAATTATACAACAGATCAATAAATCAAAAAGTTGGTTTTTTGAAAAC
>NW_003852419.1:15370208-15380633 GCF_000181295.1 Otolemur garnettii
CTATACAAAATCTCCCTAAAAAAAAAGCCCAGGACCAGATGGCTTCACATCAGAATTCTACCAAACCTTTAAAGAGGAACTAGTACCTATATTACTTAACCTTTTCCAAAATATAGAAAAAGAAGGAATACTACCCAACACATTCTATGAAGGAACCATCACTTGATTCCTGAACCAGGAGAAGACCCAACAAGAAAAGAAAATTACAGACCAATATCACTAAGGAAATTTTATGTAAAAATATTCAACAAGATCCTCACAAACAGAATCCACCAACATATTAAGCAAATTATACACTATGACCAAGTGGGTTTTATCCCAGGGTCTCAAGGCTGGTTTAATATATGTAAATCTATAAATATAACTCAACACATAAACAATATAAAAACAAAGACCATATGAGTCTCTTAATTGCAAAAATATCAAAAAGCAGAAAAAGCTTTTGATAATATCCAGCATCCCATCATGATCAGAATACTTAAGAAAATTGGTATAGAAGGGACATTTCTTAAACTGACAGAGGCCATCTACAGAAAACTCACAGCCAATATTGTATTCAATGTAATTAAATTGAAATAATTTCCACTCAGATCAGGAACCAGGAAAGGTTGCCCATTGTCTCTACTGCTTTTCAACATTGTAATGAAAGTCTTAGCCACTGCAATCAGGCAAAAAAAAAGGCAATCAAGGGTATCTATCCATAAAGGGTAAGAGGAGATGACACTTTTCACTCTTCACAGATGATATGATGTTTTCAAATATCTAGAAAACACCAGGGATTCTACTACAAAACTCTTAGAAGTGATCAAGGAATGCAGCAGTGTCTCAGGTTATAAAATCAACACTCATAAATCTGTAGCCTTTATATATATCAATAATAGTCAAGCTGAAAAAACAGTCAAGGACTCTATTCCTTTCACAGTAGTGCCAAAGAAGATGAAATATTTTGGAATTTACCTAACAAAGGATGTGAAAGATCTCTACAAAGAGAACTATGAAACTCTAAGAAAAGAAATAGCTGAAGACGTCAACAAATGGAAAAACATACCATGCTCATTGCTGGGAAGAATCAACATTGTTAAAATGTCCATATTACCCAAAGCAACATACAATTTGCAATCCCTATTAAAGCTCCACTGTCATACTTTAAAGATCTTGAAAAAATAATACTTCATTTTATATGAAATCAGAAAAAACCTCGAATAGCCAAGACATTATTCAGAAATAAAAACAAAGCAGGAGGAATCACACTACCAGACCTCAGATTATACTATAAATGGATAGTGATCAAAATAGCATAGTACTGGCACAAAAACAGGGAGGTAGATGTATGGAATAGAATAGAGAATCAAGAGATAAACCAGCTACTTACCATTATTTGATCTTTGATAAGCCAATTAAAAACATTCAGTGGGGAAAAGATTTCCTATTTAACAAATGGTGCTAGGTGAACTGGCTGGCGACCTGTAGTAGACTGAAACTGGACCCACACCTTTCACCATTAAATAAGACAGACTCTCACTGGATTAAAGATTTAAACTTAACACATGACACCATAAAAATACTAGAAGAAAGTGCAGGGAAAACACTTGAAGAAATCAGTCTGGGAGAATATTTTATGTAGAAGACTCCCTGGGCAATTGAAACAACACCAACAATACATTACTGGGATCTAATCAAACTAAAAAGATTCTGTACAGGGTGGTGCCTGTGGCTCAAGGAGTAGGGCACCAGCCCCATATCTTGGAGGTGGTGGGTTCAAACCTGGACCCAGACAAAAAAAAAAGAATTCTGCACAGCCAAAAATACAGTAAGTAAAGCCAGCAGACAGCCCTCAGAATGGGAGAAGATATTTGCAGGTTATGTCTCTGACAAAGGTTTAATAACCAGAATCCACAAAGAACTCAAACATATTAGCAAGAAAAGAACAAGTGATCCCATCTTAGGGTGGGCAAGGGACTTGAAGAGAAACTTCTCTGAAAGGGACTTGAAGAGAAACTTCTCTGATGAAGACAGGCTCACGGCCTACAGACATATGAGAAAATGCTCACCATCCTTAATCATCAGAGAAATGCAAATCAAAACTACTGTGAGATATCATTTAACTCCAGTAAGGTTAGCCCACATCACAAAATCCCAAAACCAGAGATGTTGGCATGGATGTGGAGAAAAGGGAACACTTCTGCACTGTTGGTGGGAATGCAAACTAATATGTTCCTTTTAGAAAGATGTTTGGAGATCACTTAGGGATCTAAAAATAGACCTGCCATTGGATCCTTCGATTCCTTTACTAGGTATATATCCAGAAGACCAAAAATCATTTTATAACAAAGATATTTGTACCAGAATGTTTGTTTATTACAGCCCAATTCATAATTGCTAAGTCATGGAAGAAGCCCAAGTGCCCATCAACCCATAAATGGATTATAAATTGTGGTATATGTATACCATGGAATATTGTGCAGCCTTAAAAAAAGATGGAGACTTTGCCTCTTTCATGTTTACATGCATGAAGCTGGAACATATTCTTCTTAGCAAAGTATCTCAAGAATGTTAGAAAAAGTATCCAATGTACTCAGCCCTACTATGAAACCAATTTATACCTTTGCTATAACCCAACTATAGACCAAGAAGAGCAGGAGGGAGGAAAGGGAGGGGAGGGGGAAGGACGAGTGGAGGGAGGGTAACTAGTGGGAACACACCTACGGTGCATCTTATAAGGTTGTATATTAAATTTACTAAGTGTAGAATATAAATGTCTTAACACAATAACTAAAAAAATGTGGTGAAGGCTATCCAATTTGATGAAAATATTTCAAATGGTATATAAAACCAGCACATTGTACCCCATGATTGCATTAACGTACACAGCTATGACTTAATAATAAAAAAAAAAGAATAGTGTCTTGCATCTAAGTGCAATCTTCTTGAAAACCGCTAAATTGTTGCATTTTCATACACATTGTGTTTTCAAGACTTTAGTGAGGAATAGGAAATAGCAATTGTTCAGAAATTATTTCTTGGCCTAGGTTGGGTTTTATTTCTCCTTTGAAGAAATTTGATTTATCTCGTCACAGTATATTTTCTGCCTGGAACTATAAATGTTTCCATTTACCTGGTGATTTTTCTGTCTGTTCAGCTTTACAGAGTCAGACATTTTGTTCAACTGGGGAAGTTGGTATGAAAGCAGTCAGCAATTATGTAGGGTTTTTTCCTAACTTGTAACTCTTGTCAGAGGGGGAGAAAATGGTCTAATTTTCTGTAGCTTTTTACAAATTGTTTTAATTATTATGGGCATGTAATAGTAGTATATCTTTATAGGGTACATGTGATGTTTTGATAATGGCCCAAGTGGCTACAATAGGCAGTGCAAGAATCGCTGAGGAGCAGTCATGAAATATCACTCTGCTTTACTAAGAGATTTATTTTTCCCAGTCTTTGAATAGCCCTAAATTAGCTAAGCACCTGTTTCTGTCTTTTCCACTGGACATGACTCATCTCACGGGTGACCTGTTGTGACATTGCCTACCTTAGCCAGTCATCCTATTGGTGTATACCAGCCAAAGTCATTTTATTTGCCTTCCACTGAGTACCCTGGGTACTCAATCACCTGCTTCTGTTTAGATACTGGATCTTGGAGAGGAGGCTCATCTCAGATCCTGTTCTGTTATTTCACAGTTGAACTTTTATCATCAAAGGACTTATTCACAGATTAAATATTATGGCCCCATATTTGAGCTCAATTGAGATAATTCTCTAAGTCAGGGTCTCTTAAAGGCCTTCTTTCCTGTTAACAGGAAATCAGTCCAACTGTTAATGATTTCATTTTAACTATTTTCCACTATTTACAGTTCTTTGATCAATTCCTTGAGACTTAGGGAAAAAATGCTAAGTATGTAGGCTCCTATTACTATCCTGAAATGGAATGCTCCTATTTTTCATTTTTTGTTGGAGATCCTTATTTTCCAAAAGCACTGGCAGTACTATAATAATGAACCCAGATTTGAAGTATGTGATTAACCCTTTCCAATAATTTTTTGTGGCACCCACATACTGCCCAGCTCTTATTTATTTTGGGGCAGGAAAGAGGTTAGTGGATTGCTTGTAATTATCCTACAGTTTTAAAAGAGAAAAACATAAATATGAACTCACCTGATGATTTTATTATGTACTTTAGGCTACATAAAATAATTAAAGTGTTTTGGTTTATAATTTTTTTTTTTTTAAGAGACAGAGTCTCACTTTGTTATCCTCGGTAGAGTGCTGTGGTATCACAGCTCACAGCAACCTCTAGCTCTTGGGCTTAAGCGAGTCTCTTGCCTCACCCTCCCAAGTAGCTGGGACTATAGGCACCCACCACAACACCAGGCTATTTTTGTTACTGTTGTTGTTGCAGTTTGGCTGGGGCTGTGTTTGAACCTGCCACCCTTGGTATACAGGGCCGGTGCCCTACTCACTGGGCCATAGGTTCTACCCTTTTAATTGTTTTTTTTATGTGATAACTCTTGAAGCAGTCTCCAGGATAAATGAAGTCCAGGCTTCCTCTTGAATGTCTCACAGTAGAAAATAGTTTATCTCCTTCCATTTTTCTCATTTCCTTTACTGAAAACTGTTCAATCCTTTCTTGATTATTAAATTTTTTTTTCATTTTGTGTTATAAAATGCATCTTCTTATTTAGCCATTCCTCAGTGTCAGAAGATGATGTTCTTCCCCTCTTTCTTGAATTTCTGTTCCCCACATTACTCACAAGCTGAGTGATGAGATTCCTCCTGTAAGAAAGGTGTGTCTGCACTTTCTCCACTCTCCTTCTTATCTAATGAGTAAAAGATGTAGCTATTCACAACTGCAGCTTCCATCAGCCAGAAGAATTTTTCCACTTGTAAATCTGTAACATCCACAGTACTGATGAGCGCTGTCAACTCTTTCCATAAACTTTGTGTATTCTAAAATAATTGTCATTTTTTTCAAATGAACAGGTTGTTCTTTCCTAAAACCGGTGATCAAATCAGACTTGTCATTAACCTCTTGTCATGGAATGAGAAATACAAAAAAAAAAAGTGTCAGACATCTTCTGACATCAGAGCAGAGCACGAAAATCATTACATCCGGCAAGTTCCAACATAGGATCAGAAAGTATTTTAAATATGTAATAAATCTCCTTGAATGATAAGTCAGTTGTGTTATTTCTTATTAATGATAGAAAAGGCACTCTCTGAGATTTGTTATTATATTTCTGTTAAACAAATAAATAAAATAGATCACATTTTCAAAAACAAAAGCTTAAAAACTATTAAATTAAGCCCAATTCTCCAATGAGAGTCAAATATTTATTTTTATTTACTAATTTTTATTTATTTCACCTTACCCTGTTAATTCTAAAAGATTTCCATTTTGTCAATCATGCATGAATGTTTCCCCACTTTTTAAAATAATGTAATGCTGTAATATTGAATTATACTTTTTTCAAGTTAAATACTTTTGTAGAAATTCTGAAATGTCTTCCAGGCTACCTAAGTATATCTAAGTATTCCCTCTGGATAAAAATAGTGATCCATGTGAAGAAATTGCACCTCAATCTTTATTTTATTTATTTACTTTATGGCAGCAATATGGTCTGGCTAAGAATCAAACTTTAATTTTCTTTTAACTCCCCTTTTTATGGTCTAAGGTCAACTGACCATTTCCAATTATGAGGGTATAATAACTGGCTTAGTCTGTTCTGTATGTTTTGATCCATTTGCATGGATGCTTCTCTTGCCCCAGAATCTTACACTTTCCAGTCTATAGCCTCATTTAATCCAAATAACTTCCACACATTCATTGGTTTTGTGTCCTCTTCCTTGTGAAATTTTCCTGTATCCCCCAAGCTTGGCTTATATTACCTGCAAGTGCTTATCAAAAATACAGTGCCTTTCACATCATATTTAAAATGACTCTTTAAATGCCTTTCTTGGCAGATAGATAAATTAAACTCATAGCAGGGAAAGACTAGGTCTTCCTCAAATTTGTAACTCTAATGCCAAGTATAACATCAGCTCTCATAAATTACTTGTGGAATTAATTACTAAACAATGTGACCATGTTAAACGTTAGAATATTAAAGAAAAATTTTTAACACTGCTATCACAAAGTTGGCAACACTAAAATATAAGTAACAATTACTATGTTACATAGTAACAATACTATAGTAACAATTACTATGTTATATATGTAGTAATATAACATAGTAATTTATATATTACTATATATAGTAACAATTATATATGTATATATAATATGTATATGTATATTATATATAACATAGTAATTGTTACATATAGTATTCTTATATAGTTATAGTTATAGTATTGTTATATATATTATATATAACATAGTAATTGTTACCATTAGGTATGTGGACAGTATCTGCTTTAAGATTAATGAATAAGTAACTCTGAGTTAGTTTTTTATGAAATTTAGCAGTAATCATGAAATATAAACATTATGCAGTATTGACATTAGTTAACATTTAGGCATTACTCATATGCAAACTAGGTTTTCATAGCAAATGAGATATAAAGAAGCAAGACGGAGAATACTGGACTGAGGAGAACCAAAACAGGTGCAGCTCAAGTGTGGATCGCAGGGAAAGACAACAGAGGTATCTGGGAACCTGAGAAAAACTGCAAAGCTGAGAAAGAAAAAGACAGAGAGAGGAAGTCTGAGGCATGAACCACACCCAGAGAGGCTGGGAGTCCAGTGGAAGAGAAAGGGCCTTTTTTTCCCTTCCCCCTACGAGCACCTTCAATGATCAGCCTGAAACAAAATATACTGAAAGTGCTGCCACCCTCGATGAGCCTAGGAACGGGTGCTAAATAGGAAAAGTGGATGAAACAGCAAACCCCAAGATTGGGTATCCAAAAGGGACACCTGAGGGGAAAATGCCACAAGGGACAGGACTGATGGCTTTCTTTTTCTTTTTCTTCTTTTTTAAATTAAATCATCTCTGTGTACATTAATGCAGTCATGGGGTACAATATGCTGGCTTTATATACAATTTGAAATATTTTCATGAAACTGGTTAACATAGCCTTCATGGCATTTTCTTAGTTATTGTGTTAAGACATTTATATTCTAAATTTAGTAAGTTTCACATGTACCCTTGTAAAATGCACCATAGGTATAGTCACACCAATTACCCTCCCTCCACCCATCTTCCCCCCTCCTCCCTTCCTTTCCTCTGATTCTTGCACTATAATTGGGTTATAGCTTTCATATGAAAGCTGTAAATTAGTTTCATAGTAGGACTGAGTACATTGGATACTTTTTTTTCCATTCTTAAGATACTTTGCTAAGAAGAATATGTTCCAGCTCCATCTATGTAAATACACATGAAAGAGGTAAAGTCTCCATTTTTCTTTAAGACTGCATAATTTTCCTTTCTTATGTCTGGATACCTCCTCCTCTGGACCTCCTCTGTTTATGAAATTAGCTCAGGCCAGCTGATAGCTGCGGCTCCTTCCCTATCCCCAGTGTCACCAGGAGAGTTCTCAGAATGGAACAGTCAGTTCTCTGAAGAATTGCTTCTTTGGGGTGGCAAGTGTTCCTGCCAAGTCTGCCACAGACAGCCAGGCCACCATAACCTGAGAGCTTCCACCTCGCTGGCATTTTGCAAGATCATGCCTGTGGCTTAGACAGGCAGGCCAGACCTGGTACCCCAGGAACATTAGAGCATTGCGGGGGGATACAGATGAAAGGTCTTGGTCCTAGACTCAGGTGGTGGAGAAACCTCCATGGATATACCAAGACCCAGAGTGTGGAGGGGAACTGAGGAGGGGATGTGTGGGCATGTCCTCTCGCAACCCCTGCTGGAGAACCACCATATTTAATAAGATTGTAGCACTCAGAGTGAATTAGCCTGGATCCTGGTTCCCATGGCAACTAAATGCCTCAGGTACACCAGCTGAATGCAGCAACAGCACCTTTCCTCCTCCTCCCTGCAATCGGGAGTGTAGCTTGAGCCTGCTTCCTGGTGGGAGCATACCTCTTACTGAGGCTCCTGCAGACTGAGACCCATTTCTCTTCCATAGGGGTCTTGCAATGGAGCAGGGGTGCATAATTGAGGAACCTGGCATTCCACAGAGAAATGTGCTAGTGGCTTAGACTTAACAAACTGAAGGGACACTCAGGGGTGGTCTTAGGTGGTGAGGGAACAAGTGCGGACTAGTCAGAGGTAGAGTGCTATGAGACTCTAGGGATGATTAGGGAGGGTGGTCATCTCATTCTGCAGAGGAACTGAGCTGGTAGGCAAGGGCAGAGAAAGCCTGGCGTGGGGCCCAGGCATTCAACCAGTCAAATCCCTCCCTTGGGAACAGCTCACTGGCTTGGAGAAAGTGCCCTGAACATCACACCTGCAGCTTCCCCTTCTGAAGTGCAGCCTCTGAGCACCGTGGGGACTATGCAAAACCTTTTAAGCTCTCACAACCTAGCCACAATCTGCCTCACTCTTCCCCCACCTCAGGGGGAGTAGAGATTAAGCCATCCCCTGGGACATACAGGGTCCTTCCTAAAGCATGGGGCATTTGTAATCCCCACCTGGGAACAGAGCTTACCAAGGCACAAAAGAAAACTCAGCAGCTGACTCTTCCACACATATTTCAATTAATGACAGTGGGATCAACCCCGTAGCTAAGCATAGCACCTTCCAACTCAAAACAAGGCATAGCTGATTCATACTCACAAGTACCACCTACCATCATGGGGATTAAGCTGAGGGTCCTAACTCATTGCACGCTGTTGGGAAGAGGTGAAGATGGCAGGTGAAAGATAACCCAAGAGGTTCATCAAACTGCTAGAACTCCACAGAGCCAAGTCCAGACCAGCAGCTCTCTCCCTGGCAGAGTCAAGGACTGATCTTTGGGGACATAGAGACAGGCCCATAGTCAGGCCTAGCAACCCCAGGTCTTGATCTGGAAGCTAAATGAGAAGGAATCAGTGAAAGAATTCCACATACATGAAGAATCAGGCAGAAAGGACACCCAAGAGAAAATAATAACTCTGTACCAATGGACACCAACCAAAATGTGAATATTGAAATGACTGATAAAGAATTTTGATATGGCTTGTAAGGAAGCTCAATGAAATACAAGAGAAAGTAGAAACCTAACACAAACCAGAAAAACAATGAAAGAAATGAAGAAAAACTTCACTAAAGGTATCAAATGATTTTTGAAAAAAATCAAGCAGCTTCTGGAAATGAAAAAATTCATTCAAGGAAATATGATACAGTGAAAAGCCTTAAGAATAGCCTATATCAGGCAGAAGAAAGAATCTCAGAGCTACAAGACAACACTTTTGAATTAAACAAGCCGGTGAAAGAGAACTAACAGGATTTCATTAAATTAAAATGTTTCTACACAACAAAGAAAATAATCAACAGAGTAAATAGACAACCTACAGAATGGGAGGAAATGTTTGCAAACTATATAGCTGACAAAGAGCCCTTTCTCTGATTTGCATTTCTCTAATAGTAAGAGATAATAAGCATTTTATCATGAGTTTGTTAGCTGTTGATCTCTCTTCATGAGAAAAGATTCTGTTCATATACCTTGCCCAGTTTTTTGTTTGTTTGTTTGAAACAGTCTTATTCTATTGCCCTGGATAGAGTGTTGTGGTATCATCACAGCTCTCAGCAATCTCCAACACCTGGGCTCAAGCAATCTTCTTGCCTCAGCCTCCCAACTAGCTAGGACTACAGGCACCCTCCGTGACCCCCAGGTAGTTTTCTACTTTCAGTAGAGATAGGATATCACTCTTGCTTAGGCCAGTCTCAGGCCAGAACTCCTGAGCTCAAGCAATCCACCCACCTCAACCTCCCAGAGTGCTAGGATTACAGGTGTGAGCCACCATACCCGGCCTCTTGCCCAATTTTTAGTGGGGTTGTTTGCTCTTCTTTTGTTGATTTGTTTGAGTTCTGTGAATATTCTAGTTACTAGTCCTTTCTCATATTTTTAGCATGAAAATATCTTCTCTCATTTTAAAGATTGTCTCTTTGCTTCATTGACTGTGTCCTTAGCTGTGCAGAAACTTTTTAAATAATCAGGTCTCATTTATTTATTTTTATTGTTCCTGAAATTACCTTTGGAGCTTTCTTCATAAATTCTTTCCCAAGACCAATATTCTTAAGAGTTTTTTCCACACTTTCTTCTAGATGTTTCTATAGTTTTGGATCTTAAGCTTAAATTTTTGATCCATAAAGGAGTTGATTTTTGTAAATGGCAAGAGATGTTGGTCTAGTTTAAGTGGCAAGAAGTGTGGGTCTCAGCTCGGCACCTGTGGCTCAAGCGGCTAAGGCCCCAGCCACATACACCTAAGGTGGCGGGTTCGAATCCCCAGCCCGCCCTCCCAAACAACAACAATGATCTCACTGAAATGGAAGTTAAGAT
>NW_003852419.1:15380786-15406133 GCF_000181295.1 Otolemur garnettii
AAAAGAAAAAAGAAGTGTGGGTCTAGTTTTAGCCTTTTACATGTGGCAAACCAGTCCTCCCAGCACATTTATTAAATAGTCCTCCTGTTTATTAAATAGGAATTCTTTTCCCTAGTGTATGCTTTTGTTTGCTTTATCAAAGATCAGTTGGTGATATAAGACTGGTGTACGTTTTCTATTCTGTTCCTAACCCCAGTGCAAAAGTCTCACATCACAAGGTCCCAAAGCAACAGATGCTGGCGTGGGTGCAAAGAGAAGGGAGGACATATGCACTCAAATGTTTGCAGCAGCCTAATTTACAATCGCAAAGCTATGGGAACAACCCAAGAGCCCTTGAGCACATGAATGGATTAATATACTATGGGGTATGTATACCATGGAATACCATTCAGCCATAAAATGATGGAGATTTTGTATACTTTGTTACAACTTGGATGGATTTGGAGAAAACTCTCCTAAATATCACAAAAATGGAAAAGCAAGCATGACATGTACTCAATACTAATTTGAAACAATATGTGCACATGAGAGAAAAACTCAATTAAATCCAAGAAGCCAGAGAAGAGGAGTCGGCAAGTTCCTACCCCGAGGGGACAAGATGGGGGTGTATGGGACACTTCCTCGGTGAAATTCACAGCTACAACTTAGACTTTACGTTACAAATGCAAACAGTGTAACTTGATTTTATGTACCCTCATATTAATCGGACATTTTTTAAAATGAATCCTTTCTAAGTATGAATTCTCTGGGCTTAAAGTCCTTTATACAGATGGTAGCTATAAATATTTATAAATATTTGAATATTTATAAAATAAATAAATGTATTTTAAATTGCACACAAACTTCATGACCACCCTGTACAATATAAGACCAGATACAGTGGCCTATGCCTGTAACCCTCATACTTTTTGGGAGAATGAGGCAGGAGGATTGTATAAGGGCAGGCATTTGTGAACAAGAGTGAGTGCACATCTCTACAAAAAAGTCTTTTTCAAAACTCACCATAGTGCACACCTGTAGTCGAGGTTGAAGCAGGAGGACTGTTGAACCCCAGAGTCTGAGGTTGCAGTGACAACATCACTGTACTCTAGCCCAGACAACAGAGCAAGACTCTATCTCAAAAAAAAAAAAAAATCTTTCATATACAAAATTTAAAAATTAATAGAGGCTTTTCTTGTAAATGTTTCAGATGAGGAGCTAAAACTGTTACTTTAGAATTTTTCTTAATTCCATCTCCTCATAAGTATGCTTGAAATTTATTATTATTCATTTTATCGAATATATCACAAACAAGTTATCTAGAAATACTATGATCATTTAGTTTGAGTTTCTACTAACACGTAACATGAAAAATATATGAATTACTCAGTGAGTCTCTGCCATATAGACATCTGTTAATATTGATTCTAGCCTTTTTTTTTTACTAGAACTTCCTCTCTTTTCTCCACTGCACTCCAAAATCAGTGTCATATGTTTTTAACATCTTATTTTTTACTTTTCTCTGATGCACAGAACTCAGCCGGTAGCTTCCCCCATACCTTCCCACATTGTCACAGATGGCTACTGAAACCTCTGTCTTCATTTGATTTTATATAGCATTAACTTTTTAATCCTGGCATATGTGATTGAAAGAAATTGCTTAAATTCCCATGTCCCTGACTTTTAAACAATCATTGCCCCTTCCTTTTGTCTCAACCATCAAGACTGTTAATACTTTGCACCCTCTTTAAGTTGCAAAATCTCTACTTAAAACCCTTAATCAGTCAGAACGTTGGTAAATTATACCTTCATGCTATCCATATTGAGGACCCATTACTCCTGGACATAGCACATTAACTGACTCATTAGCTATTTCAAACCATATGGACTTGGGTTTGGGTGGGTCACTTTGATAATATCCTGAGGTGAGTTTCCTAATTATTGCAATTATGTGATCTCAATCAGGAGGCCAGGTTCACAAAATAGTGTCAGTGCCTTTAGAATGGGTGTCACTGCACCCAGACGATGACTGAGATGAGCAACATGCTCTTTGGTTGTTCTAAGTCCCTTGATACTCAAAAAGTAATTACTTGAAAAGTTTTGAGAAACCGCCAGAAACAATCTGAGGATTAGTAAGCATGGAATGCTATTATGCTTGACAATCAGGGATAGATCACCTAGAATTGAAAGGGAAAACCAGAATGCCTCAGTGTTGATGCTGTGTAAACATTGTGTTTCTAACGTAAATTTTGAATAGTATTTTAAGCAACAAGGTAGACTTTTTTTGACAGGGAAGGACAGGAAAAGAGCAAGTGTAAAAATGATGTTATCTAGGAGAAATTCTGTGATGGTATCCCAAAACAAATATGAGAGGCAAGAAGGTTAGATCTGGAGTTTGGGGACTTACATAACAAAATGTGTTTGTATCCACATCCCACATTTCATTCATCCATTCCACTGTTGATGGGCGCCTGGGTTGCTGCTGGGCTACTGTGAGTAATGTGCTATGAACACAGGTGTGCTACATACAAAGACCTGTTCAAGTCCCTGCTTTTTAATTCTGGGAGGTTGTCCTTAAAGGGCAAGATAGTAAATGTGCATTTTCAAAGCCTACTCTCTGCCTGGAAATTACTAACTACAAATTAAAATAAGATGTCTGCAATTAAAATGATGATCAGTTTGAAAGCAAATTAGAGGAAATCCCCAAAGCTTTAACACTTCCTTTCATGTTTCTGTCTTCTTTTTCAGATCATAGTCAAGGACAAAAATTAGAAGTCAAATATTTCTGCTTCTAGGCCTTTAAGATACCTGTGAAAGAATTAGCACAGTCAGAGTTGCCAAGGTGGGTCAGCTGGGATACAGCACCTGAATACCATCACGGAATCAGGATACAAGTTTGGAAGAGAGTGATAATGCTCAGGTTGATATAAATAATGAAACTATCAAAATACAGAAATTTACTGGGAAAAATAAAGACGTTCGTAATCCCCCAATTGAATGCTAATGATAAACAACACCTGGTTGGTAAGGAATATTTTTCACTCTCAGGAAGGGTCCAAAGATGGGGAGACTGAAGAGCAGCTCTTGAAATAAACATGTATTTAGGCTGGAATTGTGGCTGATGTGAATGGATCTCAGGTTTGCCAATCACCCTTTAGAATTGTAAATAGAGTGGGAGTATAGTGGTACACATTTCCAATTCATAAGTGGAAATAACAGCTTTAGTAAACAGGATAAATAAAGAGTTAAAAGAAGTTCGGAGGTTTTGGCATTTTGTCATTCAGCTAGAAGAATTAAAGATTTGAGTGAGAGCTCACTGGGCAGTGAAAGCCTAAATTCTGTGAATTTATACACCAGTCCTTCGAGAAGAAACTCCTATTGGCTTTTACAACTTCAAGTTTATTTTTAATAGGAAAGAGAATTGTGGCCTTAATGATATTTTATTTTAAATATGTTTGTCCTTCTAAAATTGAGCCTAAGTTTATTCCTGGCCAGACTATCCACAGATTCATTTGAAGCAGATCTATTACATCTGATGTAAGGGCCAAGTACCCTTAAGACATTTTATTTCAAGGTTTTGATGTTGTCATAAAGACTTGACTCCTAAAACACTAAGCTTTTAAGATGTTACATAGTAGTTAAGTAATGATTCAAGTGGAGATGCTAAATTTAATTGGTTAGTGTGACATCAATTTTATGAGGAAGATCAATCCTTTTCAGAGCTAAGGATTGTCAAGAGATTCAAATACAGTACAACCTCCATCGTTGACCACCTCCCTATCGACAACCTCCTTATGGTAACCTTCTTTCATACACAGCACTACACGTACTCAATGGAAGTTCTTTATGTTGACCACCTACATATTTTAACCAGTTTGTTATAGTCCCTTGGGTGATCAATTTATAGAAGTTCTATTGTATAAAGGAAAAAGCCTTTATCAGAAGCCAAATGTAAATGTGGTGATGAGCATTGCTTTTGGTATAGGGCTAGGTTGTACACAGATAACACAGGTGGAAAGGCTAGCTGATTAAGTCTTCTAGGAAAAGGATTCTTCATACTGTTGCTCCTTATTGAGCCACTCACATTCTTAATCCCATGTGCCATTGAACAATGTACACAGTTCAGTAGAGTCATTAAAAGTGTAGCTTCTGTCCTTAGACTTTCTAGGATCAAATCCTATCTCTGCTGCTTCCACACCCTGTGACCTTAGGCAAGTGACTACACTGCTCAGAACCTCAGGTTCATCCACTGTGAAACAGGGATAAGAAAGGGTATATCTTCTTTTTCTTTTTGTATATTAAAAAATAGAAATATATATTTACATTGAACATCTTACTCTAACGTCTTTTTTTATTTTTATTTTTTTATTAACTAACATTTAACTATTACATGGGCTAATACCTACAAAACAATTAGCCCAATTTTAGAGAAATTCCAAATTGAAGAATCAGACAAAGGAAAAGAATCATAGGACAGTTCTTTTTAATTAAATATCTACTCCATTTTAACAATTTTTAAGTTAAATGTCTTTTATCTACCCTTACATTTGCTGCTCAATGCTATTCTGTGAATTTTGTTCATTCATAAGCCATGCTCTACCTTATTATTTAACTTAGAGATGACAGACAGCAAAGAACAGTAGCCTCAACTTATTTTTCAGGAACAGAATGAATCCTCAAGATGGCTTAATGATGTCCTTCTGTTTTGGAATGGTTTATCTTGGTGTGTACTGAGGTTGTGTATTCAGTTTGCCAGAGAAGGGATGCCAGTTGGGTGGCTTTTATAGAAAAGGTAAGCTTCTGCTAGACCTGACCTTTGCAGATCACCAGTTCCTGTATTAGCAGGTCCAAGTAGTGCCTCCTTTATCTAGCTTTTGCTCCATATTCCCAGTTCCTTTTCATCTAACTTATCAGTTGTACAAAGCATTCATCAATTTGTAATGGTCCCTGTGATTTCAGTATTAGATGACTACTTCTTGTGCATTAAATAGTGTTCTATAAAACTATGTATAAATGAAATAAAATGTGACTGTACTGAGGGATTTTGATATTTTAACTATTGCAAGTCTTCCCTCTTTCAATGTACTGTCTCACTTGTTCCATTACATAATGGAGATGTGCAAAGTGAAAACTGCCTAGCACATTTTCCTTTCTAAGAGAATAATGGAAAATCTTTGAATTGCTGAGCTTATTGGAAGGTCAGTTTCCTAAGAGCAAGTATTGCCAGTGAGACCTGTGTGTGTGTGTGCGAGAGAGAGAGAGAGAGAGAGAGAGAGAGAGGGAGGGAGGCAGGGAGGGAGAGAGAGAGAAACTAGATTAAAATATTTATACATGTCTATAGCATGAAAACATCCTATATATTAATCTAAGGAAAAGCTATATGAATCCTGACAACTACATCTCCAAAATAACTCTTCCCATGAACACACAGCTATTAAAAATAAGCAGATTCCCAAATTGAAGTTCTTGCATGAAGCTTAGCAGTATTGGCATGTGTAGCAATTTTAAAAGAGTAAGTATGGTTCTGTTTTATTTTTAGAATGTATTGACCTTAATGGAATAAAATGTCATTTAGTAACCTCATTTTTCTTTTAGGCCAGTGTCAAAAAGGAAATTTTTCTTTGCTGAGTGCTAAAGGAATATGAATCTATAAACTTTAGTGGTTTTTAGCTAACTCATGGCAATATAATTTTAAACTTGTATTTAAATAAATGATGCCTAGTAAAACTGTTCTGTTTAAATTAAATGTGCCTTTCTCTTTCTAACCCTTTCCCTTCCCAATGTTCTAGCACCTCCATCCCATCATACTCCAGAATTAAAGGCACCAATCCAGGATGCCCCGTGACTCAGCAGGATGAGTAAAACATCACTGGAGACCAGTGAGAATTCGAGGTATGACAGAAAGACCAAATACTTTTCTGTTCAACCCTGTGGACATACGTACAGTAAGTTGCCACAGATATTTAAATTATATCTGTAAAAGGCACCAGGGATGGGTAGTGATGCAAATACTTCTGCAGAGTGAGAAAAACAGTCATAAAGGATAATATAACCTATAAAGTGAATGGATATATATTCAAAGGAGTCTTTTAAAGGACAGATAACTGGGTTTCCCCTACTTAACAAACATATTATGATTTTTGTCTGGGTCACATGTTAGTGGTGATGATGGAGGAAGTGGTGGAACGGGTTGGAAAGTGAGGTGGTGGAATGGTCAACCACCTGTGGAAATGGGGGCTGTATCATTAATGAAGATAGCCAATTATAAAGTTAGTCAGCTACATGTAATAAAATTACTTTTTTGTACATCTCAGTCAATATATGAAATTGTAGTATGATTATGTTGACCCCTGTAGAGATACACATATTGACAGAACTTTCTTACAAGACTTTCAGACTAGAAAAATAATTTTAGCTCTGTCCACAAGATTTATAGAAGTGTCAACATGGGAGGGTGACCAAAGAAAGAATAATAGGAATGGTGATATTAATACATATACACTGATAACAGTGGGGGGAAAAAGCCTTTTATGAACAGATATGTACTTGCATTTCCATGAATATGGCCAGAATTTATAAAGAGAGATCTTAAGAAGAGATTTTAAGAATCGGGTGGGGTGAAATGACAGTTTTAGGAGAATGTGACTAACACTGTAGCAATCATCTGTCTGGGAGAGGACAAAAACACAGCTGGGTTTTCAAATGAAGAACTGGCTGGTAAAAAAGTGACTCTCTGTTATTAAATAAGGCTCAAACAATCCCTTAATCTAGGACTTTAATCTAGATGGAAAACATCTGAATACTGCACCTGGACTCCCCAGCTATTTTCAGGATAAGGAACAGAGGACATCATTTCTTATCTTGGGTCTTCTATCGATCCTGGGCTCCCAGAGAAAGGTGACACTTAAGAGTGACAAGAAGTAACATCCATAGTTGCTATTTACTACAGCTCTAAGCCCGGGGTTATGAACACAAAGGAAAACAGTTTCTTCCAAAGAGTGACCCTAGTAGAATAGTTTCCAATTCTTAAAACTCTTGACAATTATATTAAAACACCTAGCAATTTTGATCTCTTTAGAATAATATTCATACACATCCTGGAAGAGGAGAGATCTAATAGCAGTTCAGTTATTCAATAATTTTTAAAAAGCTAGCGGAGAAGTCTATTTGAGAATTCCTTGAAAAGCCTAAAGAGCTCTGTGAAAACTCATTAGCTGTTTTCTATTTCTATTACAAATGAAATAGAGAGGGAAAATAATAGACAAATCTCCAGGCATGAAGAGCTCAACATAATTTGCATCTCTAGTTTTCTTTCACCTTTAGTATCTTTTGCTTATTTGGCTCACTTCCACCACTCTTCCTGGTCTCAAACCAGTCTCTTCACAGCCCCCACTGGACTTATATTCTCAGAGGTCTCTCATCTTACTCTCTAACGTTGCTTAGATGGGATCACCTTGTTTTGCATCAATTCAGGTAGAAACAAGATTTGACTTTTATGAAAGGAAATTTCCCTAACATTTAAAAAGAAAGTTAAATAGTTCTATATTGAGTAAACATCTTGACCAAAAGATAGAGGCATAGCTTGCAAGATCTTGCCCTGTTTTCTTAGCCTCAGTATTTTCTTATGGCCAGATTAAGTTATTCAGATTGCAACATTGAGAGAGCCATAGACTGCTTCCTCTATCATATTGAGGTTCTTGCGATTTATTTTTTTATTATTGTTTGTTTGTGTATCAGAATGACCACTCTGGATCTGGGTTCTGATGACCTCCTGTTCTACATTTATCTTTGAGCTCATCTGACTTTTCTTTGAGTATCTAGATGAAGAAGGCATATTCCTATCTGGTCTTCAAGGAGACTTTCTGAGGTTTGGAAAGAAATGACACAACACACACTTACCATTGAACTGAATGCACTGGAATTCCATATTTTCCTAGATTTTGAATTTCTGTCTCATCTTGTCTGAAGAAACTTCAGAGGCCAGTTATTAAGATAACAAGTAAGACTTTTAATTCTTATCTAAGTTAGTGACCCAGCTTAGCCGCAGTGTCATTGTGTTAGCAGGTGGTCTCAGGCATGATGCCAATCCTTGTTCTGAAATGGCTAAAAGACCTCTCCCATTACAAAGCTACTGTTGCGCCTCAGGCTGTCTCAGGCCTCCTTCAGCTCTCCGTGGCTTGATACTTACATCACGGCTTTGCTCAGTGAATAGGTACCCAGGTATTGCCATTTTTTTCCTCAGGTCTAATAACTTTAAAATAATTACCCTCTCATAATCTTTTGTTTTTTACATTCCTTTACGTTTATTGCCTCATTTAATACCACTCTAAAAAAGAGATGTTGTTATTCCCATTTTTTTCTTTTTCTTTTTTAATTTCATGTTAATGGGAAGGTATAAACAACCAGGTCACAATATTTGAATTTGTTAGGGAGAGTCCCTCTTGTAGTTGTGTCTTGCACCCTAAGAAAAGAAATAGCAGAAGACATTAACAATCTTCCTTTTTTTCTTTTTCTTTGTCTGAGACAAAGTCTCACTCTGTTGCTCTGGGTACAGTACTGTGGGTGGGGTCATAGCTCACAGCAACCTCAGGCTCCTGGGTTTAAACAATCCTCTTGCCTGAGCCTGCCAAGTAGCTGAAGCTATATGGTCCTGCCACTAATTTTTCTATTTTCAGTAGAAACAGGGTCTGGCTCTTGCATAGGCTAGTCACGAACTCCTGAGCTCAAGTAATCCACCTGCCTCAGCCTCCCAGAATGCTAGAATTACAGACATGAGCCACCACACCCAGAACCCTCTCACAATCTTGCCATCATCATAAGCTTTGACATAGACCAAAAAGTTAAAAAATCATATTTTCTTGTCTGATCAGATTGTATTAGATCTTTGTAGAAATATCAAGTAGGAAAGTAAGTACTAGCTTGAAATCTATTGGACTGGTCACAACATGTGTGGCAGATTGTACTTTTCAAAGGTGAGAGCAAAAAATCTCTCCCATCACACATGTTCTTTTCTTTTGTGATATTTACAGTACTCCCATCCAGAAGTAGGTAAACCTTTCTTTAAATCTTGGTGGGCTTGTGACTTGCTTGTAATCAATAGCACGCAGTTAAAAGTGATGCATGTGACTTCTGGAACTGTGTAGGAAAAGGCGAGGTAATGCCTCATTCTTTGGAATACTCGTGCTGATGCCCACACATGGTAGCACCAGTACTCTGAGGCTGACACGCTGCAAGGAACCTCCTAACCTACAGAATATGTGAGCTTACTACATAGATTTTACCTACGGTAGATGATCGGTGTTGGCACTCTGGGCTCGGACTGAGAAGAAGCAAATTAGACAAAGTAGACTTGGAATAGCCAGTGGGCCAGAAGAGCACCAGGAAAATGTGGTGTTACAGAAATAAAAAGAAGAAAGTTGAGCTTGGAAGCGATGTATGTTTGGTGATAGGAAGACCAAGAGTATGATTGTCAGTCTCTTCCCTTCCCTCAGAATGACTGGCTTCAGTAGGGACAGAGAAAAGATATCATTCAAGATGAGAGATCAAATAAAAGAAAACTTTAAAGTACATTTTAAAATGATGTTTAAAATGATTATTTGGATTCCAAATCATTAACACGTAACACCAATATCCACCAGCTATAATTTCCCCTACTTCGTGTGGAATTCAAATGATACCCAGGTGCTTCCCTTTCTCTCAAGATCTAGGGAAAATTGAGTCAAGATTTCTCAGGATTTTCAGGGACTAGTGTTTTCATGGCACCTCTGATTGCTGTGTCTTTATGTGCTTGAGTCATATCTGCTCAGATGTGGAATATGGACTGTTCAATTTACACAATCACTCATACAAACTGAAAAAGTGAATGGAAGGTAGAGCAGCAGTTGAAATTATAGTAACCCAAACGGCTTAGAGTGGAACAGTAGATGATATCATTCTGAAATGGCTCTTTGTCCAGCCTCCAGCTTCAGACCCTCTCTCAATTGATCCTCTCCTCCTTTATGCCTCACTCTTCTTCTCTCACTCTTGGAAAACTCAAGAAAATCCAAATAGCTTCTTAATTCCACAGAGTAATTTTTCTTTCAAGGGTTTTAGCAGATAAAATTTCCTTTCAAAGAAGTTGTAATTATGAACAGACAGAAAAGAAACCATGCTCTTACTTTTGACCTACGTTTAGTAGTTTTTCAAAGAATTTTAGTTGCTCTATTCAAGAAGATTTCAGCATGTTGTCTTAGTTTGAGCTGCTATAATATCATAGACTGGGTAGCTTTATAGAGATCTATTCCTCAAATTCATTTAGTTCTAGAGGCCCTCAGGAGGGCTCTACCCTTACAACCTGATCACCTTCCAAAGGTCCCACTTCCAAACACTGCAGGACAGTTCTTTGGGGGATTTTGGCCCAGACCTTTCTCATTTATAGTTCTTAGGAATGACTGTAGAATGTGCTGGAAATACAAAATGCTGATATGAGGTGGAACTGGCTGCAACAGCCTAGGCTCCATTCCAGCACCTCCTTCTCCCCTCTGAATAGGATGTCCTCCAAGTGCTTTCATCCAACATCTTATGTGATGTCAGGAAATAAAACCCAGCTGCTATGCAAGTGGGACATACACAGTTGGGACTCCATCTACCCCAGTGGGCTTTCTATGGCCCCGGGAAACTGGCTCACAATGAGTCCTAGGCTTCCATTGTTCCTCCCTGTCTATCTGTAAGAAATTAACCGGTTTCATGTAGCTCATGGTGTGTGTGGGGGTTCTGTCTCACCAGACTCAGAGAAAGTGGTAACCAGTGCACAGTGAACCTACTTCACAAATACCATCATACTGGGTGTTAGGATTTAACATATGAATTTGGGGGGGGGACACAAACATTTGGTCTATAGCATATGTGTTCTGACATTTATATATTTGAAAATATCTCTATGTTTGCTTTCATGAATAAGGATAACTTGACTGTGTTTAGAATTCTTAAGTACCATCATTTTGTTTACAACTCTTTAAGGAGTTGACACTCCTTTCTTTCTTAGCTTTAGTGTCACAGAGAAGAGTCTTTGAAGCCCTGTAAATATGTTGCCTTACATGGCAAAAAGGACTTTGCAAATGTGATTACATTAAGGATCTTACGATCTTGAATTATCTGGGTAGGCTTAATGGAATAATGAAGGTCTTTGTAAGAGAGGGGCAGGAGGATAAGAGTCTGAGAGAAAAATTGGAATAAACAACATTGTTGGCTTGAAGATAAAGAATGGGGTCACAAGCCAAGGAATTCAGGTGGCCTCTAGAAACTGAGAAAGTCAAAGCAATGAATTCTCCTTGAGAGACTCTAGAAGGAACCCAGCCCAGCTAACTTTTGATTTTAGGATTAGTGACTGTAAGAGAATTAATTCATACTGTATAAGTCACTAAGCTTGCGGTAATTTGTTAAACAGCAATAGGAAATTAATAATACTATCTTTAGTTTCACAGGTAAAAATATCCTCTTTAATTTTTATTTAGATTTATAATATGATTAAAAATGTTTTTCTAGAATGCTCTTTTGTCTCTTGTAAATTTCTTTTAAAAGAAGGCAGTTATGATTCTTCAAAGAAGGAAAATATAGTCTAAACCATAAGATCTTTCCTTAAGTCTGGTAATTTATCTCAGTTCACTCGTCCAGAGATGGCTAACTATGCTTTCCTACCCCTCCTGTTTGGACGTGGTTTCTGTTAATCTGATATAATTTTCTACTGAAATATATCCTGTTTAGATCAAGGGACAAATGGGAAAAGTTATAATATACTAACACAACTTTGTTGTCTTCCCAAATCTCAAGGCTTTTAGAATAATTCTTTACTCTGTCATAGAAATAAGTTTCTCCCATCCAGTGTGAGGGCAGATAATTCAGTTGCTTCCCAAATAATTTCTGAAAATTCTAGGTAAGTGTTCTAAAATTTTAATAATTACTTGCTACCTCTCTGTCTACTCAGTGCTACACTAATCTTAAAAAATAGATAATATCGTATCATTTCCTTGTTTAAGGCAGAAAGGCTGCTCATTTTACTTAGGATAAAAACAGAAATGTTTAACCTGTTTGTCAGTTTAAATTAGCTCCTCCTGGTACAGCTTGTAACAGAATCCCGTAATTTTTCTCAGTGATTATTTAACAGCTGTCCCTTCCATAACCTGAGAGTTTTAAGAAGGCAAAGATTGTGTCATTTATTGCATTCTATCTCCCCAGTCAAGCTCAGGATATATTTAAGAGAGTGAATGAATTGGAATTGCTATTTCTGGCTTCTTTATACTGATTTCTGGCTATTCCATCTCATCCACTGTTCCCTTCCATCAGTTTGCCTTACTCTCAGAGAAAGACCACCACCTCTCCTCTCTGTTCTTCATTCCTCAAAGGAGGGTGAAAGGAAATCTGCTACCAGATTGCAGAGGTTTTTTTTTTTTTTAACCTCATCTATTCATTCAAACTATTTACTGAACAACTATACAGTAGGCACTACTTTAAATGCTTGGTAGTTCTCTCTTGATGTTGGACAGCAATCTTCAATGGTGCCAACTCATTGCACTAGGAGGCCTTACAGCGCCCTGATACGGTCTAAGTGTTCTGATAAATGTAAGTGAGGTTGTGCTTCAGATGATAAAATGCTCAGGTCTTCCTTTCAATACCTCAAAATCTTGAAGGTGTGATAGTATCAGCTGGTAAGTGCTTTGTCTACTGTATTATGGGTACTTTGCTTTTCTAAAAGATGTTTGTTATTGGCACTAATACCTGCTTTCAATATAATTATATCTAAGATTGTTTGAGGCCAGAAGTTTGAGACCAGCCTGAGCAACATAGCAAGACCTCATCTGTAAAAAAAAAAAAAAAAAAAAAAAAAAAAAAAAAAAAAATCTCTACTACTTATAACAGAAACATCTCAAAGTTTCTTGCATATGGCCAGTGTTTATATTTACTTTCTATTGTTAACATATTTTATATTATTCTTGATATAGAAAATTTTCTATATATAATAATTTATATATTTTTATTTATTATCTTTTTTCTTTCCTCTCAAAAATATTATATTGGACATTTCAATGGGAATTTGGTAACAGGAAGATAACAACCTGCTCTTATTGTTACATTAACCAAAAGCTTTTCAATAATTTCTTCATCAAACTATGTTCCCTTTACTCTGTCTTATCTATTGCCTATTTCTTATGTTAATTTTGTTATGGGTAGAAATTGCACTCCATGAAATTATTATGTGTATTAAAAACTTAAGAATATACATATGATATGAGTTATCATGTCATAGATTGTCCAGATAGCTTCAGAGGAAGATTTCAAGAAGCCAGTAACATTTGCACCTCATAGTTGATCTAGTGCCCTGGTAAAATAATCAGCGCTGTCACAAAACTTCTCACTGTTGATTCACTCCAGTGCATTTGAATGTTCATCACCCTTATTGAATTAATTCATGCTAAATTTACATCTAGGGAAAGGGATTTTTGTAGCCTTCTTCTCTATAACTTGGAAGCAGTAAAGAGAGAAAGATCTCTGACGTAGGAAAGAGCACGAGTGAATTCAGGTGGCATCAGAAGAAACCCAACTACATATGTGTGGGAATATGAAATACCAACATGTGGATAATATTCAAGTATGAAATGAGGTTGCTGGGTAAAAAGCACCAACACCATCTTCAAAATAGAACTGTTCTTTTGAACTATATAATTGGGAAATAATTCTGAAAGAAAAACTTCCATTGGTTGCTATGATTGTTATCCATTAGAAAGACTGCATGAGAATGGCTTTAAAGAATCCTCTTAAATGTCCTTGTATTAAGTGTCATTTTTTCTTATATGTCTATGACAGCTAAATAAAGCATGGTCTTTCCAGAACTGAAACTAACACGATATATCATTAATTTTATCCAATTGATTCCTGAAGGACCTGATGCAGAGAGAAATTCTAGCTACATTACTATAATCAAAAGAATATAGTATTGGCTAAAGAATAGACCTTTCACATAAATGTCTCTCTTCTATGTGGCTATCACATATGAGCAGTTAGAGTTAGCCTCTTGCTTAAGTATCCAGTATTTCTTCATTGTCTACTAGTGATGCCCAATAGAACTTCCTATACTGATGGATATATTTTACAATCTACATTGTCCAATAATAGAGTAGTCACTAATTCTATGTGGCTAATGAATACTTGAAACATGATTTGCAAAACTGAGAAACTGAATTTTTAATTTTGCTAAATTTTACTTAATTTAAATGTAGATCATCACATTACTTAATTTAAATGTAAATGCTTATCAAGCATTTGAGATCTCTGCATTTTAGTTCAAACAACCTGAGCTCAAGGTCAGTAGAGCCTAAGAATAAAACCTGAAAGATTCTATTAGAATCTGTTTATATTTGGGGGGGTGGCAATTGAAGGAGATAAAAAAGTGGAGTGGAAGGGACAGAAGAATTTTTTTACTCTTGTTCCATGGACATTTACTACAGAAAAATTAAAGAAGATTTGTTGTTTGTGGAAGACACAGAGAACAAATGCCTCATATTGAGAACAAGCATTTTAAAGGATGTAGGCCAATACCTTTCTATGTAAGAGTATTCCCAGGATTAAGAAAATTGAGGAAATGCACTCATATCTGAGGGGCTATCCCTCTGCTAGATGCTTTACCATCTGCTCCTCATTTAAGCTTTATAATACTCCGTAATGTGTCCCTTTCCCTTTCGCTAACAATGAAACTATTTTTAGAGAATGATCAAACCAAATTGAAAAAAGGGCAAAGCTATAGAAAAAAATTAATTTTGTGAAGTTCAAAAGTCTAATAAATGAGAAGTTGCTTAACCTTATTAGTAATTAGAAAAATAAATGTTAAAGCAGCACATAAATTTGCCATCTGATTGGCAAAATATAAAACACCAAAAATAGGCACCATGGCAAGTATTCATTCAACAAGTATGTATCTGATTGCCCACTGCATGCTGGTAAAAGGATTATAACACCTTAGCATAAGGAGCAGGGCTCTTGCCCAACTAGGGTTCACTGAAAAATCACTGACATGAGGCAGATTGATTAATAGAAGAAAAAAGATGCAAATTTAATTAACATGTTGACACAGGAACTCTCAGGATGAAGATTCACCTCCACAAAGGGTTATTATATAAGTTTTGTGCCTTTCTAACAAATGAGTTATGGTAGGGAGGAAAAATAATTCTGTTGAGAAATAATAAAGGATTGCAGGGGAGGATGAATGGATGAGAAACAGAGATTAAGTAATAATAAATAGTTCTCTTTGGAATTTGGATGAGACTGAGAAATGGGACAGTATCTCCTCTATTCAGGTGTGGTCACATTACTTGGTCTTACTGGAAGGGAAGAAAAGAACAGTTGTTCTTCTAGCTGGGTCTAGATCTTAGGCAGATAAAGAAATTTTAACGTTTGAGGGAGAGTACTATTTACAGGGCTAGGTCACAGCAACCTTGAGTCTTCTTCAGTGAGTCCAGCATGTCAAAATGCCATAGTGTGGGGTAAAATATTTTTATGGATTATTAAGTATGACGTTTCTGGTTTCTGCAAGTCCTAAGTTTGACAGTTGATATCCCTGACATTTCACTTTGACACTTCTTGTTTTCTCTTTCTTTCTTTTTTATTGTGAAGGCACATCCTCATTCTTTCAAACACATGTCATCTTTCAATATTTTTTTAGAGCAATTTTTGTTGAACCATGGATAAGTCAAAATTTTGTGTTATTTTCAAATACTGTTGCACAGGAACAGCCTGAAAAAAATGGCAAAAATATTTTTGGTCTCCCCAACTTTTGGGGAATTGAAACCTTCATTCCTGACTCAGGCCAGTGGCAGAGAGGGGAAGGGGAATGCCTCTTGTTCTTTGTGTCACAGGAGATATCTCAAGGGAATTGCTTGGGTGGAGGTCACAAGATCTTCTTAGCTAAAGATGGGATGGGCATAAGTTAGGAGGTCATTTTAGCAGAAGAGGAGATTAATTTGGCTGGCAGTCACAAGACTATCTAAGTGGAAGATGGGATGAATCCAGGCTGAGGCCATAAGATTGTCTTGGCTCAAAACGGGATTATGGGATCAGAACCTTTAAAAGCTCTGTGCTTCTTCTCAGAACCAGGAATTAGGATTTTGATACTACTGTCTGATATTTTCCTCCTTTGCCAGCAAACTAATAAGCTCCTCTTTCCTTTCCCTCAAACCACTTGTCCTTATTTTTCTGATGCGACTTCAGGGGACAAGTGCTGAACTTTTGGTTATAATTTGAGCTCCATCATGGAACCAATACAGCACAAATAATTTGAAATACATATATCCATGAAGCGTTTGGATGGAAAGAATGTGGCTAATGAATGCACAGTATGTCAGTGGTCTGAGCAGTTCGGTTCTGGTGATTTTAATCTTGAAAACAACCCACATGGGTGACCTGAAACCAAGCTGGATAACATTGAGCTGAAAGTTGTAGAGCAAGTGAATCCACCTCAACCTACATGACAATTAGCAGCAAGGTTTCACATTACTATTCCAACAATATTGGACTGTTCAAAATGAATGAATGAATAAGGTAAAGAAGCTGGATAGATGGGTTCCATGTGAATTAAACAAGTATCAGAAGTGAAATAATCTCAAAGCTTACCTTTCTATGTTGTCATCACATAAAGGCAAACCATTTCTACACTGTATTGTTATATGTGTTGAAAATGGATTCTTTTTGACAATTGCAAGTGTTCTACACAATTATCAGATAAAGATGAAGTGCCGAAACACAGCCCAAAATCACATATTCGTCAAAAAAAGTTAATGATGTTTTCTTGGTGGTCCAGCACTGGTATTATCCACTACTGCTTCATGAAACCTGGTCAATTAATTACAGTATATGTCTGCTGTGACCAGTTGGATAATATGATAAGAATGTTTGTGATTAAGCAGCTGAGAATGGACAATAGATACAGGACAATCTTCTATTATAGCAAAATAGCACTTGACTATACGTTACACAAACAAGCCCACTCAAACTACAGGAGCTGGACTTGGAAATGCTCTGTCATCCACTGTATTCACCAGATCTTCCACCAACTGACTACCATTTCTTCCAGGCTTTGGACCACATCTTCCAAGGAAAAATAACCAATTTTCAACAAGCTATGGAAAATACCTTTTTCAATTTCATCACCACTTGCTCTCCAGGCTTCATTGCTATTGGCATACACAAGCTACCATGAAGATGGCAAAACTGTGTCAATCGACAGTTTAGGTGCATAACTTGATTAACTGTACTGCTTCTTGTTTGAGATAAAATAAGCTAATTTTTTGATATGAAATTAGACATTTCATGTTTAATGACCTAAATAGCTTTCTTCAATACCCCAAAATATGCCACTTTGGCACAAGAATTACTTTGAGCTGGAGCCAAATGGGTAAGAGCAGGCGTCCTTTACTCTGCCTAAAAGTAGGGCATAAATTTCCCTTTGTAAAGGCAATATACATCTCATTTGAAATAATTTCTCTCTCCAGTACCAAGAAAAGAATGACTCTTATCTGCATAAAAAAACCTTACTAAGAAAACCTTACCTGTTATAGGTTTCTCAGTCACCTTTCCACAGTTTATTACCCCTAGGAGCACAATCCTCCTACTTTCTTTTGTCTAGTCACTACTCCAGAATTTATCACCTTTTGTTAAAATGGTATATAAGCCTTCCAGGTCTAATTGTTTTTTACTTCTTTTTTATGAGACCCCATGAACATTAAAAAAAAAAAAAAACTATATCTATAAAATAACTACTATATAAAATAACTATCTACAAAATAACTACTATATAAAATATCTATAAAAGACATGTGCCTTTTAGCTTATTAATGTGCTCTTTTTCAGTTTAATTTGGAATCCCCTACCATTACTGTTATAGGTGTAATGAAATAAAACATAAAAATCCCTGCTTTATTGATGATTTATAATCAAATTGAAAGTCCCAAAATATTTAAAAGAAAAACAGTTGAATGATAATATATCTACACCATGAAATACTAGAAAATGTTTGAAACTGGAATGTGGTAAAATAATTATGTATTGATGCGGGTTGAAGAAGCCGAGATACTATTCATTTATGAAAAATCAATATGTGGAACAGCAAGTCAAGTATTATCTCATTTATGTAAATACAAAACAATTTTTAAAAGGTGTTATCCAGTCTGCGCAATCCAGGCAAATCTGCACTATCATTTTGAAAAGAGCCTCAGCATAGGATCATATTCCAAGAAACAACTCTCTTCAGCCAGAGATAATTGAAAGCAATGTGCATCCTTATTGCACTTCCTCCAAACATTGCCACAAGGAGAAGTACATTCAACTCTTAAAATTGCTCTTTTTATATCCCTTTCAGTTTCAGTTATCTCAGAGCAGCTGCTCTCCACAAAAACCTTTTGTGTTACTCTTGCCTTTCTCCCTGCAAATCTCCTAGACCCAACAGGATTGAGCTCTGTCTTTTCTGCCTCTCCTTCAGCCTTCTTGATTTATTATTTTCTCTTCCTAACAGTTTACCTATATTTCAATATGAACTCCCTGGTTTCCTAAAATTTCTTCTGGTCTACCTCCAACCCATTACCTCAATATGTAGATGAAAGACTCAGGACTTGGTGACTAATTATTTGTGGGGAGGGGAAACACTACGGGATGGGATAAATGTGCCTGTTACACTGTTAATTGAAAAAAGCAGAATAAAGATAGTAAATACCTACAATACCTATGGAAAATACATAACTACACTCAAAAACTTTTATGGAAGAAAAATAAAGCATTGAAAGGAAACGTACTAAAATGTTGACAAAAATCATTTTTTCAATTGTTTTTCAATGTCTAGTTTCCTCCTCCATATCTATTTCCTGATGCTTTTTAAAATATTTATAATAAACATGTATTTTGTAACATACAGACTTAAATATTGGTGTATTCTAAGAAATTTGATAATTGCATATGCCTCAGCTAGAATCTATATTTTTACTCATTTCTAGATTCAAATACATCTGATTTTATTTAACTCAGAATCATAAAATTCTGAGTTAAATCCCAACACTTAAAAAAGCCATATTCTCAACATAGGTTTACCTACACTTCTGTTGCCATTTTTATTTAGTGTAAGTTTATTAATGTTTTAAATTCATTGGCACTTATAAAACTTGAAATTTTATTTTACTGTTAGGAAGATTTCAGCTGTAGGAAACATAAAAACCTATGCTTAAGTGGTTTAAACCATAAGCACTGAAATAGTAAGGAACCTCCAGTGAGAGAACTCAATATAACAGAATGGGACGTTGGGAAAACCAGGTTTGTCCAATAACTTTCTGATGTCAGAGGACAACAAATCTGAATATAATATGGGATCGTTAACCTGCTGTGTCCACTAGGTCCCCTCTGTATGCTTAAGTCCTGAATTTGGGGATAGCACTTGGAAGAAAACTGAATAAACTGTTTACAGTAAACGAACTGTTAGCCCCTAGAGTAAAAGGGGAGTAAAGCACTCAGGATAAGGAAAACAAGTCCTCTGTGTGGACCATAGCCTAGTTAAGTGCCTTGAGGGCTCTAGAGAACCCAGGTCCATTTCCATGCCTTGTAGGCTACAGAGTGTGTGGAAGTAAGCAGGTAGCAGCAGTAGCCAGGAACTTTCCACCCGCTTTGGGAGTCTATGTCTCAATGGTAGATGTCTACCAGAAGGTCCATAACAGGAGAAAGAAAATGACCAGGCTTATTTAGGAGCACATCTGAAATGGTCATTGGGAATGGCTAGGACTATTTGAGGAACAGAACGTTCTTTTAGATCCCTCATGGGGGTGGGCAATCTGCGGAGGCCTGAAGGAAACTTGCAGTCTTCCTGTTCCTTAAGCGGAGCCTTTCGACTGAATGCAAATTTTACATGACAAATCTTTTTATTAAAAGGGGGGGGGAGCAGAGATAGATGAAACTTTTCTTACTACCTTTGGTTCTTAAAAAAGAACAATCTTGAAATCAGTAGGCCACAGTTTCCCCAGGCCATACCAAGGCTTATATGACACATAGGATGTTTCTTATCTCTCTTCTGAATATATCATGGATTCTATTTTTACAGAAAGCAGAATTCTGCTTAGAGATCATTCAGCTAGCTCCCCATTTTCCTTTCCAGAGCAGGTATTTGGTTACTGCAGGCATATTAACTGGGGGAGAAAAAGAATGTAAAGTGTAAATATAGTCTCATGATTAACCTTTTATGAAGCTTGTGTTTGGGGAATGTACAGGGTAAGACTCACAGCACTTTTGGTTAGTCAAATATTAGGTTTACTACATTCAATTGTTTGAAAGATAATTTGATACATATTTACATTTAAATTGTTTAGCAGCAGGGTTCTATTAATTAATATCCCTAAAAGATTTTATTGAGCCTGTTGGCACACTGACAGATAACATTTTAAATTATTTTTTGTATCCTGTCCTTCACTTATATGAACAACCAAGAATTATGTCATTTGAATAATTAAGTTCATGCTTTGTAACAGTCTTATATATAAAGAACGCAAAGGACATAGATATTTGGTCTGATTGTATAGGCTTGGGATTCCATTTACTTGATTCTATTACGTTCAAAATTTCTATGTCAGTAACCGCCTAGCTGTCCAGGGATTGTGAGTTTATGAGTACAAACGGCCTCCTGATTTTAATAAAACAAAAACTAGCTCTTCTCTGGCAGGCAAAAGACCATTTCCACTGCAGTGATCTTCTTTTCTCATTTTGAATGACAAAGATTGAATTTTTCTAAATGTTTTGCTTATGCAACATCTTTAACACCTTAATGGATTTCAAAAGATCTTGGCCTTTTGAATATGTTCACTAAATGGCTAGGTTTATCTTTTTCCTTTGAACCAGTGTAAGCATTTTATAGTACCTGGTTCTTCAAAAAGCAGAACCCACACCATACCTACGAGTTGGCATAGGGCCAAGAAAGTCCTTTTGTGTGTGTATGTTTGTGGTGAATCATTCATCGCCTGTAAGATCTATCAAAATAGCTTTGTTTGAAAACCTTGTTTTTCGTCTTTTTTTCTGATGACTCACATTTTAGTGCTTTCATGTCTCGATTCTCTTTTCTTTCTTGTTTCTCATCATGTTCATTCAGAAGATGTTCTTTCACTAGTTCCAAAATTTGTATTTCTATATTCTGTCAGTTTTCATCTGAAACATACACACAGCAATATGCTTTGAATCATAAAATTCTGAGTTAAATCCCAACACTTAAAAAAGCCATATTCTCAACATAGGTTTACCTGCACTTCTGTTGCCATTTTTATTTAGTATAAATTTATTAATGTTTTAAATTCATTGGCACTTATAAAACTTGAAATTTTATTTTACTGTTAGGAAGATTTCAGCTGTAGGAAACATAAAAACCTATGCTTAAGTGGTTTAAACCGTAAGCACTCAATGCCTCATGGGTGAATATGAAAGTATAGTGGTTCAGGGTTAGTTGAATTAGTAGTTCAATAATGGAACCAAGGACTCTGGTTCTTCCCATCTTTCTCTTCTACAATTCTTTTAAATCAGTTTTATTGAAATGTAATTTATAAATAATCAATTTTAAATGTACAGAGGAGTTTTGACAAATGTATACTCATATAACTACTATTATAATCAAGAAAATCAAACATCTTCAACATTCTAAAAAGTTCCATTAGCCTCTATGCAGACAATCCCATCTCCTCAACATAATCTCTGGCAATTTCAAATAAATGGAATTATACAGTATGTACTCTTTTGTGTTGTGGATAAAAATAAAATCATAAGTCCCACAGGCAACTGAATGGACTTCTGCTTGACCAAGAGGACAACAGAAAATCCTTAAAGCTGAGTTGCCAACCATGAAGAGAAAGAAGGTCAAACATACCCGCTCCCTCCCTTTTGGAAATACTCTTGGTTATAATAAGACACTTAATCATTCATGGGGTAAAGCTAAGAAAGGTGAAGCTTAGTGTATACCAGCAGACCATTAATTTACTTAACAGATCACTTGAGTTTTGATAAATGTAAACCTTCCATGCACTGACTTATGAGCCTGTGTGTAATTCCTATCTGCTTTTTTTGTTGTTGTTTTATTTTTTATGTCTTTATTTTATTTTATTTTATTTTATTTTATGACAGTCTATGTTGCCTTTGGTACAGTGCCATGGTGTGCCATAGCTCACAGCAACCTCAAATTCTTGGGCTCAAGAGATCCTCTTGTCTCAGCCTCCCAAGTAGCTGGGACTATAGGCACCTGCAACTATACCGGGCTATTATTAGAGACAGGGTCTCACTCTTGCTCAGGCTGATTTCGAATGCCTGAGCTCAAGCAATCCACCCATCTTGGCCTCCCAGAGTGCTAGGAATACAGGCATGAACCATCACCCCCCAACCCTGTAATTCCTGTCTCCATGAATGTAAAAACCAAACTGTAACCTAGCTACCATGGGGACATTTTCTCAGAACCTTTTGAAAACATAGGTTCTAGGCTGTCATCCAGGATGTTGCATATGTTGGTAGCTTGTTCCTTTTTATTGCTGAATGATAATCTATTATATAGGTAATATGGTATAACTGTCTATCCATTCACTGGTTGATGGAAATTTGGTAACAATTTCTGGCTATTACATATGAAACTTCTCTAACCATTCAATACAAGTCTTTGTGCAGATACAGGTTCATATTTCTCTTGGTAGGTGAGATGAACTAGTAACATGAATGCTGGGTTATATATATTAATATTATATTAATAAACATATCATTAATATTACTAATAATATTAAATGTTTAACATAAGAAGAAGTTGCCAAATTGTTTTCCAGAGTGGCTGTACCATTACCAGCAATATGAGAGTGTTTCAGCTGCTCCACATCCTTGCTAATACTTGGTATATTAACAGTGTTTTTTGAAGAGCAGAAGTTTTTAATTTTGAGGAAGTTAATTATCAATTTCTTCCTTTAGGTTTCCAGCTTAATTTTTTTGTACTTTGTAAGTACACAAATTAAAATATCACAGAGATTTTCTCCTAGGTTGTCTTCCAAATATTTTATAGTTTTAGCTCTTATATTTAGGTCTATGAATGAATTTCAAGTTCATTGTTATGTGGGGTGTGAGGTAAGGGGCTAGGCCTTTTCCTCTCTCGTTCCTTTCTTTTTTATATATATGGGTATCTAAAGTGTTCTAACATCCTTTGTTGAATGTTCTGCCACTCCGGTGTATTAGGTTTGTACTTTTTCCCACCCACCTGGTCATAAGATGACTGTAGCCATTCTAGGCACCACATCATGGACACAGAAGAATATCCTGGACAGACTCTTTCAAGAGAGTATCCAGGAAACTATTTTCCCTCTTATTACCTAGACTTGACAAACACTCACTGCTTACTGTCTAAACTAACCATTGGAATGGGAATGGGGCCACCAGGATTCATTTATTCATTCACAAGGAAATAGTATGTTTTCTGTATCCTTTCTAGGGGTGGGGGATACAGTAGTAATGAAACAGCTAAAAATGTTGCCTGACTTCATGAACCATACAATTTGCTGAGGAAGAATATTTGTTTATTGTCAAAAAATAAACGTAATCTATATAAGACATTGCTATACAGTAATGGGGAATAAAGGAAAGGAAGCTATGAAGTCTGTGGGTGAGTTGAAATTTTAGATAGGGTGGTAGGAAAGGCATCACAACTGAGTTTTGAATAAAAAGCTGAAGAAAACGATGGAGTAGGCCATACAGATACCAGATTGAAGAGTGGTACAGGTGAAAGGGAAAGTGCAAGCAGCAGTTTTGGCCGTATTTGGTAATGTCTGGGGTCACTTTGGTTGTCATAACTTGGGGGGAGAGGGAGTGTTAGGGAGGCTGGTGAAGCTGCTCTATATCCTACAAGGCACTGGACAGCCTACCTCTCCACCTTTCTACTCCAAGACATTTTCTGATCTGAGCGTCAGTAGTGCCCAGGTTGAACATGCTGTCTAAATCAGAGTAAGGACTGGGGTATACTGAGTAAATCAGAGTGACACTGAAGTGTTTTCAGCTCTTACATTAAGCTTTTAAAAGGATCACCTGGCTGTTTGTTACGAGTTCACTAAAGGGATAAAGAGGGTAGACAAAAAAGATAGCGTGATGCCCTAGCTCCATCCATTTGAGGAAGTGAACCAGACTTACTTCATTTTGTTAAGAGCTTACTGGACCCCCCCCCCCCCACACACACACTTTTTGTAACCAAAATAGCCCTTTGATGAAGCAGTGACCCTGCAAAAACAGGAAGGAAATTTAGCTGAGAGCTGCATAATCTTGCTACAACTGAAAAAAATCTTGTGGCAACAACAATCCTGTCACAAATCTGTCTGGTCTGTCTTGCGTGCAGTTTTTAGACCCTCTGCAAGACCCTTCCCCACAGCTCTAACCTTGCAGATATTAGCTTCTGTAAAATTCTGCTTACTCTAGGGCTTCCCATCCCCTGCTTGAAGTGCCATATAAAAACTTTACACTCCCTTTTCAAGGGGGTCAGGAGACTTTGTGGCGTGAACCTGCTCTTGACTGTCCCGCCCAATAAAGGACCTTTGCTTAATTTGAACTCAGTCTGCAGGCGTTTCTCCATAACTCCACTCGTGGAGGGTACAAAACAATAGCACTTAGTAAGATACTTCTAGTATCCAAATAAGAAAATATGGTTTGGACCAGGATGATTACAGTAGGGATGGTAAGTGGTTGATTCTGGATACATTCTGAAGGTTGAGCTAAGAAGACTTACTAATACCCTGCACATGTGTACAGGAAAGAGAGGAACCACTTATGAGTAATATGCTGTGGCAGGGGATGGAGCTGCATCTTCCCAAATAATGCTTCTGAGGGGAGTGGTGGAAATCTGAACATATTCCGAATGGGGTAAAGACTACTGAGGTAACCAATTTTTTATCTGTTACATATAAATCTTATTAAAATAAGAATGGGCACAATTATTAAAAGGCACAATTATTCTATAGACAAACTTTCCTTATAAATGCTTTTATATTCACAGTACCGTTTTGTAAGAAATGTCTTCCCATGCTATCTTTCATTTGGTGACAGTGTGATAGATGTAGGGAGTCCCAATTCCTTATCCCATCAGTCGTTACACGTCTCCAATTTTCCTTTCAGTACTCACATCCTAAGTAATCACTAACTGCTGCCAGAAGGACCCCCTGGCTGCGGCCTGTCCCGAGGTTCCGCCGCCCGGGCACCCGAGGGGGCGGTGCCAGACGCGCCCCGCGCGGCCCAGCGGGCCTGGGGTTGGCCCTCCGAGGACCGGCCCGGGCGCAGGGCCCGCCTCCCCGCCGGATTGGAAGCCCGCCGGCCCCGCCCGGG